>NC_066281.1:13610000-14210000 GCF_905404315.1 Leptidea sinapis
ACACAAGTTAAATGGAACACTTATACCTGATTATGTCTTTATTTAATTTAGGTTTTTTAAAAACAAAACAATAATTGTCTTTATTATTTTATTCTAGCTGACCAGTGACCCGACAGACGTTGTTTTGTCTCCTAAAATAAAGAACGGATTTTTATGGGGATTACTTTATGGACTGCAGTTTAGTCCAATTTGAGAGATAGGATAGTTTTTATTTCGATTTGGGACCCATAATTATTTTTATTTCCAATATTGGACACATACAATACATATTAATTTATTTACGCACGGTTTCACATTTCCGCTGTGAAATAGATGACACAATATCAGTAGTGTTGTTATAACAAAAAATTCTAAATATTAAATAATCTCTAAGTATCGCAGTCATACTTGTATTGTAAGTTTGAAGATTTAGTTTAGAACCACCAACTCGCATCAACACTCGGTTCAGACAGATGTAGTGGTATTCTGTTCTTCCATGCTCTTATAGGTTGTGATACAGTATCCGGATGCTGTGGGATAGGAAAGAAGTCATTTTGAAAAACGTGGAAGTCCTTCCCTGAAGTAACAAAAGTATTCGAAGATATCACGGCCCGTACACTAAATTGAAAGCCATCATTTGGATTTTTTGGCAGGGTACCTTATCCCAATGTATGATAACACAAGTGACGTGGAGGATATCGACATGTTCATCTTTGGATGTGATTACAAGCCTGCGTGATACAAGCATACGTCATGCTGGATGTTTGTAATATAATAATTATTTTAAAAACAATTATGGTACTTAAAAAAAGCACTCCGAGACTTTTGTGGTATTTTATTCAAAATTGCGTGGCAGCAGTGCAAAAAAATGGCTCGAGAATATATTCACACCATGATTCTTGCATTAGTTTATACTTTAAGTAAACAAGAAAGTTGTCACAGAAATCAATTGCGTCTGGTGATGCAGCTCCATCTAGTAGCTCTAAACATTTGTCTACGAAAGTTAAGAAAATTCGAAGCGTTGGTAAGAGAGTAACAAAATAGCTTTTAAACCAAAAGGCAGCTGCTGTCTTGCCCAGATTTTTTTCAAAAAGTAATATGAGAAACGTCCTCACACGCCGCTTGACGTAACCAATGAGTTTTAGAAGGCCTCAAATATAGAACTTATTCAGCTCACAAATTCAATTTCAAATATTTTTATTCAAAATAATCTTATTTTATGATATCACTGATTGAAAGTCAAAATCTACCACTCGAAAAAGTATGTCTCAAACCTGTGAAGAACGGGCGCAAGAAAACTCGGCCCTTGTTTTTTTAAATGGTTTAAGTGGTACGTATGAACGTATGTCTTCATGTAACGGAAACTTTGAATTCTACTTTTAGCCACTTTACAATGTTGTATTGAATTGAAACTTTGCACTCTTATCACAGATCGATGACAATACAATAATTTAAAGAGTCTTTTCCACTTTTATAGGCTTGGTATCTATATCTGTTTGTATGTAACGGAATTTTTAAACGTGATTGTCGAGTACTTGATACCGAAACTACAAATAGTGTGATTATATAACAAATAAATGTTATTTATAAATGTAGTATTATGTCCTATGGTATATTGCTATGTGGCAATGCTGCCGATATTAATACACTCTTTGTGCTGCAGAAGAGCATTTTGGAATACTTGTCATTTTTTATATAAATCGGCTTACTCAAGGTTCATCGGTGTTGGTATCGACTAGTTTTTGACCATTCGGAGGTCCTTCATCAGGGCGATTGTAGTGAGTTCTCGGTGACAGTTCAGTGTGAGATGGGGACATCACTGATGAACCATGAGTTCACCAATAAATAAAGTTCATAATGTCTTACAAAAGTTGTAAGATGTGCTCATATTATCTTTATTTTTTAAAGGGTCTATATACTTACTGTATTACGTATCTATTACTGAACTGTACTGTATTATTACTGAAATGAAAAATTCAAAAAAAAAATTTAAAAAAACGTTTGTGTGATAAAGGTTACTATAAAATAAATGACTTTCTTAATGATACCACAGATTGGGAGTAGAGCGACAGCACACAGATGGGAAGCTTCAAGGATAATTTAAATTCTGAATGGCCCAACAAGAGACCACAAACCTGCATCTAAATTCATATTTAACTGCCATTCAAAATATTATTTACAATACAAGATTCAATATCTGCAATTTAACAGACAGTAACACACCTGCTGAAACTATGAAGTTATTGTTAAATGTGTTGATTAGTACTAATTTATGTGTTTGCTATAAAGTTTAACAAAGCACAGTTCTCATGACTATTATATTGTTTATTGAGTGAGTATGAGGTAGTATGTTATTTACAAAAGTTTACCCCAAGTCTCAAATTAAAATTCAAATATATTTATTAAAAAAAGGATTCAAAATCACTTATTGAACATCAAAAACTACCACCCATTCAAAATAGACTGCCTCAGACCTGAGAAGATCGGTCGCAAGAAACTCAGCAGGCTTTTTTTTAATAAAAATATTATGGTTTACAATGTAATATCGTACGATAAACATTTATAATTAAAGAGCCTGAGGGTGTTCCCTACCTTCCCAGTCTGTGGTATCATTAAGAAAATCGTTTATGCTATAGTAACCTTTCCCACACAAACGTTTTTTTTTAAATTTCGTAACAAATTTGTTTTGTATATATTCTGGGATCATATTGTAGAAGCATATACATCGCCCAATAAAAGACTTACTAATTCGACTTAACCGAGTCACAGTTCCTAGCAAATTTCTCAATGTGCTTATGAACATATAGATCATTATCAAGAGTATATTGAGAAGCAATAATCAAAATGTAAATTTCTTTAAATGTTTTTATTGTTTAGGACCTAGGTTATAAATAGCGCGAATAGCCCTCGTCAAATTATTCTATTCGGGATAATTATTGATATAGTGAGATTGTTCTTTTCGCAGACGACACTTCATTAGTTAGAATAAATCTGTCCTTGAAAAACATAACGCCAGTAAAAGAAAAAGTGTTGAATTCCCCTACAAAATGTAAAAAAATTATCAAGGAGTATAATATTAAATGAACCTTGAAAACTTGTAGATTCCACCTCGTTTCTTGGAATAATAGTATTACATGGAAAACCTCAATGGGGCGTTCATACTGAGGCAGTCTTAAATAGACTGAGTGCTGCTACTTTTGCTATCAGAAGAATTAAAAATCTTACTGATACTAACACAGCGAGATTGATTTATTTCAGTTTTGTATTTGCATTATGTCATATGTAATTTTGATACGGGGAAAAGCACCTGATATCGAAACAATATTCGTTTTGCAAATTCAAATATTTTTATTCAAAATTGGATATGAAATTACTCATTTAAAGGCAAAAATATTATTCGGAAATGAATGCCTCGAAAAAGGGCGAAAAGGCCGTCTTTTATCTGAATTCTAGAGAATCCCTTAGAAATACACTTTCAATTTTTGCAGTAGCATACCGATTAGTTTATAATGATATAATAATAGAAGGAATAAATACATTCAAAACAAAGGTATACATACCATCAATACAAGAAATAAAAATAAAATCGCTATTTCAAAAACGAGACTCGGTAAAATACATAATTCTTTCGTATTCCTCGTTCTTTAATAAAATTCCAAATAATATTACATATCTTACAACTTTTAAACTCAAAACAACATCAAAGAATCGCCTTCTTCAACAAGCCTACTATACGATTAAAGAATATAATATAGAGGATAAAAAAAACATGAATATAATATATTATTTTGGTATTATACCTAATCAATTACTTTTGACATCAATGACTTTTTAAAAATAAAAAGAGTATCCAAAATATGGTCCGGTACCGGAGCGCGTCTAATGGTTTGGCCGGACCAAATTCGGCCATACTATGTATGCATGTGGCTCTACTTCTGGCACGCGGCCGTTTCGAAAGTTTCATTGCAGGTACTCCTCACTAAACAAAATAATTAACAAAAATTGTGCGACAGATAATAAACTATCGACTGTCTTAAAAGATGACATGGAAATTGACATTGAAAAAAGGCCAAGGAAAAAGAGAAAATTGAAAAAGATAAATTGGTTATTAATACGCAAACGAAACTTAATAATAATTATATTTAAATATTTCGTTAGGACATTTTATGGCAATAGGTACTACGTTAAAAAATATACCTATGTACAAAAGTTATACAACTTGTACTTATCACACCACTAACGTCTTAACGACACTATATCTTAATATAAAAGTGTAGTAAGACCCGTGGTGTAAAGACGAGGAAAAAAACATTTTCTGTCCATAGTCATTCGTTTCCCCTATTCTGTGTCATTCGCTATCTAAACTTTAGAGAATGTCGAGATCATGAGAATAGAAATTGACACATCACTAATATCAATTACCAACAGGATGCAGTAAAACCCTGTGACGACGAGGAAAAAAAAATTACTGGTAGTAGGAATGCTCTAGTTGTGTGCAACATGGGATTGAGGATTGATTGTATGTTGAAAATAAGAAAGCAAGATAAAGTAAGAATAACATACATAAGAATGAAAACAAAAATGGAAAGTGTAGAAAAAACAATTAAGCAACTAAAATGGCGTTGGACAGGACATGACAAACATTGTGATAAGAAGAAAATAAGATAAATGGACAAAGGACATTGTAGAGTGGTATCCAAGATATGGAAAAATAAATAGAGGGAGACAAACGATACGATGGGAAGATGTTTTAAAAGATTGCTAGACTAATATGCAGAAAAACAACTTACGTCAGGAAAATATGGAAAGATCTAGAGGAGACCTATGTCGGCGGACAAGTGAGTAAAGATTAACATAAGATACCTATAACATATATCAGATGAAATATAACTATAATAATTTTTCCTGTAACCTGTTTCCTGTAACAAATTATCGTTTAAATCAATTGAAAAATTGCCTCAGTTCCAATTCTTTATTCCTACCTCAACTTAACTTAGATGCCAATGCAATGTACAACATATTTTTTCAATCATTTACTAAACTGTTTAACTCTATTTTCATTTCAAAATCATTTATTCCAAAAAGTACTTTATCTTTTAATGACTGGGCTTCCGTCGATTTACACAAACGTAGACAAACATTGTATAACTTATATGAAATGAAGAGAGGCGATTTAATACAAGTGCAAAATTTAAAAATTATGTAAGGTTATATTCTAAAGAATTCAAGAACGATTGTAAATTAGCTAAGTCTCACAACATAAGTTTAAAGATTAAAAAAAACAATGACAAAATAAAAACAACTTGGAAAATTATAAATGAGGAGATCGGTAAACTAATAAGAGAAATAATGAATTCAAATTAAAGATGGTAACAAAAACATAAAAACAGATTCTGAAATTGCGGATACATTTGAAAAGTTTTTTACTGATTTACGGTCTCTACGACAAAATATCTAAATTCCTCACCTATATCTGCAATGAAACTGCTCCAGAAAAACGTATCTTTATGTAATACAAACTTTAAATTTAAGCATGTTGATTGCATAGAGATTATTAAAACGTTTAGACTAATTAGCGTTAAGAAAACTAAAGATCTCTGGGGAATCTCTGTTAACGTAGTGAAATCTGTAAAAGAAATTGTAGCCAAAGACTTAGCTTTTATTTACAATAAGTGTGTAGATTGCGGTATATTTCCAAACCAAATGAAACAGAGCAAGATCACTCCTCTATTTAAGTCGGGAGATAAAGCTGACCCCACCAATTTTAGACCCATATCAGTACTACCAACGTTTAGCAAGATTTTCAAAAAAATTATGTTAACGCAATTAATTAACCATTTTTACAATAATAACCTCATGCATAATAAACAATATGGTTTTTACTAAATCTAAGCCTTTCAACCACAGATGCTAGTATCGAGTTAATAAGAAATATTTTGAATGCTTGGGAGGATTCATGTGATGCGTTAGGAGTGTTTTGTGATTTGTCCAAGGCATTCGACTGCGTCCATCATGAAACCTTACTTCAAAAATTTCACCACTATGGGGTTAGAGATGTTTCACTAGATTTAATAAAATCATACTTGTGTAATAGGATTCAAAGAGTAGACATTAATGGAAAAAGATCAACTGGCTCTATCATATCGATGGGTGTACCGCAGGGCTTAGTCTTGGGTCCTTTTTTGTTCCTGGTTTACGTGAAAGGTTTTACCATACCTTATTCGAAATAAACATGATATTATACTGTTTGCTGACGATACATCTTTGTTATTTAAAATAAAACGCCAGCAAAAAACTTTCTGTCAGATTGACGACGACATTGCTGAAGTAGTAAATTGGTTTAATGTTAATAACTTACTTTTAAACGAAAGGAAAACAAAATGTGTAAGGCTTACACTTCCAAATTTAAAGCACCAACCAACACCTATAAAAATTAATAATGACAAACTTGATGTAGTAGAAACGACAACATTCCTAGGCATTACATTAAACTTTAAGCTACAATGGGGTGCTCACATAAAAAACTTATGTAATCGACTTAGCTCTGCAGTATTTGCGATAAAAAAAATTAGGCAGCTGACAGATGTTGAAACGGCTAGACTTGTATGTTTCAGCTACTTTCATAGTGTCATGTCTTACGGAATTATATTGTGGGGTAGGGCTGCAGATATTGAAAACATACTTGTGCTGCAGAAAAGAGCAATTTGAGCAGTCTATAAAATGCGTTCAAGGGATTCATTGAGAGAAAAGTTTAGTGAAATAAATATTATGACAGTACACTGCCATATACGAGAACCTCCTATACGCCCATAAAAATATTAGCCAATTTAAAAAGAATAGTGATGTACACAGTGTCAATACTCGAAACAAACATAAACTCGCAATTCCATCTACTATCTTTTAAAATGGATTGTGTTATATTTTATAATAAACTCCCAAATGAAATTAAAATGTTACCTATTAGAAAATTTAAACGTATCGTAAAAAATAAATGCCTATTATAATGTGAAAGATTATTTGAATGATAAAGATACATAGTTGGAATTAATGTTCTAAATTTTTGTTATTGAATATTGTTATACTCATTTGAATGCTATTGTAACTTTTGTACTTCATCCTGACTTGCACTAAATAACTTATAATGTTTTACAGTGAATAAAGATTTTTTGACTTTGACTTTGACTTTTTAGTATATTAAGTTGAAGCATAAGTAATGAATGTACCTTTTTAGTATGCTTACAATAAAGGATTCATTCATTCCGTTGTATGTAAGTTCTACAGGTTGTAATAATTTAATTTGGAATATTCTAAGTATTCAAATGATTCTTATCGGCCATTCTTTAGATCTTGTGCAAACCTTGCGTCGTAATAAAACACGCCAGTTTAAGCTCCAGACGAAATTTATAATAAACCTGAATAAACAACGCTACCTTTCTTTTAAGATAAAATGAATGTTTCGGGGACAACGTGCACACAATTGAGTAAAGTTACGGTTACCTGTTGTAAGTAACACAATCTTTGATCAAATTTGCTTTTTAGATAAGCGAGGTTCGGTAAACCTCTGAAACAATTACTGTACAGCTTTATTATACGTTAAATACATGTGGGACAGTTACCACAGTAACTTATTTACGAGGACATAACTAAGGACGTCATAATATGTTAATCATTGAATGAAAGTTTTCAAATATTGAAATGATCATGATCTGATTCAAATCCACCGCTGTCGGTCATGCGATCAAAGTGATCGTAATTAATTTAAAGGAGAATAGCGAGAATGGACCCACATAATTTAAAAATTAAGGAAGCATCGTCAAGTACAAGTTTATATTAATTCTAAACATAAGTTTATACGATGTTTATATAAAAAAATATTTATTAAAAAATAAGTCATCGTGCACTAACGGAACGTTTTGCGCAATTGACATCTACATTTTTTTGACATGACAGCCCTTGTCATGTCAAAAAATGCGATCATCAATTTCGATGTTACGTCTTGCGACACCATCGAACTATCGATACCTACTTAAATCAATAGTAATTCACAATAAGATTATTATCGTTTTTTGATATTAAATGAGTAGGTAACTTCTTTAAAAGTATCGATACTTGCTTGAAAAAAGTATGAATTGTTAATCCTCAATTATTTTAGCACTTTTTACATAATATTAATCTTACTTAATGTCAACCTTCCACATATTATAGATATATATTATCTTTTAGCAGACAGTAGTTAGGCATAGACTTAAGATACAAATTATCGTTTAATAATTTTAGGTTATGTATTACTTTAAGGTATATCTTTTTTCTCCCACCTTTTTAGACTTACTTACGATTTGCTTTTTTCTTAGTTTTGTTACGTTCTATAATTATTAATAGGTTGCCATGATGTACGCCACTTCTTTCAGTGGGTCCCAAAATACATGCGTACTCGTCATCCTCCTTTAAGAAGGAAATGTTATTTGGGCATATCAATTTATATATAAATAACTTCCTGCCCCAGCAAACGTTGTTTGGCCATAGAAAGTAATAATAAAAAAAAATAATAAAAAAAATTTTTGGGGTATAAAAAATAGATGACGACCGATTCTCAGACCTACCAAATATATCGTTCTACTGCGAGCTTACAACCCTATAGCGAATGGAACAGAATAATATAATCTGCTGAATCATAATAAAATAAAATTTAAAAAAATTGTCAAAAAATATATATTTAAGGGTGGGTTCACCCTTAACATTTGGTGGTATTAAAAATAGATGTTAGCCGATTCTCAGACCTACCCGATATGCATACAAAATTTCATACAAATCGGTTAAGCCATTTCGGAAGAATTTGGTAACAAACACCGGAACACAAGAATTTAATAAATTAGATATAGTACCTACGGCCACGTCATCATATCAATGTTAACAAACGTTCATCGGCCGTCATTCTAATTCAAATTTGGAGTAGCTGTTGGATGATATTCAGTGATTGCATGGATGTTTTTATGTCAGCTATCAACTATCAAATTCAAATATATTTTGCAGAGTTTGATTTTAAATCCTTTATTGACCGTCAAGGTCATACGACTGTGCGCCTCAGATAAGAAGAACGGGCGTAAGAACCTCAGCCAGCTTCTTCTTTATTTAGATCATAGTTTCTCAACCTTATTTACCTAGAGTATTTTCGGGTATTTTTTGGCCTTTTTAGACTATATTTTTTTATCTACCCACGCCCCATCTGCGCCATCTCAATGCCCCCTAATTTTCTTAAACGCCCACAAGGGGGCGTTATCGCCCCCGTTGAGAACCTGTGATTTAGATTCCTCCCGCTCAGCACTTTAGGAACAGACTTTCTCTCGAACTCTTCTTCTTATTTGTGACGAGGACCAGCGATTAAAAAAATATATTATTGTTCAGCATTAAAAAATACATACAACTTAAAATTTTTCCCCGTCTACGCTCAACACCTATTTTTGTATCGCGATTTTTATATTATTCTGTTCAATCCACAGATCCGCAATTATAGGGTTGCAAGATGGTCATTGAATACAATAATAATTGTAGTTCGATAAATTTTATGCACGATTATTATTACGATTTATATATTTGGTTGGTCTAAAATCGGCCGTAGTCTATTTTTATACCCCAAAAATTTAAATTATTGATTTTTTTATTACTTTAATTGGCTTATCATCAATAAATAAGAAAAAAATATAAAATCAAGAACCTGATTATGTGTAAGTAAGTTTTTATATTCGAATGAATAATAATATCAAAATATAACATATCATTCTTTGTAAAATATATAAAATAATATTAATTATATTATACACTAGTAAGGCATTTTTTTATTTTAGGTAGAGAAAATGCCAACTTTGCTCAAAAGATAAGTTATATCGTAAAATTTTCCGAGAAAAAAAAATAGCAAAATTCTTACAATGCTCCTAGCTCTTCATTAATACGTGTGGGCTTAGTTGGTAATACGGCTTTATTAAATGTAAATTTAATGTAATATATTAATGTATCTGTTAATTATTACTAAAGTTAATTATTATTAAGTGTTACTTCAATCGCGCGTAAAGATTACACGCACACTGTTTTTTTTTTTCTAATTGATTTTATCGCCACTTCGTAAAGAGTTGAGGTAATAGAAGAAGTGGCACCAAGCATAACAACTAACACGCACTATGTGTAAGTGTACGTTGGTTATGTAGATATAATTTAAGTGTCTCTTTGCAATGTGAAAATGTCAGCTTCTCATTAAATGCATTTTTCACTAGAAGGAACCGCCCGCCAGGAGCCAGTTCTCCCCTCTCAGTCTCATCGCTCGTCTCAGATGTGAGGTGATGAAATCATGTTCCGACCATATTATGTCTGAAATCTGAATCGCGCGAAAACTCAGCTCATAAGAGAACAAACTTTTAATATTTTGGTCTGTCTAAAAAGGCGGGAACGTTTTTGTTACCGTTGGCACTACTACCCCATGATTTATCTAATAAAAAGGTTTGGGGTCAATAAAATCTAGGCGAACAAGCTTAGAGGCGGCCCTTAAAATAATATTAACTTGCCGAGTTACTAGTTTGTTATCAATATTTGAACAATATAGGTAAAAAAGTAAATAAGCAAAAAACCAGTCAGACGACTTTTATGATTATACGAATATGACAATAACAAATTCGAGTGGAGTTTTTTAAAATACTCACATTTTAATTACTTTTATATTTGTTGCTTGGTTATCGTTGTTCGTTCGAGTCGCGGGTCGCGGGTCGCCACAACACCGCTAACAGGTCGCGGACGTGCCTTACGGTCACTCTCTTGCAACACCACAGCACTCACAGGAGCGGTGTACTATATTATATGTCGAACAATGCAAGCTGTCTGTTTTTAATCTCATTCAAAATATTTCGTTGTGCTAGGAATGTTTATTGAATAATTTCCGACGAAAAAATTACTGCGATTACAAAAATGAAAGGTGGCTTGTGGCTGTGGAAATCTCTGGTTAAAAATATTGTAATAAAGGCATACATTTGAAATAGATTGATATACATAAGCGTGGCTAAGGCACGTAGTGTTGACTACCATAATACTAAATCTAATAATCAAATTGACATAGAACCTTCTTGGTTTTATATTTTTGAGTGAAACTTTTTTCAAAATGTATTTCTTCTTCTATCTCCTATCGACAGTTGCTTTTTTTTATTCAGCTTAAACAAGAAAGATTGGTACTTCCTTAGAATAGCGTTAATATTCTAAGGTTACTTCGAAAATTCGAGTTGGTTTTGAATACGCGGAACTAACCCGGCAGAAAGAGCTCGCAATATCAATGTTGCGATTGGAGAGGGGACTGCTAATGAACGCACCGTTTGATTTTGGCTTTAACAATTTTTCTGATGGAAACTTTGTTTTGAAAAACGAACCATGTATATAATATATATTTATTTAACTAATGATTGTATCCTGCATGACAGTGGTCTTATAAAATGGCGTTAAGTTGGCTTTGTAACGCACGCGCTTTTAAATAAGGCCACTTAACAGTTAACAGAACCCTGGGGATACATTTGTTCAAATGTCTGTACCTCGTGCTGGATGTCGTTCGTAACATTAATCGCAAATTTGGACATGCTGCTAAATCTTTTTTTTATGGAAAAGGAGGACAAACGAGCGTACGGGTCACCTGGTGTTAAGTGATCACCGCCGCCCACATTCTCTTGCAACACTAGAGGAATCACAGGAGCGTTGCCGGCCTTTAAGGAAGGTGTACGCGCTTTCTTTGAAGACTGGGAATGAAGCGAACCTACTCAGGTTTCTGCGATATTACATTGTAATCCATATTTTTATTTAAAAAAAAAGCCCGCTGCGTTTCTTGCGCCCGTTCTTCTCGGGACTGAGGCAGTCTACTTTGAATGAATAGTTTTAGACGTTCAATAAGTGAGTTTGAATCCTATTTTGAATAAAAATATTTGAATTTGAATATGGAACAATGTTTACAGAGAGCTTGGCTCAGATTCATGCGATTGTCGAGACTTAGTTGTCGTGAGTCCGACGCTCGCTATTGAGAGTCATTGCATATTAATTGATACGCTCATCACGGTGCTGCTTTTGTTAAGGAGGTAACTCGCATCACCATGCTACTGCCAGAGCAACGCTACCTCTTGTGACCCGTTTTTATGTAGTTCGCGAACTAACTAGTTTGAAAGAGCACTCCCACAGACGAACTACGCGCACTAGTTCCCGGACCCTCGCTCATTGGTTCTTTAGTTTACTATCAATCCTACGGATGCTAATTATCAGAAATCTGTGCTTCGTATCCTTTTTCGAATTCCAATACCGTTATGTACTTCTTAAACTAAAATTATTGAATTGTTTATCTTGCGCAGGTTCGATGTACGAAATATTCTGCTCAGTTTTAGTTCGCATCTGGGGACGTTCACTGTAGTACGCAGTTCTTTTGTAAGCTACATGAAAAGCTGTATCGGGCGAACGATCGGATTAGAGAAAGGATCTACGAACTAAATTGATCGCTTCCAGTCGCGAACTAATATGCGCAAGCCTTAGTTGGTGAGTGTGTGTGGTGTGCTACCACCCGGGTCGCTGCTGGCCGCGATATCAATTTTTTTATGAAAATAAGGCACGAGACGAGCAGGACGTTCAGCTGATGGTAATTGATACGCCCTACCCATTAAAACGCTCAGAATTCTTGAAAAAGCCAAAAAATTCCAAACGGCACTACAATTGCGCTCGTTACCTTGAAACATAAGATGTTAAGTCTAATTTGCCCAGTAAAACCACACAGAAACACAGTAATGTTTACACTGTACTGTTTCATGTCAGAAATAGGCGCCGTTGTGGTACCCATAATCTAGCCGGCATCCTGGGCAAAGGAGCCTTCCACTGGTAAATGCTACTGCCAGAGCAGCGCTACCGCTTGTCCCCCGTTGGAGTGTTCTGCCACCCGGGTCGCCTCTGCTCGCGGTATCAGTTGTACACCCGACGGCCGACACACAAAGGCCGACATCCAAGTATGTGTGTTTATATCATCATGTGCTTTATATGAGATGCTGGACATTCGCTGGCAGCTCTTCCACCACAAGACCACAACGAACAACAAACAAGAAATTATTATATATCGCCTGTTGTGAAGGCACTTAAAACAATTTTTAATATATTATGAAATCTATTAAATTTTATGCTACTACTATAGTCATTTAACTTTTCGATGATAAAACTACAGATCGAGAGGCAAATAGACAGACCTGTAATAAACTGTTCTGATGGTATTCGAGGTCCCGTTTAAGTTCTCCTAATTATGTTTTTGTAGCACAATTACTGCAATTGCGCGGTTAATATTGCAAAGATGTATACAGTACCTACCTACCTATGCAAAACTAATATAATATTTTGCGAAATTAACTAAAATCGTGCGCAAGAGTCAGACCAATAAAATTACATTGAAGTAATTAAAAACTTAAAGAATTTTAATATGTCCATACTAACTAAAACTTAAATAACTTTGCCGACTTAAATAAAAAACAAAAATTACCTTGAATAAATCTTTATCGCTAAATTCGAAATCCTAATCTCCGTTTCAGCTTCACTGATACACAGCTGTTGCTTCGAGATAAAACCTTCTTGAAAATGAATATTGTATGACGAGCACCGATCACTAGGTAAATAGCTTCGATAGCGAATACCGGCGACAATCACATTAGCTGCTGTTGCACGAGCGATGCGCGAGGCGCGCGTCTATCAACTGTGTTACGAGTTACGACTTACGAGTGACGAGTGACGACTGCGGACTGGCTAGTGGTGAGTGGTGGCTGGATACATTATGAACGCCGGTGCCGGCTGCTACGAGACGCATCAATACCTACATCGCTTTGTAGGATTCAAAATGAACACTAATCCGTAACCAATATGCTATTACAATGATTTAGAAGTTGTTCATTCTAAAATGAATAATTCGTTTCACGCGTTCCTAATTCAACTGACCGCGACCGCGAGTAGAACGTGGCTGGACCGAAAACTAATTGATTATCGCGGGCCGCGGTTCTTGTACTTGTACTGGCGGCTATCGTACGTATTGTTGAATGATTTGAAGTTATTCTATTTGTTTTTAATGTTGAAGTGATACTTCTTCAGAATCGTTGTGATTTTAAACTCGATGAACCGAAAAGCGAAACGTTCGAGGCGCCGTTGCCAGCTATTATTTATAAAACAATTATTTTGGCCGCCGCACCAAATTATGATTTCAACAATATGGATATCGTGAAAACGTCGAACAATAATGGGTTGCACTCCGGGAGTTCCGGCGTAAGTGAAAACTTGAACATTAACGTGGTGCGTTTTAGAATATTTTGGAAAGGTTAGGGAATAATTTCGTACGAGTTACTTTATTTATCAGTATAAAAATACCAGGATTACTGATTAACAAAGCAGTTCGTACTGTCTTACGAATTTTCGATCAGGGCCACGTGTCCTGACGCAAGTTTAACATTTTATACCATTCCCAAGAAAAGTGCTCCAACGCCGCTAAAGAAGTTTTCACTTCAAAAATTGAGGTTTAAAGTTACCTCTATTTTGAGCAATGGACGCACACTAACACAATGTGACATATAATGTAATGTAATATCGCGAGTGTAGACGTAGCTTGTCACGCACGTGGTCGAGCAGCAAGAGGCAAGAGCCTAGGTATTAATTAATTTAAGATAGCAATGTCGTTCTATACATAAAACGTCATTGTAAGATAGGATCATTTGACTAAAATTGTGTCTTTATTTTTAGCTTTGGCAAGCAATGACACATGTCACTGAATGAAGATTGTCAAGCAAGTGTCAACCAATCCGTCGTATTTTCTTTGAAATGAAATGAATTTTTTTTTATGAAAAAAGAGAACAAACGAAGAAGTTGAAGTTAAGTGACCACCACCACTCGAATTCTCTTGCAACACCAGAGGAATCACAGGAGCGTTGCCGTAATTTTGGAACTAGTTTCCATGTCGTATCGTCTTGGAAACACCGTGCCTACAATAATTATTTGCATGAATTGTGGTCATACAGTTCTTAAAATTGGTAGTTGGACAGCACAATTCGCCCATAAATCAGCATACAAATAGGTATTGAATTGTCAATATTACATTTATAGTTATTTTTGCAATTTTTGAGTAATAAGGGGTACTAAAACACGAATGTGGGTTTATCTATATTTATGTTTTGTGTGATAATAGTATCACATGAGTGTTTTAATACCTAATTATCAACAGTTGCATACAAGACTTTATCTACACCCATAATATGAATCATCTATAAAAGATTCTGAAACAGTTAGCTTACTGCTAACATTAAAAAAGCCAGTCCTAGTAACCATTACATCACCCAAACGAGTGTTGTAATGTTCTACTGAAATTCATTTCTTTTTTTTTTGTTTTTATTATGAAAAATAGAATTACAATTTATTATTATATAACAGGCCAAAAACCACAGAGGTTTGTCCGGCATGTTAGAAGAAATACTATTATCGTCTACAATAAATATTAATATTAACTTATAAATACACAATTTAATAATATAGGTACAATACAAACGAAAAAATTAATGTAGGTACAACAACAACAGTACTTATTGTAGCACGGGTGAGTCGCATGGCCTGCCACCGCAATGTATTGAATTTTTGAGTGACCGTCTGTTTAGATATATTTTTTGGTAAACAATACTCAACTTACATGAACCTTCATAACGAATAGTTAAGTACTCAATTGCGGATAGCACATCACGCTACACACTAATCATGGCTTCGACAACGAAAGGCAACTCAAGACATAAAGTTATGACCAATATACAGGTTGTTTAAAAAGAATAACTTTAATTTAGTTTTAATATTTTTTGTATTTATCTTGTTTCTTATTTCTGGATTGATTGTATTAAGTAGGCGGGGTACTAAGTATGCTGTAGTTCTCTCAACGTATACATTTCTGGCTTTCACCGTTTTATAAAATTTATGTGTTTGATTGCGTGCAATGGTTTCATGATTATATTTTTGTAGAATGTTCTCATTGAACATTTGTTCTTTTAATATATTGTAGTAAAATTTTGATTGTACTGGTAGCACAGTGTTTGAATAAATTGAACTCATCATTTTGGTTAGTTTCTTTTATGTTTTTTGAAACAATTTGTTTTAAAATTCTGTTTTGCAACTTTTCGATCTCATTTAAATACGTTTTGTAAGTTCTACCGTACGAACTAATACCATAACTTACTATTGTATCGGCCAATGTGTTATAAACCAACAGTAACATTTTATAAGGTAGTTTACTTTTAATTATTTTAATATTTGCGAGGAAAGCTCTAAGCTTTTCACAAACTGAATTTATTTGAGGGTGCCAGTTAAATTTATGGTCTATAATTAATCCAAGATATGTGTGCGTTTTAACCGAGTCAATTGTAGGACAGCTGCAAATACTAGGGTCCAAGTTGTGGTGAAAGCAAATGTGACTATGCGCTTTTACTATTTGGGTAGTATCAATTGTTGATTTTATGTACGGGGATCGAATATATATTAGTTTGGTTTTTTTAGCGTTCAGGAGAAGTCCGTTGTCATGGCACCATTTATTGATTAAATCGAAATCGCTTTGAAGTTTATCGAGAGCATCTTTGACATTCTTTTCACCTATTAACAGATATGTGTCATCTGCATATTAGGTGCAATATGCGTATGAGGTGCAATATTTTAGAACACTCGTCATGTCATTAACATAAGCAATGAAATGAAGCGAACCGAGCACTGATCCCTGAGCTGTGCCTTAAGTGACGGGAATCACCTTGCTAGAAGCATTTCCCACCTTTACATAATATGACCTATTTTTGAGGTAATTTCCACACCATTGAGGTAGATGACCTCTTATACCGGAGTCTTCTAATTTGTTTATTAAGCAACCATGATCTAAGGTATCAAAAGCCCTGGAGAAATCTATAAATAGTGCTAGCACATGCTTGATATTGGATTCCTATCCAGGAATTGGTTAACAGTATCCGAAAAATCTGATAGAAGGGATGTTGTGCTCTTTTTTGGCTGAAAACCATATTGAGTCGTGCATATTATTTTATGTTTAGAATAAAATGACTGTATCAAGGCACTTATGTATTTCTCCACTACCTTATCGATGGCTGATAGTATAGAAATGGGTCGATAATTACTTACTTCATCTTGTTTACCATGTTTATATATGGGGCGAATAAAACTACGCTTTAATTCGTCAGGGTAATTTGCTGTTAGAATGCTGCAATTAATAAGATGTGAGATTGTACTTGATATTTTGCTAGAAATAGATTTCAAATCTTTAATTTTTATACTGTCAGTACCGGGAGCTTTTGAGTTATTCAAGTTACTGATAATTTTCTCTACTGCTTCTTTCCCAGCTTTTCTGAAGTTTAAGCTCACATTAGACATATTGTTAGTTTTATGTTCTAATAATTTGACGTCACAGGTTGGAAGTATAGATTTTTACTGCGTCCTTAAATTCGCATGCAAAGCGATTTGCAATATCCGAGTGTGATCATCCGACACATCGTACTGTGGCTCGCACCAACTCACCTATACCGAGGTCTCTCTCTGCTCTCAACGCTCTTCTTGAAGCCAACCCTACTTGTGATTTATTTGCGGATGGATGGCAGACGATTTTAACAGAGTGCTTGCATTTTTGTGAGAGGAATGGATGAACGGTATCTGGATGTTAATTAATTGTTAGTTATTGTATCTGTGTATTTATTAACTATTATTTGTGTAATATGTCTAGTTTGTAATTAATTCTTACTTTAATATTGTAATTGGCTTACGCCGTTTTATTAAAGTATAAATAAATAAAATTAAATTAAAATAAAATAAAATAAGTGATTCTTTTGCTGTATTAAATGCATTAGATATAACATCATCAACACTATGCGAAATTCTACCACAAACAGAATTTATTATTCGCCATAGTTCCCTGGGATTTTTTGCATTCATATTAATTTTGTTTTGATAGAATTTATTTCGCTCTAGTTCCACTATTTTAGTTATTTTATTTCGAATTTTATTATATCTAACACGAAGACACATGTTTGATGTATCTTTTTTCCATTCTTTGAAAATATTTTCCCTTTGATTTGATAACTGAATAATATACGGTTTTATCCATGGTTGCTTAAAATTCTTCACTTTGTATTTATCGTTATTAGGTCTGCGGGATTTTATATATTTTGCTTGGACATGTCATATTTACTGTGCTAGACCAGTCTATTTTATTTAATTCTTGTTGCAAGGTTTCACTATCACAATAATAAAGATGTTTTTTTTTTTTTGGAACACGCTGTATATTGCTCATGCCTGGACACTCGCAAGCTAGTACAATAACACGATGATCTGCCAGAACTGTATCGACGGTCGCCGTACTCGGATTCAAATGAATGAGCCGCGTAAACAAATGGTCAATGCAACTTTTTGTGACTTTATTTAATCTTAATTCGATTCTAGTGTAATCTGATATTCCCATAATGAATCCGAGTTTGGAGAGCATGTCCACTTAGTTTTTGTGCTGTGGTCACATTTTAAGTTAATATTCGTGTCACCTAACACGAATGCATCTTCAGTTTTAATATTACCTAAAATTCGTGATAATTCGTTTATGAAAGTTAATTTATCCGTATGTGGTGGTCTATATAATGCACAGAGAGTGACCGGGTGATTATTTGCATTAATTAACGTGCCAGTTATTGTCTCAAAGCTTGTTGTTTTGGTGGATATTGTAAATGTAAATTTAAGATAATTTTTAACGTAGACTATTATTCCTCCTCCCCTTTGTTTAGAGCGAAGCTCACTGTGCATTCTATAGCCTGGTATATTATATAAATTGATGGTACTATTTTTTAAGTTGACCTCTATTAAGTTGAATAGGAGTTTTACATGATTTGATCAAGACTAATAACTTATCATAATTCTTGATTAAAGATCGAATGTTTACATGCACACATAACAAGTGAATTTGGTTAAATGGAACAGAATTGACAAATGTATTTATGGTTGAACAATTAAATAATTCAGTACTTTTGAAGGAAGTGCTTACAGTATCCATTATTATAAAGTAATAGTCTTATTGTTAAATAAAATCTAGTGATCTGAAGGAGATATGCAGCTAATAATTTATTATTGTTTACTTGCTAGGGATTCAATATCTGATAGAAAGCGTATGATGTGAGGGCGGCTCTTATCATCTGTTTTTTTAACATAAATAGTACCTGATTTACACCAAATGAATTTATAGGTATCTTTCAACTTTAGTTTAGCATTGTATAGTAGATTTTTTGTTCGGTAGGTAAGTGCTTCACGTATAAATAATCGACGAGCAGCTTGGTCTCCAGGAGCTCGCTGTACGATATCTCCAGCTGTAATATCCTTACTCTTAGAAGACACCAACCACTGGTTAGCACTGAATCGGACTTTTCTTCAACTAATATGTGTCCTGGGTGAGGGCGGTCCTTTGGCTTAGGCATTCGGCGACAGGTTACAATATCAGACGGGTTCACTTCCAGTTTTTGAGCTATACATTGCATTACTTGATCATATTAGGGATTTCTGGAACGCCTGCTATTTCTATAGAAATAGCAGCTAGTACTATAGTACTAGCCAACCATTTTTTGTTCGATACCACTAATCTGTTGCTCTGCGGCGGCTAGACGGAGTTCTAGGTTTTTGTTTCTATTTATCAGCTCAATATTTTTGGTAAGAAGTGATTTTATGGTAACATCTTGCTGTCTTATAATTTGTTCTAAATCTGTAATTTGGCCGTTCATATGGTCCATTGCGCTCGTTAGTTCGTATAATTCCGTTTTAATTACTTTTTGCATTTCACGAGTGATACTGGCAACTAGCTTTCTATGGTTAAGTACTGAGTGTGGTCCAGTATCTTCCTCGTCGGAACTGGCTTCAGGAGGTATAAAGAAAGATGTACGGCGGGTATATTACCGAGACACTGTTCACAATTCCATTCTAAGCCTTCAGAATTTCGAAGTGCCGCTTTAGCGGTAAGCTTTGCACATGTGCTTTTTGCATGCTGCATTACAACACTCTTTTGGATGATGTAATGGTTATTAGGACATTGGGTGTTTTAATGTTGGCAATAAGCTAACTGTTTTAGAATTTTAATAGAGGATTTGAAGCATGGGTTTAGATAAATATATTTTCGCATTAGGTACCTTTATTATCACACATTATAAAGTTATAAAGCCATCAAAAACAAAAAAACAAAAACAAAAAAAAAACATCAAAAAACTTTTAATAAAAATCAAGTCTCAATCAAATCAAATCAAACTCAGGAGGTCTACTCTCTTTCTCCGAAACGAAACTTCGAAAACAAACAAAAATTAAACGAAGTTTCAGCAGTGACCCTACTCTATTTTGTTTTCGGACACATTGACGATGTTCATTCACACATTAAAAGCATTCTTGAAACCATTTCAAGCAAATCCAATTTCAATCAAAGCATCTTTGGTTTCGTCAATTTGAGGTTAAAATTCCCAACAAACAGCTGTCATATTAAAATTTCTAACGATGACGTTCGGCACAAAACTTTGGAACGAATAGAACCGTGGAAAAACCCGAATATTCGATCGAAACTTCATTTTTCGTTGAATAAGAGTAGGCACAGTAGACATGTCTAATGTTGAGTAGGTTTAGAAATTCGAAATGTCAATTAATGACGTTCGGGACATAACTTCAGAACGTCCCGAAATTTCGATTGAAACTTCGTTTTTCGTTGAATAATAGTAAACACCAACACCTTTACACCAACTTCTGCCGAAAAAGTTTTGAGATACATGTAATGCCAAGTCGGTTAATTTATCACTAGATATTGTGCTAAAAATTCAAAATTTTCAATATAAAAATTCTCTCTGGATACTTAGAAGTATAAAGTGTGTCGATAACATCTCGGTCGGTTTTCTAAAATGGTCGCACAGCGTGCGTGTACAACAAACAGCTTCAGTTCCACGAAGTGAGCGACGAGCTCTGGTCTGACTGCTGCTGTTACTTTAGAAATGTTAATGACTGACCGACACCACCGGTACTTATGAAGTTATATCTTTTTATTAGATACAGGATTATTGGTAAATTCAAATTCAAATATTTTTGTTCAAAATCACTTATTGAACGTCAAAAACTACTACCCATCCAAAATACTGCCTGAGAACTGAGAAGAACGGGCGCAACAAACTCAGCGGGCTTTATTTTGATAAAATATGGATTACAATATAATATTGTACAATAAACCTTTACAATTAAAGAGCCTGAGGGTGTCCGCTTCATTCCCAGTCTGTGGTATGTGGTAATGATAATTAAGAAACACGTTTATGTTATAATAACCTTTCCCACACAAACATTTTTTAACAAATAGTAGGAGTGACTATTAGCGATAACCTAAACCGAAATAAATGTTCTCTTTAGCATAATGAATATTGTCATTATATTAAAGTGAAAAATTTTTGAGTCATCAGGTTTTTCGGCTTTTTTAAATAAATCTAAAATCTTCAAAAATTATTTAACGAAAAGTATCAATTTAAATCAAACTCTTTCTTCTGATTCAAAATAATGGTAAATATATCAATATAATCACAAGTGTCAGTTTAAATTTAAAAATGCGAGGCAAAAGAACGATAGGTATTATTTCATATTATTTTTGTCAGATTATTTTTCACTAAAATGCCTGAAAGTAAAAAACACCTTGTCAAACTTGGTTTGAAGTTTTTTTAAACATAACAGTTTTCTTGGCTCTCCTAAAATGTCAACTAGCTATTTGTTTCAAAGAAACTGAAAAAAAAATGGTTCACAAATCCGAACTAAACTTAAGGTCATTCTTTAAAATTTCCATAAATCTAATTAAAAATAAAATAAATAAAAAAAAATCGTACCTAGAGAAAAATAAAAGGTTAATGTGTCTTATTTCGATATGTTAGTTTATTATATTATATTTAATAATAATAATAATACTTTATTCCACAACACTTATTTAACAATCAAATGATAGCGGCTTAAAGTTCTTAAAATCTAGCGTTAGTTTTATTTAAAGTGACCAAATTATCTATTTTTTCTTATATAATTTTGGTTATGGACCCCATTTTGGGTATTGGTCTCCCCCTACTTTTTCCACTTTTCCCTTTCCTTGCCCTGATCGATCCAGTTTCCCCCACCGCGACCGCTTGCACGATGTCATGTGCCTATCAGTCGGTAGGAGACAGGGTGCGTGTACGTCGTGCAATGTACACAGGATGGATTTCTCACTGCTGGTCAGGCGGAAGACCTGACTCACAAAACCAATCGACTGACGGCTAAAGGTTTCCTGGCTGCAGTGAAGTAAATAATCTTAATAATAGCATTTTTATTATGTACTACATACTACTTCATCTGTACGCACCACGGAACAAAAAAAACTAGTGGAAGTGGCATGTAGGCGTTACCCTGTCTGAAGTACCTATTCGAGGCTCAAGTGAGACCAGTCGTTTGATGTCAATTGAAGCATAATTATATTTTTATAAAATACATAAAATGGCTTACTGTGCCATTTTAGACTGTAGAAATCATAGCCGCAATAAAAATAAGTCCAACGAAGGGATTAACTATTATCGGTAATTATAATTTTCCGATTTAAATACAATTAATATTTTTTATGTGTTGTGCAAAATATAAAATTAAAAATGAACCATACGTCGTAATTTACGACGTATGGTTCATTTACCTTTCAGTTTAGTCGATGTAACTTTGTTAGAATAATTAATGTAAACAATAAAAATATCTTACGACTCAAGCGAACAAGTGCATGCATTGCACATATCGATATAATTTTATCGAAATAAATTTTATCTTTATAAATTGTATTCAACTATTGCTCGTTTCCATGCATAATGCGATAAGTAAGAAAAATGTTAAAGTATGGTTGTGGTAATTGTGTACAAGAGAGACTACGATTAATTCAAATTAACAGTTTTAATTGTTTCTTAGGTACATCTATTTCTTATATATCATATATGTGTAAGATTCCAGTTGAACTATATAAATATATTGGAAGTATTTTTAAAAAATGAGTTTTGGCCAGAAGGTGTCAAGTATCGAGTTTTTCATGATCGTAAATATGTTAAGAACGTTTCTATAAATAATGATGAATAATACGCCTATTATTAATACCACAATAATATCTTTTAATTGTAAATCAATTAAGAGGTCCCCACTAACGTAATGGTCTAATGTATTCGCGATTTATGTCGTAAGGCAGATATATATTACTTTTGCAGGAAACGTGGTAACTGCTCCACGACTTGGATTTTATACATGGCATAGATAATGACTTTTCCTGTGCTGCAATTTCTTCTGTTGAGGTTTCAGCTGGCGTATTTCGGGGCCGACCATATGGCGGTCTTACCATTATGTGGCGAAAAACTCGATTTTCTGACGTCTCTATAGTTAATTGTTCTATGGACAGGCTTATGGCTATACGGATTACGCTAAATTCAAGGTCATTTTTAGTTTTTAATGTGTAATACCTACAGATGAATTAGATAACCTTCCCGAATACACGAATTGTTTAGCAAGAATTAACGCCATAACTGAAGAATCTAACGTCTCAGCAGTGTACATTTTAGGAGACTTTAATGCTCATCCCACTGCTAGTTTTGGTAAGGAGTTGAAAAGTTTTTGTGACGAGCAGCAATGGATTTGGGCAGATATTACAAAATTAGGTATAAGTTCGGACGCATTCACCTTTATAAGTGAGGCCCATGGAAGTCATAGGTGGTTGGACCACTGTGTAACTACACAAGCAGCATGGGACACGATACTATCTATCAACGTGTTGTACGAGGTCACGTGATCAGACCATTTTCCAGTATGTGTCAAGTGCAACATCAACGAAGTTGCAGAGGGATCTATCACTGATGACGGCCATGCTGGCAAGACGGGCATTCGCTCGGGTGTTAGGGATAACATCCAAATAGATAAATATTACAATTACTGTAAAAATAATCTAGTCAATATAACTGATAATTTTGAATGTAAGGAATGTGAAAGCTATTGTGATAATTTAGGTAAACATTATGTTTTTATAGATCAATTGTATAGTCAAATAGTTGAAATCATGCAACAAAGTGCAAAAGCTTCATTAGGAAAAGCTTATAATCAAGGTAATACCCAGAATAAGAAACAAGTGACGGGCTGGAATCTGCATGTTCAGGAAAGTCATAAAATTTATAGATTAAATTTTGAAATATGGTTAATGGCAGGTAAACCTTCCACTGGAATAATATATGATCAAATGGTTATTACACGTAAGGATTTTAAAAATAGACTTCGCTGGTGCCAAAGGAACAAAGAGACTACAAAACTAGACATATTGGCTATGTACAGAAAGGAATGTAATGTTCCAAAATTTAGGAAGGAAACCAAAAAGTTTAACCACAGACAAAGTCTGCCTATAAAGGTGAATGGGTTACATGAACATGCACAGATAGCTTTATGTTTGCTAACAAGTTTAAAGTACTTCCTCGACCGATAGATGCTGACTTAAGAGCTAAAAACTGTCATCCTTCAGTTGCACCCGATAAACCTGTGGTGCAATTTACTCCTGACCAGGTGACTAAAATAGTTCGCAAAATGAAACGTGGTAAGTCACCAGGTCATGATGAGCTTAGCTTAGAAGATGTACTCTATGGAGGTGAACAATTGCACATTATATTATGTAGGCTATACAATTTGTGTATAAGATACTGTTTTCTCCCACAAGACCTAATGAAGACAGTAGTAGTACCGATTGTCAAAAATAAAACCGGTGATTTGGCTTCAGCAAATAACTACCGCCCAATCTCACTAGGCACTATCACCGGTAAAATTTTGGAGCAGCTGTTACAACCCGATCTGCTGAAGAATATTGTGATTGATGATGCGCAATTTGGTTTCCGTCCTTCTCTCTCGACGGATTCAGCAATTCTTAGCTTAAAGTATGCCGTAGACTATTATACACTTGTATAAGAAGAATAAGTCGAGAAACATCAGTGTACGCATGTTTTTTGGACTTGAGTCAAGCTTTCGACCTGGTGAATTATGATATTCTCTAGGCGAAATTGTATCGTTCACAGGTTCCAAAAGATGTTGTGTGTGTGTGATGATAATGGTACGGAAACCAAATAAACAATGTTAAATGGGGCGACACGACGTCTAATTCCTATAGATTAGACTGCGGAGTACGTCAAGGAGGTATCACCTCTCCGGATCTATTTAATTTGTATGTAAATGATTTGATAGAGGAGTTGAGAACCACAAATATCGGATGTCACATCGGTCAAACGTGTTTTAACAGTCTCAGCTACGCCGATGACATGGTGGTTCTCAGCCCGTCTATCAAGGGACTTAGGAAGTTGCTTTCAGTCTGTGAGCATTATGCGAATGCTTACGGTCTGAAATATAACGTTAATAAGACAGAAATGTTGGTATTTCGTGCGGGCAAAGGTCCGGAGAGGGTACCTGAGGTGTTGTTGGATGGCTCAGCGGTTCTTACAGAGCACCTGAAGGATGACTGTGATATTGAGAGAGAGAGGAGGGCACTCTCGATTCGTTGCAATATGTTGGCCCGAAGACTTGGTAAATGCAGCAATCCTGTCAAGATTGTACTGTTTAATGCGTATTGCCAGTGCTTCTACACCTGCCAACTTTGGACGAAATTTCTCAAAAAGTCATACACGACAATGCGCGTGCAGTACAATGATGCTTTTCGCATATTGATGGGATTGCCTAGGTACTGCAGTGCCTCGGGTATGTTTGCTGAATCGAGGGTGCCTGATTTCTATGCTGGGATTAGAAAAAGAGTTCCTTCCTTCTGGGATAGACTCCGCAAATCTCAGAACCGCATTCTCCAAAGGGTTTGTAACGGGATGCCTAGCAATATTTTTTCATATTGGCTATCCGTGCATAAAAACAAAAATAGTAAATAAATGACGGTGCCATGACCAAGACGCCTGGGAAGAGCTTTATTAACCTTTCCAGATAGATTATAAGTTTTTGTGTATATTTTACCTTTTATCTTTATATAATATATTACATTATTACAACTTATTTGTTTCATAATATTGTGGGTAATTTTTCCTTTAATAAAAACTTATTATTATTATTATTATTATTGATAAAGTTTAACCCAAGACTAAGTAGTCTGGGAACTTACAATATGCCTGAATAGAATTACTATTTCAAAATTTTTCATCACTAGTCTCTACTAATACACAAGTATTTAAAGTCGTCATAGAAAATAATCAACAGTGCTCCAATTGGCTCCACCCGAATTTAAATACTCTTTTAATAGTCTAATCTTCTGTCTTTGGAGTGTTTGAATATAGGTTCCTTTTTAATTGACTTCACAAAATGGAGGATGTTATCGAGTCTTGTGTATTAGTTTTATTTTTCATAAATCCGCCGGGTTTCCGATTTTTATTTCTATTTAACTGTGATGCACAGTATTCACGAATGGCAACAAAATACGAAAGCCTTGCTAATAAATACTTACCTTGAACGAACTAAGCTTATCCTAGCCGTTTTTTAGCGTATTGGAACTGTAGTGTGTGGTGAAACAATTCAAGATTCTAAATTCTGTTACATTTAAAATTACCTTATTTTTCTACGTAATGTAATGTTTATAAAATTTGCATGTATTTGTTGAACTTCACTAAATTAAAATTAAAATTAAATAAGTGTTATTTTATTTTTATTTTGATGGAATAGGAGGATAAACGAGCGTACGAGTCGCCTGGTGTTAAGTGATCACCGCCGCCCACAATCTCTTGCAACACCAGAGGAATCACAGGAGCATTGCCGGCCTTTGAAGGTACCCATGTCGTATCGTTCCGGAAACACCGCACAAGGAAGCTCATTCCACAGTTCCGTTTAACAAAACACTTAAAAAACCTCATTACATCATGGAGTAGAGGAAATACGTTATAGAATTGAAAAAAAAGATGGAAAACCATGAATTCTGGGATTGTTTGCCATTTTTATAGCATAATATGTACATCATAATATAAAATATCATATATCGCAAGAAAAACATGATTATTAATACTTCATCAGTACTTATAGCTTCTCTTTTTATTAATCGTTCTGTTGTTATTAACCGTTACTGTTTGTTTTGGAAATTTTCTTTTCGCATGCGCAATACGTATGGAAGCAGTACGTTCTATAAAATCTCATGTCTTACTGGCCCCTGGGTTTATACAGAATAACTATGAATACTATATATTGTGTACTATATATTGTGTACTATATATGTGTGTACTATATATTGTGTACTATACTTATAAACAAAACTATGTATTGTGCGTATATTGCTTCCCAAGTAAATATAATATTGGTATTGTAACTTTCCAAGACTATTCGTGTACGCTGTCTTGATTTTATTTGATTTTTTAACTATACCTTAGAAAAAATATTGAAATATTATTATTAACGTAATTGTATGAAGTTCGATATTAATGTAAATAAATTTGTAGGTATGTCTTTTCGTGATTGTGAATTTAGGGCTATCATAAACCCGGAATTAAGTGTGTGTATTACTTATTTAATGGATAAATGAATGAGTTTGGCGACATCGGTTTCCATAGTAAAATGTCATCATGCCACTTCTACTAGTTTTTTCTGCTCTGTGGTACGTTCTTTATTCAAAAAAAAAAAGATGTGGTGTCGTGGGACACCAGGTAGGAACGAAGTTCCTTCGGCTAATGTAGAATCGACACAATTTGTAAAAAAATAAATAATTACTTTAAAAGAATCGAATTTCAACATCGTAGAAGTCCTCACGCTCACGTTCTGTTATGGTTGGATAAGATACCGGGAGATTTATTAGATAACAACAAAGATTTAATTCAAATAATTGATGAATTTTTCCGTATCAGAGTTAGAAGCGTCTTGAAATATAAAACTCTAAAATCACAAACACACTTTTACATGTTATAAAAAAATGGACCTTACACTACTCGCTTGTGTATACGACTGTCGCGCCTGCGCACGTCTCATTTAACGGTTTTATTCCACGGACTTTTTCTTACGTTTTTACTATCACATTTTTTTCAGTTCGGTCCCGCAGCAAAATCCTTATCTCCTCCAAGCCTGCCGTAAGGAACTTCGTTCCAATAAACAAATGACTGATTGATTGGACGCTCCGCTACTAAAAAAATTAAAGAAGAATGTGTCTTTTGTTATATCGTATGCCCAAGTTATTAGCGATTCAGTAATTTTTTTGGTATTTTTATGTGTGTGTTTTATTTTTTGTTTGTTATTGTCCGGCGCTCTGCTTGGCGCTGAGCACTTGCGAGCCAGCAAGTATTAACCTCAACTGCATCAGCTGCCTCAGAAGCACGCTGATTAGCTTTTAGATAGGAATGCTCGTGCCGTCGAGAAGCTACTTCTTCAGCTATTTCACTGACACGTTGATACGCCATACATACACTGCGTATTCTTGACGCCGGGAAGTTGTTTCTACACGAATCTCTAATGGACGCTGAGTGGCTATGCGGATAGCATTTTCTTGACGTCGAGTATCACAAGCCGATTTCTTGAAGCACAGAACTTTCACCAGCTCTGACTTCTGCTTGACGTGCTGCTGTTCAGCATGTACATTTGATTCTTGCTGTCATAGGTCTAGCTCTTTGAGAGCTCGCATGTCATAATTGCACCATAATTAATAAACTTATCTAGCTATGTAATAGCTATAGACTATAGAACTTACAACAAAAATAATTAAACTACCTTCGCTATTTGTCAAAAATATTAAACAAAGAAATTAAAGTACTAAATTGTCCAAATCTTTGAATTTTAACTGATAAAAAATGTCTCGTGCCAGATTTTGTCGAGTCACCATTTCCTGAGGATGCCTCATGTAGAGGCGAGACACGTGTCTAATTGTTTGAAGACAAATATTGGTGGAATTAACACTAAAGAAAACTCAAAACATTTGGATAATTATGGATTTCCGGAAAGTAACGCCTTAACTAACGTACCTACTTCAATAAATTTTCTAAAGTACTAAACACAAGTCACAAAATAATAATAACAAAACTCAGAAATTATTTGCTGAAGATCACTTTAAACATAAACAAAAGGAAGCTTAAAAATAAGTCACCAGTGAGGAGTTCCGGAGACACCTAACACCTCGATTTTAAAATGATGTCATTTGCACAGCGCCATCTACGGTAACATTCCTATAAATTCAAGGCGATAGGACTGAGAATTCCGAGAATTCGAATTCAAGTGTTTTTATTTACAGGAGTCTTACTGTAGTGAAAAACACAAGAACTTACCGCGTACGTCGACTACGTGTGTCGTACATTACCTATGTATGATTTACCCTAAAAGTAATGTTCACATTTTATTGTTATAAATCACAAATATTATCTAAATTAAGTGTTCTTCATGATGAAGTAATTACATTTAGTGAAAAGTAGTGATATATCGTCAATAAAACCACCTAAAAACACCATACAATTTTATTAAGTTTTGAAATATAAAAGTAGGTTCTGTGGCTAAACCGTAATAGAAAGATATAGTGTGTCGTGGATTTTTTGTAGATAATTAAAAGTTCTATAATTCTTTACAACATTTTATTTTTTATCTGTTTTCGCAGCGTTTACCAAGAAAACTCTTTCTTATTTTATTTATATTTATATACAAATAATGTATATACATATAAAAGTGTTAATCCAGGGTGTCAGCTTCCTGCATACCAAATTTTATCAAAATTTGTTCAGCCATTGGCGCGTGAAGATGAAACAAACATACACACACACGTAATGTGATAATATTATACATTACATTATACTAATATCTGTAACTGTCCCTACAATTTTTGTGCCGCACGCATGAATAGCTGGCAGATTGCAGATTTATTATAATAATAATAAATCATTTTATTTAAGGTCCATAAAATAAATACCTTATAGTCTAACATACATATTTATTTATTATTATTTTATGATAATTTACACTATAACTTTATAAAAATAGGTATGTGTAATACTGATGTATAAGCTTTATTATTCTAAAGTTTCATTAAAATCCATTCAGTAATTATTGAGTTAAAGAGCAACATACATACATTCTTACAAACTTTCGCATTTATAATATTAGTAGGATTATGATTTTATGTTGTCTTTTGTCGAAAAATAGATAATATTTGATTCATTCATGTCTATTAAGTTTACATTCATTTATGATAACTGAGATTTTTTTAATAAAACGACGTGTATTCAGTTTGGTTATTTATTTTGGATTGGACCTAAATATAATTAAGTAGACTGTATGCATTTAGAACATTAACTACTTACTACTCATTAGTTCTAAAGGTTCCTTACACCCGTCACACATACATCTATTTGGACAATTCATAAACGCGTCCTCAAAATACACACTGTTTTTTTAACTACCCTCATACACATATACAATTAGATTTATTAATAACTTAAATAAATAAAAGTTAAATTGTTAATGGAATAGTCGGAAGTAGCCTCTTTTTTATGTATATAAACATTTTACGTTAATAATAGGAGTTAAAGTATGAAATTCCCATTTAATTGTAATAGGTGCTTCGAATTGACATAGAACCTTCATGGTTTGAGATTTTTGAGTGAAAATTTTTTCACATGGTACCTATGTAGTTCTACTTTAAAAAAATGTGCAACATTCCATTATCGACTTTCAGTTGTTTTTTTTATTCAGCTTAGACAAAACGATGGATACTTCGAAAATTCGAGTGATTTTTGAATACGAATTCTGACGCGAAACTAACGCGGCAGAAACAGCTCGTAATATCAATGTTGCGTTTGGAGAGGCGATTGCTAATATACGCACCGTGCGATTTTGGCTTAAACGCTTTCGTGATGGAAACTTTGATTTGAAGAACGAACCATGTGGAAGACCGCCAACACAGGTGAATAACAATGAATTGAAAGAGATGGTTGAAGCTGATCCGAGCCAAACAATTACTGGCATGGTTTAATTAAGCGGCATCGTTACCTTGCCAACAATATTGAATCATTTGCGTCAAATCAATAAAATAAATGATATGAAGAATGGGTGCCTCATGATTTGACTGATCTGCAGAAAGCAACGCGTGTTGGAACGTGTATTGCCTGAATTGTGACATGCGTTGAAAGTGGATTCTTTTCGATAACCGTAAGCGATGCATGATCGATAAAATGTAATGGCTGACCCCAGGTCAAACGTCGCATCAGTGTCCTAAAGTAAAACTTACCAATATAAAGGTAATGGTAACTGTTTGGTGGTCTCAGCATGGTGTTATTCACTATAGCTTTCTCCGATTTGGTCAAGCAATAACGGCAGATGTCTACTGTGCCCAACTCCGAACAATAATATCAAAACTTGCCATAAAACAGCCCCGACTCATGAATCGATCTTCACTATTAGAGCTCCATGATAACGCGAGACCTCATAGAGCACGAGAAACCGTTTTAACTCTACAGGAATTGCAATTAGAAACCCTCCGTATTCGCCAGAACTTGCTCCAACAGACTACCATTCATTTCGTGATTTGGACAATTTTCTACGTGATAAAAAGTTGTTTTCTCAGGAGGCAGTACAAAATACTTTCACACAGTTTGTCGAATCTAAATCACTACAGTTCTATCGCAAAGGCATAACTACCTTTATATTAGATGGCAGCAATGATAATAATGGTAATTATTTTGATTGAATATATATGTTAAATTAAGAAAGACGAATTTCAATTTTTCAGTACAAATCTACAATTTCATACTTTAACCCCTAATAATAACATTTAAGCAGGCAATGTAAAATCAGAGCCTAGCTTTAAATAAATATTATAGAGCTTCCAAGTAAAGTATCAGGCAACTGTTGTCGGCTGTTCCATGTTCGGCATCCATCATCAATCAGGACCGGTGTACCGGAGGCGCCGCGTCCTGCAGCACCATGTCGGCGGCACGTTCGGCCACCGCCAGCACGGTGGCGGCCATATTCCCGCGCGGAGGCCGCGGCAGTACAGAAGCGTCGGCCACCCGTAGGCCACGCACGCCATGTACGCGCAGGCGTGCGTCCAGCACGCGGCCCAGCGCACACGTGCCGACTGCATGGTGCGGCGAGTGCGTCATGTGCCGCACGTAGCACGCCCAGTAGCGCGCCCCTGCCTCCGCCCGCGGACAACCCCGCAACTTGTATCGCAGCAGCGTCGCGTTGCGCTCCCGGAATGGTGGAGTTCGTGTCAAGTCGTCCAGTACGCTTATAGCTCTCACCATCTCTTCCACGTCTCTTTTGTCTGCCAGGTAGTTAGGAAATATTAGTGGTGGCCGCGCAGGATCGGCGCTGGCTAGGTGCACGAGACCTCGTGATTCTGGCGCCAGCACGACGGGCGCGATCACTAAGACGTCATTGCGCTCGTTTTGGCTCACAGTTTGCTCAACGATCAGAGGGTCGTGCTGTTTGATACGCTCGTAGAGCCGCCTCGCGATGCGTGTGATCCCCCTATCCATGAAAGCGTGGATGATCTGTGTCGTCGGCACCTCGCACTCTGCTCTGTCGTTTACCAATTGCCTCTTTATGAAATCGTAGCAATTTGTATTTAGAAACGCTGTGATATCAGTCAGCCCTATGGAGGCCAGGGGCCCGCTGCGCGTCACCATCCACTGCACTGCATGCATGGCCTTCGTTAGCATCGCCAATGTATCTGACTGAACCCCGTGATGATCCACTTTCATGTAAATCAATGACATTGCGTGATCAACCATATCGACACCAACTGATAAGTTCATTTTTACTGGAATATTTAACTCCTGCAAGTGGTCAGCAGGCCCCACCCCCGACAACATCAATAGCTGCGCGGTTCCGATCGTGCCTGCACTCAGGACAACTTCTCTGCTCGCGTACAAATGGATATTCCGGTAGCCATCGGAATGCGCTACGATGACGCCTCGCGCAATGTTATTCTCATCGATAATGACCTTCAAGCACTTCGTATTTTTGGCCACTTTTAATTTTCCTGTCTCTCTTGCCAGGTCGAGGTATGCTTCTGCTATGTTGACACGCTTCCCGTTCGATGTGTAACTTAATACTCTAGAAACACCGATCTGGCTGTCTGCGTTGACGTCCGCGTTGTGAGGGAAGTTAAGTAATTCGAACCCTTTTATTATTCTCTTTTTCCAAGTGTTATCTGCATCATCAGAGAAGCTCACGGGAACAGCTCCTGTACTGTTATGAAAGTTTTTAGAAGAATTTGGAAAATTTTGAGGATTTTCAAGTCGTTCAGATTTAAAAAAATAAGGTTCTACGTGTTTCCAGGTCCAACCACTAGAGTTACCAAAGTCAAAATCATTTCTGTTGCCTCGGGTGTACATCATATGGTTCAGGGCAGACGAGCCACCTAGCACGTTGCCACGGGTAAAGCGACAGCTACCACCGCGTGACGACAGACAGGAGAGTCCATTCGCCGTCGTCTCATAGAAGTAATCAATGTCAGAACCCGTCAGACTCACGGCTGCTCCCGGTATCTGTAAAATTGGTCTGATTAATAGCCAATGTCATAAATAAGCGTAAATGTAGATGCACTATATTTGGCTGGCTCCAACAGCAGCATGTGGCGCGTACCTGAAAGAGCAGCGGGGCGTCTCCGCCCGCCTCCCGCAGCAGCACGTGTCACGTACCTGAGAGAGCAGTGGGGCGTCTCCGTCCGCCTCCAACAGCAGCACATGGCCCGTACCTGAGAGAGCAGCGGGGCGTCTCCGCCTGCCTCCAACAGCAGTACGTGGCGCGTACCTGAGAGAGCAGCGGGGCGTCTCCGCCCGCCTCCAACAGCATTAGCACGTGTTGCGTACCTGAGAGAGCAGCGGGGCGTCTCCGCCTGCCTCCAACAGCAGTACGTGGCGCGTACCTGAGAGAGCAGCGGGGCGTCTCCGTCCGCCTCCAATAGCAGCACGTGGCCCGTACCTGAGAGAGCAGCGGGGCGTCTCCGTCCGCCTCCAACAGCAGCACATGGCCCGTACCTGAGAGAGCAGCGGGGCGTCTCCGTCTGCCTCCAACAGCAGTACGTGGCGCGTACCTGAGAGAGCAGCGGGGCGACTCCGCCTGCCTCCAACAGCAGTACGTGGCGCGTACCTGAGAGAGCAGCGGGGCGTCTCCGTCCGCCTCCAATAGCAGCACGTGGCCCGTACCTGAGAGAGCAGCGGGGCGTCTCCGTCCGCCTCCAATAGCAGCACGTGGCCCGTACCTGAGAGAGCAGCGGGGCGTCTCCGTCCGCCTCCAACAGCAGCACATGGCCCGTACCTGAGAGAGCAGCGGGGCGACTCCGCCTGCCTCCAACAGCAGTACGTGGCGCGTACCTGAGAGAGCAGCGGGGCGACTCCGCCTGCCTCCAACAGCAGTACGTGGCGCGTACCTGAGAGAGCAGCGGGGCGTCTCCGTCCGCCTCCAATAGCAGCACGTGGCCCGTACCTGAGAGAGCAGCGGGGCGTCTCCGTCCGCCTCCAACAGCAGCACATGGCCCGTACCTGAGAGAGCAGCGGGGCGTCTCCGTCTGCCTCCAACAGCAGTACGTGGCGCGTACCTGAGAGAGCAGCGGGGCGTCTCCGCCCACCTCCAACAGCAGCACGTGGCGCGTACCTGAGAGAGCAGCGGGGCGACTCCGCCTGCCTCCAACAGCAGTACATGGCGCGTACCTGAGAGAGCAGCGGCGCGTCTCCGCCCGCCTCCAGGAGCAGCACGTAGCCCGTACCTGAGAGAGCAGCGGGGCGTCTCCGTCCGCCTCCAGCAGCAGCACGTGGCTCGTGCCTGAGAGAGCAGCGGGGCGTCTCTGCCCGCCTCCCGCAGCAGCACGTGGCCCGTACCTGAGAGAGCAGCGGGGCGTCTCCGCCCGCCTCCAAGAGCAGCACGTGGCCCGTACCTGAGAGAGCAGCGGGGCGTCTCCGCCCGCCTCCAGCAGCAGCACGTGGTGGCCAGCCAGTGCAAGGCGCGCCGCCACCGCGCCTCCAGCCACTCCGCCTCCTACCACCAAAAATTCGAACTGTGCGCCCTCTATAATGAAAAGAGGTATAATAAGACAGTTTAATAATAGGGGTCCAAGTATGAAATTTTTGGTTTGGCATACGGGCTTTTTGAGATTAAAATAGTTGCAATCTCGAGTTTGCAAAGGGTGGGCGCCTCTTGCTTTAACCACAAGCAAGAAAGATTATAATAACAGTGTGAGTAAACTACCTGCCTAATATGAAATGAAATAGAAATGAAATAACATCCAGTCCTTCTATATCACTTAATTTGTAGCGTAGTACTTCCAGAAACTTTTTAACTATCTATACTAATTAATTATTTGACAACATCTATGATTACAGGTTTGACTTTACCTAATGCGACAGAGTACGAAATTTATAAAATTATATATTATCATATACAACATATTATTTAGTAAAAGAAAAAACTGGGTAATGTTAACCTAATTAAACACAAACAGTACAATAAGCAGCTCTAGTGAGAGAACACGAGAACAGAGGGTCTACCATCAACTTTTAATACGCGATGCATTACCGATGCAGTTCAGTTTAGGTACCTAAACAGAATCGCTGAAATTCGTACCATGTAGTGCCTTTTTCTGAATGGTGTTTGGATCGCTTATGAAGAATGAACGAAATAAATTTGTCTGTGGTCCGCGGTGTGAGAAAGATATGACGCTCTACAGTCGTTGCATAAGTTTGTCTCTCTTACTCGAACCATATTATGCGTTGCGTTTCGAAACCTAAAATGATATGATTTAAGCCAATGATATTTAAAAGTATAGATAGGTTACCTAGACAACATTCGGTGTTTGTAAATGATACACAAACGCCCACATGAATCATTTAACATTGCAATAGCACACTACATTACGATTACACGTCAAAGAAGAATAGTAAATGCAATTATCTCAAGAGAAAAAGTGATAAGTCTAATTTGCTAATTGCTCCGTATTTGCATAATAAAAACACAGAACCATTCACCAGATATTATTTTTTTACTGAGTCATGTCTAAGTCATGAGTTCATGTAATAAAAGTTATAAAGTAGTAAAACTACATTTAAATTAGGTAAATTAGGTGTTACTGATTTAAAAAAAATAATAAGGTTGATTAAAATATAAAGCCATATTAATAATATAAATTATTTGTACATAAAATAATAAAAAACATACAGACATATCAAAACAAAACCGAAATGTATTAACAGTAAGGGTTCCATTTTTACAATTTTACTAACGACGGCTCCCAAAAAGTTTTGAGTTTACAATTATTATTTCTTGTATATTATATTATTTATGAATGTATTTTGTTGAGGATTTATTACAATAAGATAATGGGAGAAACAGAAAATGATCCATTGATTCTTCTGCAGTTAGCATGGGATATACCGAAAGGGCAGTTTTACTGAAAAAACTCCTACGCAAACAGATAGCACTTACTGTCTACGTCCGCTACTTACCCTAAAACTTGTTTTTGTAGTTTGATAGTTCAGCTTTGCGCACTTGTTTATTAAACAATATTAAATTTCGTATTACATTCACTGCAACAACGACTTTTTTACATAATTTCCTAAATTGTCCTAAAATATACTACCTCGATCATCCCGCAGCAGACAGGGTAGTTGCGGTATATTCGGAGTATTATCGTATCGTTCCAAATATGTCGTTGTCGATTTTGCGAGTAGACCTCTAAGTACGTTACATACATTCCAAGATTAAGTACTAATAAAATATCAAATAGCCTGTTATTACTAATCTCATTCTATACCACCTTTATTATAAGACTTTGAAAGCCAGAACTTATTATAATTATCTTAATATTATTTAAGAAAGACGCTCACTAACTAACAAGAAAACTCAAGTTTCGCAATAAAGCGGTTACAACCGCTATATATTCTGCCTACGATTTCACTTCTGGTTGATTAATCTATGACACAACTATTTGTCCTTGTCGCGCTGCAGTTGACATCATATTCTCTATCTTGCTCGAACCACCACGTTAATAATTCGAGATTTATTTGTAAATAAGAAATAAAATCGTGATAAAATACAAATACGACGTTCTTTTATATAATTTCGTATGGTATGAAATACCCTCACTCTTATATATCTTGCAAACATAGTTTTTACATTTTCTTAACACACAGGTTGGCATTTTAGATTATTATTGTCACGCCACGAAAACGTTCGGCTTAGTTCGCTGCTATTAGCCGACTAAATGAAATTACGACAATTGTCTGAATTTGTCTACAACATTTTGCGCGCGCTAGTGCGATATCTACCTCTTTATTGTATATAATATCATTGATTTAAGCGTTTTAAGCGTTTTTTTTGCGTAGAAAATACTAAAAATACATATTAAAATTGCGCTTAATAGAGTCAAATTACAAACCATTAAGTGCTTTTTTGTACTTATTAAATACTGTAGTAATATAAATAAATATAGTTCTTTGAATTACAAATTAATTGTTTGCTTAGATGTTTTCGTAAAAATAACATTTATGACCTCCATTGATGTTTGGTTTGACAGGACCACAGAGTGCATTTTTTTAATTCGTTTTTGCGAACAGGCTATAGCCCGGGCTCTTACTGCCTCGATTTTTTTATTTTCATTTTTGGTATTTATTCTCAGTATGTTTTTTTACAAAAAAGTCCAATAAAGTATTCTCATCTCATATTTCATCAATAAAATTTTCCTTTTCTGTATGTTTTCACTATTTCTTAAAAGTTATTAACAACACGATTCACTTTCCTCTAAGAAGTAGCAACTTATTTCGAATCGCTCGCTTTGACACATAGCTTATCCAGTATAGGTTGAAATATTACCTCATGGTACGAACGAATGAACGAACTAAATCAGTTTGCGATTCAATTGACATAATTTTTGTCATTCAATTGACATCATTGCGATTTAATCAGTTGATTTGACGTCAACCTAAATTAGATAGCTCTAATCAAGTCGTGATACGAAATAGCGAAGCAGTTCATTTTAGGTTGTCAATTGAATCGCAATAAGAGTTCATGGTAGGCCCGCAGGTCTAATTTTGGCACATCGCGTTGAGCAGCAGGTTGTAATGACTCCAGGAGCCCAGGACTGCGTATCTCTAATTTTTTTATGAAAATAAAGGACGTGTCGAATAGGACGTTCAGCTGATGATATTGATACGCCCTGCCAATGGGCATTGTACCTAATTAGGTACAATACAGTGCAGCCCTCAGAATTATTGGAAAACCCAAAAATTCTATAAATAAATAAATAAACACATCCAGATGGTGGGGATGATATCGTAATTTGTGACGTGTCGTGCTATGGTGGAATTCGGTGACAGGAACCAGGTGAAACAGCTCTTCGGTACAGTCCCCGTGTTAAATGCGGTAGAAGACACACAATGAAGCGACGTCTCTACGCAATGCCAAGTGATGTAGCCATTCACAGAGCACTGCGCTGCACGCGGTTAAATGAATCGAGCTCATACTGGGGTGCGCTATACCAGAGATAACAGCAATACTCCATATATGGCCGGACCTGCGCTTTGTAGAGCGCTAGAATGTGGCCGACATACTGCAGTATTCTCTATTTATATTTATTTATAAGTGCTCTATTTATGGCGCCCAGCTTCTTCGACGCCAATTTGGATTTGCCCTCCAGGTGGCCACGGAATTGGCAATCGCTCAATCGTTCGAGAATTCGAGACCCAGTATACCGTTACTAGGCGAAGTTTTAAGGGTGCTGTATCTGCCATAGGCCTTGAGTGTCTGGGCGGAGCGAGACGTTGTCCCCGAACCTACCGCGCTCTCGATATATTTTGCGGAGCTTGCCGCGCGGCCACCCTGCAATCTGCTACCGGGCCATCATCTATAATATCTGTAGGGCTATTGAATATTGAGGTTTAATATTTATAGTATAGTATTGCTGTGTAGTATACTATCTATAGTATTGCTGTGTGTCGCAAATATCGGTACAGTGTGCAAAAAAGGTTTTGTTTCTATTTTAATTTCTCGTACGAAAACAAACACTTAATATTTTTATTTTTTTAAACGTCTAATGTATGTCTATTATTAAATAACATAGGTGCATACATCGGCATTAGGTAGTAACTTGTAATTGTTAATTGGTTTATATGGAAATAAAACAAAAATATATAAATAAATAAAAAAAATAACTATAAAAAAATCGTATTTTATGTATGTATATTTATAACGTTATACGTTATACGTATTTTTGTTTGAGATTTATTTATTTTTCACAGTTAAAAAGTTATATTTTTACTATCTTTTACTCTATTGCTATCATTGTCATCCATTAGAAATATCTATTTGAAGAAGAACAGTCCAAATGTAACAAAGACAGCAAAAATATTAAAAAATACAATTACACACATTGTTATCCTTTAAACACTATTTTATATAGATAAAAACTTATCAAATATCTAATAATAATAACTTTAGAGACACGTGTAACTGTAACTGCAATCATATCGCTTAGTGTGTTAAAAGTTATAACAGTTAATATAAAATGTTACATTGAAAAAAATAATAACCTTGTTAAGGCGAGGTTTTCCCAACACTTAAGGCAAAAATCACTCGAACGTATTTATCTAGTAAGTAGAACATCTTCCCTACTAGCCTTGTATCGTGCATGTTTTTTTTTAATTCCAAGATGGCCGCCGCGCAATATTATGATTTCAACAATTTGGATATTGAATCCGAGCTTCTCGAGGATGCAGAGAATGAATTTGAGATTATTTTTGAAATCTAAGATGGGAGCCACGCAAAATTGTGATTTCAATTATATGGATATCGAATCTGAGGTTCTCGAGGATGCAGAGAACGAATTTTGGATCATTTTTGAAATCCAAGATGGCCGCCACGCATGATTATGATTTCAAAAATTTGGATGTCGAATCCGAGGTTCTCGAAGACGCAAAGAATGAATTTGGGATTATTTTTGAAATCCAAGATGGTCACCCGCATAATTATGATTTCAACAATTTGGATGTCGAATCCAAAGTTCTCGAATATACAAAGAATGAATTTGGGATTATTTTTGAAATACAAGATGGCTGCCGCGCAAATTTATCATTTAAAAATATGGATATCGAATTCGAGTTTCTCGAGGATGCAGAGAACGAATTTGGGATCATTTTTGAAATCCAAGATGGCCGCCGTGCAAAATTATGATTTCAACAATTTGGATGTTGAACCTCGGACATGATATCCATATTGCTGAAATCATAATTTTGAGCGGTGGCCACCTTGGATTCAAAAATGATACCAAAATCGTTCTCTGCACCCTCGAGAACCTCGGACACGATATCCATATTGCTGAAATCATAATTATGAGTGGCGGCCATCTTGGATTTCAAAACTGATCCCAAATTCGTTCTCTGCACCCTCGAGAACCTCGGATACGATACCCATAATGTTGTCATCATAATTTTGCGTAGCGGCCATCTTGGATTTCAAAACTGATCCCAGAATCGTTCTCTGCACCTTCGAGAACCTCGGAAACGATACCCATACTGTTGTAATCATAATTTTGTGCGGCGGCCATCTTGCATTTCAAAAATGATCCCAAAATCGTTGTCTGCACCCTCGAGAACCTCGGACACGACATCCATATTTTTGAAATCATAATTTTGTGCAGCGGCCATCTTAAATTTAAAAAATGATCCCAGAATCGTTCTCTGCACCTTCGAGAACCTCGGATACGATACCCATACTGTTGTAATCATAATTTTGTGCGGCGGCCATCTTGGATTTCAAAAATGATCCCAAAATCGTTGTCTGCAACCTCGAGAACCTCGGACACGACATCCATGTTACTGAAATCATAATTTTGAGGGGCGGCCATCTTGGATTTCTATTTCCCTAAAGAACATACATACAAAAATCCCGCGTGGCATAATATTGAAAATAATATTAAGTAAATTTTATTTTAGTACTTTCCGACTTCCATTTACCTATATATTTTAACAAATACGCTGTCGCATCATCATTATTTTTTACAATGATTCCCGCTTTGTACTTGTTTGCAAAAATCTTACGTAATGTGAGCCCGAGAGACACGAACACAGTGCCTTCCTTGACAGTGGTCACGGGCGTACTGCTGGCATGAGCGAGCATGCAACCAAGGCATCGCGTTTGGTTTATTACGAAAAAAATTAATATAAAATAGTTCACAAAGCGTATTGATAAAACCCACAATGAAAATTTATAAATACTAATAAACTATCGAATAAAATAAGTTTTGTGTTTATAGCTATCATAGTTTTATGATAATATAAAATAATTCAAATAAAAAAGACTATTTTTATACGCTTTATATTAGCTTCACCTGTATGTTTGTATGTATGTTTGTGTGTTTGTAACCGACTTCGTTGGGCGCGATTTGGACCCACTTTAAACGGCTAGATTTCGTTCAAACTTTGTAGATTTATCGAGGACCGATGACATTACACTAATTTGATAAAATTTTTCAATTTTTCAATTTGCAAAATATGATTTTTGTTAATTTATATAATTTTCATCTATAGTCGAAGGCAGGAATTGATATTAAAGTACTTAATAGTTTTAAAAATACGTTTTCATAGAAAATTTTACTAAAAATAGAAAAATAAATAATAGTTAAAAAAAAACTAAAAAGCACGCTTTATATAAAATTCAACTAAAAAATAGAAATTATATTTAAATTGAAAATAGTGAAAAGAAATATATTTTTTTGTAAAAAAAAGCGTGGGGTGTAGAAGAATTATTATTTCAATAATATCTTAAAAAGCACCCCACGCTTTTTTTACAAAAAAATATATTTTTTTACACTATTTCCAATTTAATTTTATTTTCTATTTTTTAGTTGAATTTTATATAAAGCGTGCTTTTTAGTTTTTTTTTACTATTATTTATTCAAAAAATAAATCTATCGAGATTTTTTTTCGTATACGTGTTTTCGAAACTGCGATAATTTAGATAAAGAAATGAAGATAAGTAAAAAAATTGAACCGTAGTATTTGTAGAAGTATTTTAAGAAGATTTTCAAAAATGTTACTTCTTAGGACTATAGCGCCTTAATATTAAATGCTATAAAAGAATAAATTTAATTATAATTTTTTAAGTTAATTGTGATCTGTGATCAGTTACATCTATTAACAACCAAATCCTCCTAATAATACACTCGATAAAATGAGTTTTAGATTTGAAAATACTATCTAAATATTTTGTGAAAGTGACACTACACACAATGCAGTAATAAAATAGTACTTGAAGTTTGAACGTCAAACAAGAGCGTCCGAATTAACGCACGCACCAATACACATACACAAGATTTACACACGCGATAATTATGTAAATAACACGTTGTAGCTAGGTAGAGACTTGGCTAAAAATCCTACTTCCCAGGAATCGATCCATTAACTGGAAAAAACCCTATGTAGATTGTTGTTTATAATTGCTAATAATAATAAAATAATGTGTTAATGTTAAATTAACAAATGATGATATAAAACCACGCAGTAAAATGTAACGCGTCAGTTACTTTAAATTTTTAACAGAGTTATAGTAATTAACGTTTTAAGTTAACAATTTTAACGATAAAACCAACTCTGCTACTGTCTCCGACTGTCAAGACCGAGCGAGGTATCATGTTTATCGTACAAGTAACTCATAAATAGGTAGGTACCTATTTATTTAAGAGAAATGGCACCGTGTGCATAATTTTATTTAGCATGTAGTATAGTGCTCTCAAAAGATTAGGTAAGTTTATACTAGGTAGTTTAAAACAAGATGCAATCTTAACTGTTTTTGTTAGTTCCAGTAGATCGGTCGACTAATGCAGCTGGATCGATTACAATGAAATTTGTATAGAAGTAGTTTGTAGGCTGGGGATGTGAGAAAATAGGAATTTTTGTATCATCTTTCGCCGAATTAAAAATCAAAGGAAAATTAAAAGTAAGTTTAAAAGTCATAAATGCTTTCCCCTGAATGGGAAAATTGGGAAATAAACGTTTAATTTTTTACTGAAAACAAATTATTGATTTATTATATAATATATCAGGACAAATAAAACATTTCTCCCATCTTCCCCTAAATGATAAATTTGAGGGAAGAAGCTATATATTACCAATTTCTCCCATTTTTGATAAAGCATGCATGTTTCGCGATCTTTTTTTAACACCCTAGGTAAACAAATGGTAGAATACTACTCGGCATTAACACTCTTTTCATCTTCTTTTTTTTTTTTTTTTTTTATGGAATAGGAGGACAATCGAGCGTACGGGTCACCTGGTGTTAAGTGATCACCGCCGCCCACACTCTCCTGCAACACCAGAGGAATCACAAGAGCGTTGCCGGCCTTTAAGGAAGGTGTACGCGCTTTTCTTGAAGGTACCCATGTCGTATCGTCCCGGAAACACCGCACAAGGAAGCTCATTCCACAGCTTCGTGGTACGAGGAAGAAAGCTCCTTGAAAACCGCACTGTGGAGGACCGCCACACATCCAGATGGTGGGGATGATATCGTAACTTGTGGCGTGTCGTGCGAAGGTGAAATTCGGCGACAGGAATCAGGTTGAACAGCTCTTCGGAACACTCCCCGTGATAAATGCGGTAGAAGACACACAATGAAGCGACGTCTCTACGCAACGCCAAGTGATCCAGCCGTTCACAGAGTACTGGGTCCCCGACAATTCGAGCTGCTCTGCGTTGCACGCGGTCAAATGGATCGAGCTGATACTGGGGTGCGCCAGACCAGAGATGACAGCAATACTCCATGTGAGGCCGGACCTGCGCTTTGTACAGCGCTAGAATGTGGGCCGGCTTGAAGTATTGCCGTGCTCTATTTATGACGCCCAGTTTCTTTGAAGCCAGTTTGGCTTTGCCCTCCAGATGGCCACGGAATTGGCAATTGCTCGAGATTTCAAGACCTAGTATTCCGATACTAGGCGAGGCTTTAAGGGAAGTGTTCTCGAAGAGCGGTGATACGGCAAATGGGGTTTTTTTAGTGGTAAACGCGCAAACTTGAGTCTTCTGGGGGTTAAATTGGACAAGGTTCAACTTACCCCATTCCGCGACCTTCTCGAGAGAGGACTCGATAGAAGACACAAGTTTCTCCCGGCACTGGTCGACGTTTTCCCGAGAGAGACCTGCATGGCCCGTGTATACGGCATCACCAGTGCTGTCGTCTGCATAGCAATGCATGTTGCCGGTGTCCAACATATCATTGATATGCAGAAGAAACAGCGTGGGAGATAGCACACAGCCTTGGGGCACTCCAGCGTTCACGGGGTTGGGATTCGAGCAATAACCGTCGATAACGACCTGTATGCTGCGCCCAGTGAGGAAGCTGGAGGTCCACTTGCATAAACTCTCGGGAAGCCGAAATGATGGAAGTTTTGCGAGGAGCGCCTTGTGCCATACACGATCAAAGGCCTTCGCTATATCCAGACCAACTGCCAGGCCTTCCCCCTTGCTTTCAATAGCCGCCGCCCATCTATGTGTTAGGTATACCAGAAGATCGCCAGTTGACCGACCATGGCGAAAGCCGTACTGCCGGTCGTTGATCAACTGGTGACCCTCAAGGTATACCAAGAGCTGGCGGTTAATTATGCTCTCCATAATTTTGGAGAGTAGGGAGGTAATAGCAATAGGCCTGTAGTTTGCCGGATCCGAACTGTCAACTGTACTTGTAACTGTACTGTCTGTCACTTGTACTTCAAGTGGAGTTGTGCAGATGGGACCGGAGCTGAGAAAAAAATGCGATCATTTTTTTACCATCGTTTCTCGCCTGCCTCACTTTGTTGGCCTGTTCTCATTTTCAAACACCCATTCACAAGATTGCTGTTTTTTTTTCGGGTTCAGAACAATAAATCCATGTTTCGTCTACTGTCACAATGTTATAAACAGCATTAGTATGTCCGTTGGTCGTACTTCATTAGCATCTGTGAGCACCATTCCACGCGCTTCTGCTCCGCTGCCAGCTCATGAGGGATCCAACGACAACAAAGATTCCTAATTTTCAATTCCTCATGTCAAATTTTCTGAATTTGGCTCATACCAATCCCCAATAGTCCTCGAATTGTCTCATAGGTAATCCGCGGGTTTTCTTCAATTACCCGCTTAACAGTTGCCACATTATTAGACACATTATTAATACACATAGACGGGAGTTGAAGGCCGCCCTTCACGAAATTCGTCATGTAAAGAAACCGGACCTCTCTCAAATTCAGCAAACCATCGCCCCACGGTGCTCAAGCAAGGTGCTTCTCTCCCAAAAGTATTTTGAAGACGAGCGGAGAGAGAAAAATTTTAAAATCATAAAAAATCATCGCTTTAAAATCTTTTCGACTTAATTTCATTTTCTTTCAACTTTGATGTGTGACAAAAAACAATCGACAAATGATTTCCCGCCAATTGTTTTTTTATCACTAAGGAGGTCGCAACGTTTCAAAAAATATAACATTCGAAATTCAAATAGTTCCGATTAGCTGGAAGTGCAAAACTATGTGTATAAGTGAACAAAAAAAAATATATGTTATTTATTGGACACTAGCTGACCCGGCAAACGTTGTTTTGCCATATAAATTGTATTTATCTTTTCCTTGCTAGTTGATCAGATTTGGCGCTAGTTGTATTCATTAGTAACAATCACACTTCTTTAATATCTTGTATAATTCACACTATAGTTTTCAAATTATAGCTTATTTGTTATTTTGGTGTGTAAGCTATATTACTGTAAAGTTTCATCAAAATCTATTCAGTAGATTTTGCGTTAAAAAAGTTCAAACATACATCCAGACATACAAACTTTCACATAGTAGGATTAAAATTTTAGTTTGAACGTTTGAAATAATTTTTATAATGTCATAAATAGATGAAAAAAATCTCAAAGTGAAGCCTTTTTTTTTCAATTTTTGTAACTACTTCTAAACGGCATTGAATTTCAGTATTTATCTTTCGCATAAATTTTTGACTAGATTTTTTTCACACAGTGTACGATTGGCGACTCGCCAATGGCGAGTCAATAGGTTTTGGGACTACTTTTTAGGTTAAAAATAACTATTCCTTGTTTACTATACAAATTCGCATGGGCGGGTCCTTGCGCGAGCGACGGGCGGCAATGTAAGTCGGACTGTTGGACGGAGAGGTGACGCTACTTGTTGTAATTTTATGGTACACTAATTAGCGCATCCCGCGTCAGTGACACTTGTTTTTATTGAAAATAAGGGAAGAGACGAGCAAAACATTCAGCTGATGGTAATTTATACGCCCTACCCATTACAATGCAGTGCCGCTCAGAATTCTTGAAAAATCCCAAAAATTCTGAGCGGCACTACAACTGCGCTCGTCACCTTGGGACATAAGATGTTAAGTCTCATTTGCCCAGTTACTTCACTAGCTACGGCGCCGTTCAGACCTAAACACAATAATGCGTACACATTACTGCTTCATGGATGAAATAGGCGCCTTTGTGGTAACCATAATGTAGCCGGCATCCTATGCAAAGGAGCCTCCCACTGGTATATCTATACCGGTAGATATTTCTAATAGATGTCAATGATATTGATAGAGTACAAATAACAGATAGTAAAAATGTAACTTTTAAACTATTGCAAATAAATAAATCTCAAACCAACTACGAATAATTATTTTATATTTTTTTATATTTATTTTTATTTATTTATATATTTTTGTTTTATTTCCATATAAATCGAATAACAACTACAAGTTACTACCTAAAGCCGAAGCATGCACCTATGTTATTTAATAATAGACATACATTAGACGTTTAAAAAAATAAAAATATTATTCGTTTTTGTACGAGAAAGTAAAATATAAACAAAAACTTTTTTGCACACTGTACGTTGCACAAACAACATTTGAGCCAGGTGTCAGGTTGATTCGCCCGAGTTGTACTATAAAAATAAAATGTACCTACCTAATAAAAATGACAGGACCCACAAAAGTGTTTCAGTTCGATAGTCTTCCATTAATAGGATATCGATTAATGAGGAAAAATAATATCAATAAGCTATCGATATTTTCGATACACAGCAATACTATCAATATAATACACTAATTTTTAACCTAACTTACTAACTAGTCAACATAAATAAGCGTCCAAGCGCGGAAAATGAAATTTACAAAAAAGGCTTCACTTTGAGATTTTTTTTCATCTATTTATAACATTATAAGAATTATTTCAAAACTAAAATTGAATGTCCAATAAATAACATATATTTTTTTGTTCATTTATATTCACTCAATAAAAAACAGTTACACGGAGAAAACCTCTTGTTGGCACATACAATGGCCTTAAGGGAAGTGTTGTCGAAGAGCGTTGAAACGACGAATGGGGTTGTTTTAGTGGTAAACGCGCAAACTTGAGACTTCTGGGGGTTAAATTGGACAGGTTTCAAATTACCCCATTCTGCGATCTTCTATAAAGAAAGACAAATAAAATATATCAAACTTTAAACTAGAACCTGAAGTGCCATGTATCTAGTAGCGTAGAATGTTTTGTACGCGGCGCCCGTGCACCTGATCATAATGTTTACGCAGATATTTCATTTGGACCCACTTTGTTTTTGTATTCAGACTACTAAGCGTGGCCGTGGCAGTTCTCTTTTTGGACTCGAAAGTGTAAAGGAAAAGAAGGAAGATTAACAGTGAACGTAAATAAAGATTCGTTCCTATAAGCAGAGTATTTGATTTCCAATCCCTGATCCACTCTCGTGTCAATATATTTATTGATACGAGTAGTACCGTTTGTGTCCAAAATATATAAATAAATGTCATTTGAGTTAAGGTGACATTAAATTGTAAATAGACACCTTGCGGCTGATAGTTCAAGGGATCCCGAGTTGCCGGGACCAGCACCAGCAGGCAGTGCGCCGCCACCAACCCCAGCAGACCCAGCAGCCACCAGCTCCCACCAGAGGCCACTCCTCGGCAAGTGTCGGCGGTAGCTCGCTCACGACACTCCTCTGTTTTCGCTCCATATCTGTAATTTTAATAATCCATATCTGTAATTTTAATAATTCTGATACTTTGAGCGCTAACCCTTGTTTCTTTTAATTTAATGCCCACAGATAAGCGGTTTGTCGACCCATATTATAGTCCAGTGGTAAGTGACCCTATCCAGTGAGGTAGAGATATTTGTTTGAAAGAAGAGCGATGTTTGTTCCCGAGTCATTAAATTTTATCTGTACTTAGTCTGCGGGCCTACCATGAACTCTTATTGCGATTCAATTGACAACCTTAAATGCCTTTGCTATTTCGTACCACGACGTGATTAGAGCTATCTAATTTAGGTTGACGTCAAATCAACTGATTAAATCGCAATGATGTCAATTGAAGGTCAAAAATGATTTCAATTGAATCGCAAACTGATTTAGTTCGTTCATTCATTCGCACCATGAGGTAATATTTTAACCTAAACTGGATAGCTTATGTGTCAAAGTGAGCGATTCGAAAAAAGTTCCTACTTCATTAGAGGAAAGTAAATTGTGTGAAAATGAAAATACTAAAGACGAGGCAGTAAGGGCCCGGGCTATAGCCTGTTCGCAAGAACGAATTAAAGAAAATATAGTCTGTGCTCCTGTCAAATCAAACATCAATGGAGTTAGTTATCAAAACTCGTTATTTTTACGAAAACACCTTAGCAAACATTTAATTTCTAATTCAAAGAACTGTATTTATTTATATTACTATTATTTAATTAGTACAAAAAAGGGCTTAATGGTTTATAATTTGCCGCTATAAAGCGCCATTTTAAAATGTATTTTTAGTATTTTCTATGCAAAATAACCGCTTAAATCATATCATTTTAGGTTTCGAAACGTAACGCATATGGTTCGAGTAAGAGAGTCTAACTTATATAACGACTGTAGAGCGTCATCTCTTTTTCACACCGCGGACCAGAGACAAATTTCTTTTCAGAAAAAAATCTTCATAAGCGATCCAAACGCCATACAGTAAAAGGCTCTTCATGGCACGAATTTTAGCGATTCAGTTTAGGTATCTAAACTGAACTGCATCGGAATCGCATCGCTTATTCAAGTTGATGGTAGGCCCTTTGGGCATAGATACTGTAGCAATTAAAAATAAACAAAATATTAGGTACATTTAAATTTGGAATCTGTAATTTTTATATGATTGTTCTTTGAGTTTTCTCATTTTGGGGCCAATACATTCTACAATATTTTGCGATATTAAATGAAGTGGGGTGATAACACAAAGTAGGTTTGGAGCCAAATGTAATTTTTCAAAATCTCCATAGGTATTATTGAAATGTTTGTGTACCGGGCTATTAATAGGTACAATGAGACCTCCTCTGTTTGTGACAGAAAAAGATCTGGCCGTCCACGTAGTGTTCACACGACGTGACGGAAGCAGTAATTCCTGTCCGAAAGCAAAAGATTTTATCTTGGAAGTTCAAGATAGCACCTAGAACCATGACGCCTATTTTAAAAGATTACTTAGGACTTGCAGCCTATAAGAGACATGCTGATCATTTCTTAACTGATAAGTTAAAATAGAATAGGGTGGTAAAATCGAAACAACTACTGAAGCGGTACGCAAAGGTGATGAGATGAGATGATTAATATCAGATTTTTATTATATTAAATACAAATAATTTTTAGGCTTCGCCAACAGAAAAAAAATACATAGACAACCTAGTTCAAGTATTTAAATATACTTAACTATACGGGAAAGCAAATTATAGTGACAGAAAAAGGATTTTTTTTTATAAAAGTAATATTAAGACTAATTAAACATCTACCATTAAGTTGGATTCTAACTATAAAAGAATCGGTACATATGAGGCTATGTCGAAACGGGCGGGGCTGTGTGTTTGCGTTAACGTATTCTGTTAGACATCCGAAGTCCAACCCCCTTCCTTATTCATAATGGTCCGCTAACTTAAAACAGCCGCTAAGGAGTGTTTTTCTCATTCTGACTTAGGTCAATAGAAGAAGACAGAGTGAGAATTAGCAATGCTTCTAGTTAGCAGACTATGAATAAGGGGGAAAGTATGTAAGATGTACTCTACATCAACTTTTTTATTCGTCATCCTCTTCGGGTACAATTCTCTGCTTTCAGCACCAATCTTGGCCTAAACTGAAACTAACCTTTGCAACTTATGTAAGTCAAGCTACCATTTCTGAAATAAATGTTGCGTCATATGCTTGAGTTTTACTTACCTACGTATCGTGAGCGGCTTGTCTTATCAGAATACTTTCGACATTAAAATAGAGAGTTAAAGCACTTTCGCACTACATCCGATCAGAGTCCGATCTGTATCCTTAAAAAAAATAGTATCAAAAAACAACAACCGACTTCAAAAACACTATTCCAAAACAATAGATCATCCTGTTTATTTAACTAAAAATAATTGTGTATTCTTAGACAATCGAATTGATTAATCTAATTCCAGTTACGATTATTGTTAATTTTGGATTCGGTGTCCTCCCGCCGTGGCCCCGCTCTCGCCGGTCACATCGCGCGTGCGACTCAAGCACATCTCACCATGTAGTTACATAACATACATACAATAATCTTAACTAGAAATAGATTCCAAGATAGACTCTACGAATATCCGGGAGGCACTGTCTTCATAAAATTGATTGCAAATACTTAGTCGCGCTTTAGCTTTTGTACCTACATACATTGATAATAATTATGTGTACGATAACATAATATGTTATGCAAAGATAACTCACGACATAATATTGCTGAACACGATCTTCCCAGCTAAATATCAAACAAACAATGCTCTTTCTTGAACATCATCAATAAACAGATTTGTAAAAAATTGGGGAAACATTTTACGTCATATTATAATTAAGATGTTGTTCACATCAGAGGTCGCCGTAAAAAGTTGTAATGAGGCATTAGTATGATAACGCAGCTCGGTAATAATGCGGAACGGACTGCGTTGTTCACCCCACTGTGACCTCAGCACTTCCTGATAGGTTTGGCGGTGATACCAACCTATGCCGGGATGCTCACAAACATTCAGCTCTTCTGTGCTAATCTGAATCGCGTGCCGTGACATCTCGCACCAAGGAGAGTGAACTACATCGTCCATAAAAGTGAAACTTTCAAACCTGTACTTTCCCCGGGGCGTAAAAAGAATAGGGGAGTCCCAGGCCCATGGGTGTCGTTAGAGGCGACTAAGGGCTTTTTAGAAGTGGGAGAGTCACGCTGCCGTCTTTTGACGTCAGCACATTCGGGCCAGACTCGTCCGGGTTATTTACCACCCTCGCACAATATACCGGCGTGAAGTAGCGGCCTAGTGCCGCTATGTTTCTCATAGGTTAGTGTCGAGGACCGGTGGCCATTCTCCCCTCCACCTGAATATGACAGCGGATCTAAAAAAGATTTTACCCCAGGAGGGTACCGGCTCTACCAGAGTCGGAGAATCCCTTCCCGAGCACTCTAGCTCGGGCTGCCCTTCGTAATCTGGGGAGGGCACAGAACCGCGCATGACCAAGGACAAACGAGACAGTAACACCACGGCACCCCGCTCCACACTCAACGTGGACTTTTGAAATATCAGGGGAATTCACTCCAATTTAAACGCCGTCCACCACCACCTTGAGACGGCGCAGCCGGTCTTGTGTTTCCTTACGGAGACGCAGATATCTCGACCTAGCGATACGTCATATTTAACGTACCCCGGGTACAAATTTGAGCACAATTTTTTGCCTCATGCCGTTATATGTGTACGTTAGGGAGGATATCTGCTGTCGCCGTCTCGGCAATTTTGAGGGTAGGGACCTGTCCACTCTCTGGCTCCGCGTAGATTTAGAGGACCGCGTCCGTATCTATGCGTGTGTCTACAGGTCTCATAGTAGTAACGCAGAAACCGATCATCTCATGGGCTGCGTTCAAGCGGCAATTGACGACGTGCTTGCACGGATCCCCTCCGCTGAAATTGTAGTCTTGGGTGATTTCAACGGGCACAATGCCGAATGGCTTGGATCACGTACCACAGACTACGCAGGGCGATCTGTGCATAATTTTGCAATGGCGTACGGTATGTCCCAATAAGTTGAGTCACCAACGCGGCTCCCGGATGTGTATAGCCACATACCGTCCTTATTGGATCTTCTGCTGACTACATATCCCGATGGTTACCAGGTCTTTGTCGACGCCCCTCTCGGAACGTCCAACCATTGCCTGGTCAGGAGTGTAGTGCCTATCCGACGCCAACGTCGCAGACCACCAGCAACCCGCCGCGTTAGGCACTACAAGTCAGCAGATTGGGATAGGGTGCGTTCCTTTTTTGCATCCTATCCTTGGGGCAGGGTTTGTTTCCCTTCGGATGATCCTAATGCCTGCGCCGTTGCAGTAGCCGATGTGATACTGAAGGGCATGGATATTTATACCAAGCTCTGTAGTACCGATCGGTGGCAGATAACAGCCCTGGTTCGATGCGTAAGTTAAAGTAGCATCTGACTGCAAAAAACAGTCGTATCGAACTTGGGTTGCGGCGCTGGGCACAAAGGATCCGAACTGCATAGTTCTTAAGAGGAAATACAACCGTGCCTCCAGATTTTTTAAGCGTTAAATCGCCCGTGCAAAGTCAAAACACGTCGTCAAAATCGGCGAGCAGCTTCCGAGTCTTCTGAGCAAGTTCTGGTCGTTGTCGGAAGCTGCTCTTGGTAACTTTAGCCAGCCGTCCATGCCGCCGTTGGCATGGGCCACCCTGGCCCATACGGCAAAAGAGAAAGCCGATCTCTTGTGCGCTCTTTTCGCCTCCAACTCGACTCTCGACGAAAAAACACCGCCGACCATACCGCGGTGTCAGAGCTCTATGCCTGAAGTACAGTTCAGACAGAAAACTGTTCGGCGAGCTCTGTTTTCGTTGGACGTCAGGAAGTTGAGCGGACCAGATGGCATTTCTCCAATCGTGCTTAGAACGTGTGCCCCTGAGTTGACGCCGGTGCTAACGCGTTTATTCCGGCACTCTTATTCTAAAGGCGTAGTCCCTGACTCATGGAAGTCAGCCCTTGTCCATCCGATCCAAAAAAAAGGACACAGTTCGGATCCGACAAACTACAGGCCTATTGCTATTACCTCCCTGCTCTCCAAAATCATGGAGAGCATAATAAGCCGTCAGCTCTTGGTATATCTAGAGGGTCACCAGTTGATCAACGACCGACAATACGGGTTTCGCCATGGTCGGTCGGCAGGTGATCTTCTGGTATACCTAACACATAGATGGGCTGCGGCTATTGAAAGCAAGGGGGAAGGCTTGGCAGTTAGCCTGGATATAGCGAAGGCCTTTGATCGTGTATGGCACAAGTCGCTCCTCTCAAAACTTCCATCATTTGGGCTTCCCGAGAGCTTGTGCAAGTGGACCTCCAGCTTCCTCACTGGGCGCAGCATACAGGTCGTTGTCGACAGATATTGCTCGAACCCGCAGCCCGTGAATACTGGAGTGCCCCAAGGCTGTGTGCTGTCTCCCACGCTGTTTCTTCTGCATATCAATGATATGTTGGACACCTCCAACATTCATTGCTATGCAGACGACAGCACTGGTGATGCCGTATACATGGGCCATGCAGGTCTCTCTCGGGAAATCGTCGACCAGTGGAATGGGGTAAATTGAACCTTGTCCAATTTAACCCCCAGAAGACTCAAGATTGTTCGTTTACCACTAAAAAAACCCCATTTGTCGTATCACCGCTCTTCGACAACACTTCCCTTAAAGCCTCGCCTAGTATCGGAATACTGGGTCTCGAAATCTCGAGCGATTGCCAATTTCTTGGTCATCTGGAGGGCAAAGCCAAATTGGCTTCAAAGTAACTGGGCGTCATTAAAAGAGCACGGCAATACTTCAAGCCGGCCCACATACTAGCGCTCTACAAAGCGCAGGTCCGGCCACACATGGAGTATTGCTGTTATCCCTGGTATGGCGCACCCCAGTATCAGCTCGATCCATTTGACCGCGTGCAACGCAGAGCAGCTCGAATTGTCGGGGACCCAGTACTCTGTGAACGGCTGGATCACTTGGCGTTGCGTAGAGACGTCGCTTCATTGTGTGTCTTCTACCGCATTTATCACGGGGAGTGTTCCGAATAGCTGTTTAACCTGATTCCTGCCGCCGAATTCCACCTTCGCACGACACGCCACAAGTTAGGATATCATCCCCACCATCTGGATGTGTGGCGGTCCTCCACAGTGCGGTTTACAAGGAGCTTTCTTCCACGTACTACAAAGCTGTGGAATGAACTTCCTTGTGCGGTGTTTCCGGGACGATACGACATGGGTAACTTCAAAAAAAGCGCGTTCACCTTCCTTAAAGGCCGGCAACGCTCTTGTGATTCCTCTGGTGTTGCAAGAGATTGTGGGCGGCGGTGATCACTTAACAACAGGTGACCCGTACGCTCGTTTGTCCTCCTATTCCATAAAAAGAATGAAAAAAATACTAGTACATAGAAAATACGGTTAGGAAGTGTGTACGTGACGCCAGTATGGTCGCAAGTCGCAACCCCTGTAATCCTGCTCTTCAAGGATACTCAGGCGTCGAGAGCGCACGTCTCCTCTCACGTCATGTAGCGCGCACACCGGCCACAATAGAAATAGTCGGTACTTAGATTAAAGACTCACAGACGACCCGAGAGCTTAAAATTGCTATTACGACCGAATGGGAGCGTTTTACCCAAGAACTCACAATAAACCTCGTCCGAAGCATGTCACGACGAATTGCATCAGTTATTTCAGCGAGTGGAGGCCACACTCGATATTAATTAATTTATTTTATTGTTTGTTACTTTTACTTTTAAGTTTGTACTTTAACTTTTTACTTTTACTAGTAAGTAAAGGAGAAAGTCAATTGAAGTTACATTATTTTTTGTTTGTGAAAATGAGCAACTTCCTATAAATAAAAATAAAACAAATTAAGATCGACTTAATTACCAAACATAAGTATTTTTTGCAACAAAAACATAATACCTTTAACGTTAGTAATTAAAGTTAACTGTTAGTAATAAATGTACTCGAATAGTGCGCGTTTTTTTTTTTGCAAAGGAGTTTATATGTAGATGAACATTTTTTTTGTTATATGGCTTAGTTCTCGTGACAGAATTATTCATTCTCGCTTTAATGCCACTGCTTGGGGTGGCGTCTTGGTGTGGGTAGTTCCCTTCCCTAAAATATAATATAGTCGAGGGTGGCGATGGCTGGATGATCCTGTTACCAGAAAATCTGCCTCATGTTTTTTACTAAAGCTATTTATATTTTTCATAATCGATTGTAAAATGCTCGCATAGTACCTTTATTTATTTCCGTTCTGTGTGGATTGAATCTACTGTACTCGATAAAAACTCTTGAGTTTTTACGTATTCATATACATTATTTTTTTAACTTAGGTACTCTTGTAAAGCGTTGAGTAATTGACGTTTGAGTATTTGTATTACTGAATGTGTTCCAAAAGACCATTCAAGACGTCTCTCAGGAAGTCTTACAATATGACCTCAGCATAAGGTTCTGATGACACGAGTGAGCTGATAAATCAGGGGTTAAATCAATATTGCAAATACCTATTGGCTTTTGCATATTGGAAATACCTAGAAATTCCATTAATGTTTGATGCATTATTTTAAAAAAAATTGGCGTCTAAGCAATTAATTCCGATGCCTGCCGGTGGCCGTGCAGCAAAAATCCTTAATCTACAGACGAGACACCCCGGAGCGGCAGAAGAGTTCTAGCCTTATGAAGAGGGAGGAGGCTTCATATTTAGTTTGCCGGTTAGCAAATTCGTAACCTTTTATGCTTATCTGCGCCCTGAGTTACTTTTATACGCTGGCATATAAGATGGACGTCATAGTTGAGACAACCAAATTAAGCCGGTACGCCCTAAGAAGTACCACAATTCCACTTAAAACCGACGGCAAAAAGTGACTTTGCCCCTGTATTTCCTTCGTTGTGTGGGCTATAGATAAAGGGCAACACCGGGTCCAAAAAGAATACTTCAAGAAGGTACCAGACTAACCAGTCTGGAAAATGCATCCCCTACGTATACAGTTAGCACCTACAGCTAATGGTGGATGTCTGGACTGCCTGGCGTACTCTGGGGGGAGACTCAAAACTATGCTGACTCAGGGCAAACAGAGTAAGAGGCTCAAATAACCACTGCTGGTGTGTGTCAAAGAAGATATCTGTTCTGGACGTCTGAGTATACTTGAAAGATATTGGACCTATCTGTTCTCTGTTTGCACATAGACTACGATGACCATCCTCAAATCTACGTATCCCTGTATAGATCCCATAACCATTTCTGTTTATTGGGAAGATGTTACATCAAATCTCACATAGCTGACAAAATTCGATTTGCAGTCAAATTATGTTTTTAACCAACCAAAACTAAAACAAAACGAAACTCACCAAAGCAAAAGAAACTTTCCATAGTAGGATCACTGCGCCGTTGCCTGCTCGGCACTCAGCATGACTTGTGTAAACAATAATATTAGGCTATAGCTATTGCAATGCCAATCTACTAAATTCAGTGGGAAGGCTTGCGCATAATAGGTCGCGACTGGGAGCGGTCAATTTAGTTCGCAGCTCTTTAACGAACTAGGTCAGTCTTAAATTTGTTAGTTTTTTCTCAAATCCCATGCAGATCGTTCGCCCGATCCGGCATTTCCTGTAGTTTACTAAAGAACTGCTTACTATAGTGAAAGTGAAGATGTGAACTAAAGTCTAAAACTATTATATGTAGTTAGTGAACATAATTGGATAACTACTGACAACTATGCGCAGAATATAGTGTACTTATATCGATCGAGTGTAATTCAGTTTGCGAAGTACATGAGAAAGTCTTGGAATGCTAAAAAGGATTCGTAGCAGTCGTAGCAGAAATCACTAATATTATGTAGCATCCCTAGGATCGAGAGAGAACTAAGGAGCGAGGGATATGGGAACTAGTTCGTCTTTGGGAGCGCTCTATCGAACTAGTTCGTTCGCAAACTACATGTACGAGTGGAACATCGCACATCACGTTGCGCCCTGTCAGCAGTTGCGCTGGCGCGTGCCGTGTTTCCACAGTACACGTTCGAGCATCAATCGGTTCGCGTGTGCTCATAACCATTTACCATTATAACCATTTAGACTAAGTTCAATAAACTAATTGTTCTTAAGTCTAGTTTAATTTATGAACCAAACATAAATTAATCTGTACGGCAACCAGAACACCGTACACTACATATAACATAAGAATTTATAAATACATATATCAATGAGATGATCGAAGTCCTACATGGGTAACACTGAAAATGTTTAGAACTGGCCAGTTAGAAACATAGCTAATGAAAAGTTTTTTGAATTTCAATTTTAGAACTCTTTAGTAACCTAATGTTGTCATTTGTTTTTGTGAATTGGCGGCAAATCTAAGAACTCTTGTTACACGTGAAAATGAAGCTAACGCGAGAAAATTTTCCGTCAATGGACTTTCGTTGTGGGCTTACTCAACAACAAAGCTATGATAGGCTGCGATTAGCATTTTTTAATGAAGCCCCATCTCGTCCCACTATTTACAATTGGTTTAACGAGTTTATGCGTGGACGTAGCAATCTTAATGCTGATCCGCGTGAGGGACGTCCTTTAACAGCGAATACTGAAAATAACATCAGTGCTGTGCGACGCATGATAGAGTAAGATAAGAGAATGACCTATCAAAAGATACGGGCAAGCCTAGGCAGTGGTATGAGTCTAGTTCAAAAAATATTACACGAACATTTAGGCGTGAGGAAGCTTTGTACCAGATGGATTGGTGTCGCCAAATGTTAGATAAGTTTAACAGCGGTGACTCAAATGCTGTATTTGACATCGTCACAGGTGATGAAAGCCGGATATATTGCTACGAACCCGAAACCAAAAGACAATCAGCTCAGTGGGTTTCTAGGATCGGCCAACTAAGAATAAGAAAGTAAAGAAACGAAGAAGTCAAGGAAAAAAGATGATTGCCTCATTCTTTGGTCGGAAAGGTCATTTCGCGACAGTTGTGCTAGAAGATGGAAGGACAGTTACTGCAGACTGGTATGTCAATCGCTGTTTGCCTGTTGTCTTAGAAAAAATTCGACAGCAGCGCCCTCGAAGCAGGATCCTCCTTCACCATCCGCCATACAGTCCTGACCTGGCGCCCTGCGAATTTTATTTATTCCCAAAAACTAAAGATAAAATTCGAAGTATTCGCTTTACGAGCCCTGAAGATGCGTTTAAAGCGTATAAAAATGCCATAGAAGAGACCCCTTAGGCAGAATAGGCCCACTGCTATTCTCAGTGGGCCCAATGAATGCTACAATGTGTCTAGAGAGGATCGAAGATTACTTCGAAAAACAATAAAAGTATTGGCAACTTTCTACATTAAGCTGTTTTTCATTTTCTAAACATTTTCAGTGTTACCTAGGTATAAGCTGAATAGTTCATTCTCATTCTGATTTCTGTGTTAGGAATAAATTCCTAAATCTCATATTTACTACTATACTTAATAATTTATTACATGAACTACACAAGCAGCCTAGTGAAACTCTCTAAGAAAAAAGCGATATTAATCATGCAGTCATTGATAGATTGACAGATGACGGCCATAATCTTGTACAAAACGGAGATAGCTGAAATCCATACGTTCAAGCAACTGTTCGCTTTCAAACTTAGCGGATTCAACTCGTCGCAAATTGCCATACTGTAATTTCAAATTACTACTATAAACTTATGTCAAATCACTGCACGTTTCATACTAAACTAAACTTCAATTTTTACTTAGGCAGTCCCGGGCCGTTGTTATAGTAAAAATGTTCTGTAGTCCCGTGGCCCGCCTCTTAATACCTAGTATTAACATCCTCTTTGTACACAACAACTTTGTACAAGTTTTTTAAATGATTTTCATCGTCTATGATTTTGTTTAACATGTAAATTGTATTATAAAAAAAGACTTGACTTAAAGGTCTTAGTTACCAGGTCATAAAATCCCAACAAAAAAAGAAGTAAATTGTATTTGTAGTACATAGGCCAAAGAGTATAATAATATATAGGGATATTATTATACTCTTTGATATAGGGAAAGAGAATTTAAACATAAACACTGCGTTCAGTAGTATGTAGTACCTGGAAGTTTATAAATTCACTTGTAAACTGCAACAATAAACTTAAATAATGTTGTTAGAATGATGAGCGGCGACCATAGTATGAATAACGCCTTGGACGTCAATGGTCCTGATGAATTAGTATTGATGGATCCCGTTGACCACTGCCGAGCTCGATACCCTTACTGTGTGGTGTGGACTCCTATTCCTGTACTTACGTATGTGGTTTCACACTCTGAACATATTATCCAGTCTATTGTTAATTATTATTAATATCATACTTTGTAGTTGGATATTTCCATTTCTTGGACATATGGGCATTTGCACGTCAAATGGAGTAATAAGAGATTTTGCTGGGCCTTACTTTGTATCTGAAGATCTGATGGCATTTGGAAACCCTACAAAGTATTGGCAACTGACACCCAAGAGAGTTTCCAATGGACAGACTGGGTGGGATGCAGCAGTTTCTGAAGCCTCTGAGATTTATAAAAAAAGAATGGTAAGTTGATAGCTGAACCTGGCTGTAGTAGGTACTGACATAACATATTCATTTTTATTTTGATGATTTTTTAGCATATCATATTCTATGATAACTGCCATTCTCATGTTGCTACTGCATTGAACATTATGAATTACAATGACTGTAAAAATTGGAATATGGTTAAACTAGCTCTCTGGATGATTCTGTTCTCCAAATATGTCAGGTAAGAGTTGTAAGAACCAATGATTCTAAAACAGAGTAAAATGAGCTTTATGTGTTACATTGATTGTTGATCAGTTTCAGTGCCTGTGTGAGGACATGGCTACCATTCTTCATACTTGTGGTTATCATATCCACCTTGGCGTCATATCTTTGAACATATTGGTGAATTGAATAAATATCAAATGAATGACCTGCATGACCTATGTATAATATAGAGAGAACATTTTAATATATGTAAATAATATTGTAGTACCATAAGGTGCACTCTTATCAAATAAATGTTGTCTAAAGTATGTTTCTTATTAATTAAAAACATAAAATGTAAGCTCATGATTATTATTGTTTAACAACTAATAACATTTAAGATTTAGTGGTTTTCAAGAAAGCAATGTGGAGTCAGAGTGAATGATAGTGAATATAGTTGGAAGTGTTGGTAAAGACCAATAACATTCTATACATACTGGGTGGCCGAGAAGTTGATGTCCAAAGCTAAAATTTGAATTTGGCTCATTTTATAGGCATTATTAATGTTCTGGGAAGTTTTTAAAAATAGTTAGAAGAAGAATTTTTTGATACCTTGAACATTTTCATGAATTTAGCTGGAGCAGTTATCTTGAACTTACGGCTCAATCTAAACTAGTTACCCATTGCCTAAACTATTCATAGTTTCTTATGTGGTTATTGCAACTGTAGTTAATAATTATCAACAATAAAATTAACTAAAAGTGTTCAAAAAAATTAAAAAAAGTCCTAAACCACAATTAGGTGAAAAAACGGATAAAAGGGGAAAAAAATATTATCTCCTAAACTATGCAAAATTGTAGAACATACATAGGGGTGATTTGGATACTCATCACCATGAGGCTTTCAAATTTTAACTTTGGACATCAACTTCTCGGCCACCCTGTATAGACAATGCACCTCATACAAAATCAAAATATGGCACATGCCACAAATGACACCATAATAACATAATAATTTCTGTGTTTACTCCAGTTTTTTTAAATATTATTGGTCAATATGCAGCAATGCAAGTGTAATCAAGACAGTGACATCAGTGGAGTAGGAGTTAGGTACTTTTTTTAAACCAGATGAAAAAAAGTGTTGCTATAAGTTTTACATTCGTCAGTCTGTCCATATTTTCCTATCAAGATCTGTTCAGTTGAGGGTTTTTTACGTTTTTAATCAAAAATTACACTCATATTATAAATATTGAGTAATTCTCAAATGTGTTGCATACATTCTTATAGCAAATTTAAGACTTTCATGGTTTTCTCATGGTTGCCATTACCAGATCTGAACCAAATTGCGATGCAAATGGGATCACACGAGAAGCACCAGCTTTAAAAAAATCAATTATCAAAATCGGTTCACCCAGTCGAAAGTTCTGAGGTAACAAATATAAAAAAGCCTCGATGAATTGAGACCCACCTCCTTTTTTGAAGTCGGTTAAAAAGAGTGACTCTATTGTTTTCATTTCTGACTGTGTCCTTTCATCTGTCCCATTCTGACAAGCGGATCTTGTCTGGGAATTGTCAACAATTGTACCAAATTTAATGGAAAAATATTAATTGAATTACTTACGATTTTTGCATATATCATATATAAATAAAATAACCTTACCGATAAGTCCCACCATCTTTTTTAGAGTCGTTAATGAATTATTTAAGCACATTTTATAGTACGCTTAGGCTTGTTGATTGACACACAGCCAACACATGACTAAGGAGAAAAGTGTGCTTACATTGTCTTTAAGCACACTTTTGCCATTCCACTGTCAGACTGCGAATGCTAAGGACATATTCCTTAAGTATAGAATGCTATTGGTAAAGAACAATTTATTGGCCAGAGTAATACTTTATGCAAAAGTGTTAGGTGATCACCACCACCCATGTTCTCTTGCAACACCAGAGGAATCACAGGAGTTTTGTTAGCCTTTAAGAAAGGTGTATTTAAGGAAGCTTCTTGCCACTTTATGAAATCATTATGTACAGCTTTTCATATTATATTTATACAATAGGTATAAGCAAGGTGATGCAAAAAAATTACTCAATCATTTCTTTGTAGTTGTAGTAGGAGGTTGTAGGAGTTACAAGCGCAGAAAATGCATTAATCTGCATATTAATAAGTAAATTGACTAGTAGTAAACTGATGATCACTTAACAACAGGTGACCCGTACCCTTGTTTGTCCTTCCATAAAAAAAAAACTAAGGAAATTATTAGAAATATCCGACTACCCTCATTGTAGTAAGACGAACGCTAATCGCGATCTCTAGTCAAAACAGAGAAAATCGTTAACATCGTGTAAGTTTCTTGATTGCAATGTGAGTTGTCAGTACTTTATAATAAATTTAGTCATTTTAATCATCATGGGACGTACTTTCTGTAAGTATAATTAGGACAGTAGTAAGTCTTATTCTTTATGAGAAAATCGAGTCAGAGATCCGAAGTAGTTGGTGGCCCAGTTTATTTGCTGTCCAGTGTATATTCCATTATCAAAAATAAAATCTGGACAAGTTAGAGAGCCGGACAATGGTCTAAAAGTCTGGACATGTCCAGATTAATCTGGACGGATAGTAACCCTAAGTGCAAGTAATGTAAGTTTGAGTTTTAGCAGGCTTCTTAATGAATTATAAATAAAATCTTTATAGACAGGTTTATCCTGTCGCTGCCATTCTGCTACAAGGCTAGAAGAATCACAGGAGTTGTAGGCCTTTTGGGAAGGTGTGTAGACATTATTCAATAGTGTATGGGAAATGGGAATAAGGATAATATTTTATAAGGATCCCATGACATATTGTCTTGGAAATATCATGCAAGGAAGCTCATTAGTGTGGTTGTATGGTTGAAAACAACACTATGCAGGAACAGCACACATCCTTAGGTGAGGAAGATATATTTTAAGTTTGTGGTGCATTGTGCACAAGTTGAATTAGTTGGCAAGAATCAGGTCACCGGGGAGGGTTTGAGTGATCTCTTGCATGATGTGTGGTCAATATATAATGGATTGAGCCTTTCACAGAGCACTCGATCTCCTTACAATTCAAGCATAGATGCTTGTGTTGCATGAGGTCAAATGATTCAAGAGAGACCTGAGATGTGTTATCTCCAGTGTGGCTGGACTTGCACTTTGTAGAGTGCTAGAGTATGAGCCAGTTTGAAGTAGTGCCTATTAAATTGTGATATTTATATTCAATTGCACAAAATATATACTAAACCCTTTAAGAATATATTTTAATATCTTTATTCCTTTTACACATTAAATAGATAATAACACTTCTCAACCAATTTAATAGCCACTAGAAACATAAAAATAACAAATTACAAAGTGCAAATACTTTTCTAATGACATATATTATTCAAATAAATAAATTCAAAGTTATATATTAGAAATTCATTTTCTACCTGACTCATGGCTGAGTTCATACCTGCAACTATGTTTGAACCGACCATTAAGATTGGGAACAACTATTGCTTTGACATATTATCTTAAATTCACATAAAGCTGTACAAAATTTTTAACAGTAAACCAGGTCATCTAATACATCATATCCACAACACATAAGTGTTAAATTTAGAAAAATATATTGACAGGAGCACAAATATTGACAAACAGAAAAAAAATAACTGTTTAAAATTTGAGTGTTGTAAATACAAATGAAAGAATTTAAGCAAAATATTACTGTATTATGAAATATTCACAAAGACCATACAAGTTACACTCTCTTAAGGAATGGGGGTAAATGCTACCTGCATTATGATATTTTTTTATCTTTGTTTTTTTCTCTAATAAAATAAATTCTTAATGTCAAATCAATGCTACTTAGTAAGAAGAAAATAGCCTCAAATTTGTATATTCAATGATGCTTGTCAATATAGAAAAATGTATCACCTTGTTAAATAGTTATTTTGATTTTATAGATTGTTTGAATTTCATTAGTTATTTCTTTCATACATATTGCTTCAAAATGTTGTAAATAAATATATATATATATATTTTATGAATTTCATACTGAATTCTAATTATAATGATTCTATTATTTTAAAAATTTGATAGAGTAATTTTTTTAAATTAAATTTAGGAAATATTTTGAGTATTAAACTTAATATTAAACACACACCCTACTTAAAATTGCTAAGCAACAAAAATATTAATTTTACAAAATCACAAGTTGTACAATAATATTTGAAATATACACAGACAACAGTAAATTTTATTTAACACTCTTTTAATACACTCCTTTCCACTGAAAAGTCGTAATTATAACTATTAAGATTAATTTTATTACTGAGAAAGGCTAGAAGGTCGCCAAATTCTGTTACAAACACATCTCTATTGGAGTACATCTGCAATTCTCGCGACAGTGAGAATGGCACTCCTTGTAAATAATTAAATGTTGTATCAACACGGTGCGTTCCCGAGCCCGGCGGAGCAGGCGCTACTCTCTGGGGATAAGGTAATGGCATGTTCGGGTACAGCCCAGCTCGAGAGGCTGCAGGTACAGGGTCCACAACAACAAATGAGTCATCTGTCTTTGGTCCAGGTATAGCTGGTGTGTCATCTTCAACAGGCGAAGACCTCCGTTTGCCAAATATAGCCGAAAACATTTTACAATATTTACAATCAAAATCTTATTCTTCGTTTTAGGTGATGTACCTAAACGGAAAACTATCTATAAATTTTGCAATTGTTTACGTGATGCGTCATACAAATGCAGAACTATTTATTTTTAAATTAGTAAAAAACAGCATGAAACTTCGGAAACGCCAAATTGACACAAACTGAACCAAAGAGAATTTAACGTACGTAGTCTACTGTGAACCTCGTAGAGTAGAAGTGTTCTTAGTTTCAGTGTGAAAGAACACAATTGACCAAAGGATCTAAATAAAAAAATTGAAATTAATTTAGTCTGAAACGTGCAGTGAAATTTGACATAAGTTTGAAATAGTAAATACAATATAATATGACGACGAAGTATAATCCGGCTAAGTTAGAAAGCGAACAGTTGCCCAAAACGTAGTGGATTTTGGCTCCGTTTTTTACAATTTATATTTTAAATTATAGCCGTCATCTATCAATTTCACGTTTCATACAATCGAGTGAATCGCTTTTATCGCTATTGTGATGAGATTTGACAATAGCCTAGAATCACAGTAGACATGTGTCTACTGTGCTCGAAGTAAGAACCACGTTTCAAGTATAACTGGAACTCTGTGGTCTGTGCACAGAACACTATTTTATTTTATTTTATTTGGAAAACTTACAGTGTTACAATAACTTAATTACTAAATAATAGTGTGAACATTTTACACCATTTAATAGTTTTCGCATATTGTTTCTAATAACACATAGCGTAATATAGGTACATCTTTTTTATTTATTTTTTCTTATACAAGTATTATATATAATATGTTAATAATTACATAGGTATTACATTTATTATGTTCAGAGAGAATTTAAACACTACGTTCAATTATGTTTATAGTAACAGTTTGGGAAACACATTAAACCAGTTTTTAGTATTTTTGATCTGATGGAATTTGTGGATGAATTAAACAGGTCAAAATCAGGAAAGCCTTTAAGATTATTTATGCAGTGAGATGCTCTTGAGAAGAATGAGTTTTGTTTGTAATTTGACGCACAGTGGGGTATATGTAAATATTTAGGATGTCTTGCAGAGATTCTGGGAATATTTAAATTTATATTCGAGAGAAGATGGGGAGCGTCAATGTGACATTGTGCTATTTTTGTTAAGAATAGAATATCAGCTATTTTGCGTCTCTCGTGGAGTGGTAATATATGATATCTCCTGCATCTTGAATCATAATCATTGTCGTATGTCTTGCACTTATATTCAAGGTATTTAACAAATCTGCGTTGGATTGATTCTAATCTGTTAATATATATATCATACTGAGGGTTCCAAATTTGTGTACAATACTCGAGTATGCTACGAACATATGTACAATACAACGTTTTTATAACCTTGATACTTGAGAATTGGGAACAGGATCTCTTGATAAATCCTATACACTGGTTGGCCCTATTAGCGATGTTTTCAATGTGTTTATCATATGAAAGCTTAGAGTCGTGAATTACGCCTAGATCACGTATCTCATTTACAATTTTGAGTGGATGACCATTAAGTGAATATTGAAATTTAATAAAATTAGGCTTACGGGTAAATGTTATAGTGTAACATTTCGGAACGTTCAGGTCTAGTTTGTTGATGCTACAGTATTTTTGAAACCTGTGCATGTCTTGTTGTAATAAAAGACAGTCATCTACGTCACGAATTTGTTTAAATATTTTCATATCATCTGCGTATAGTAGGAATTTGGAATGTTGAAAACAAGCAGCGATATCGTTAATGAAGATATTAAACAACAATGGAGCCAACAAGGATCCTTGAGGGACCCCAGAGGGCACGAAGTTCCATTCTGATGAGTATCCGTTGAGAACCACAGCCTGTGATCTGTTCTGAATGTACGAGGTAAACCACCTATATAAATTACCATGAATTCCTGCCGAAAGAATTTTCTGGAGTAGTATTTTATGGTCAATTCGATCGAATGCCTTGCGAAAATCTGTGAATATAGAGTCAACTTGACCCCCAGAATCCATGTTAAATGTTTTGTAATTTAGGAATGATAGTAGATTAGACGTAGTTGAGCGATTTCTAATAAATCCATGCTGTTCGGGGATAAATAAGGTTGATACACTATTATAGACTTGGGTGTAGACTAATTTTTCAATAACTTTAGCGAAAATGCATAACTTTGAAATTGGCCTGTAATTTTTAATGTCATTTCTGCTGCCATTTTTGTGTATGGGGGTGATAAATGCAGACTTCCAGATTTTCGGAACTACTCCTTCCCGTAATGAACGTTTGAATAATATAGTAAGAGGTTCCGTTAGTACATCTGCGCATTTTTGTATAAATAATGGGGGAATTCGATCAGGTCCTGCTCCCTTAGTAAGGTCTACAGATTTGAGTTGTTTATTAAGCTCATCTGGTATTATTTCTATTTCACTTAATGAGAAACTAGAGTCTGGCTGAGTCCTGTTCTGATCGCTTCGGTTAGTAGTGGGTGAAAGAAACATCGATTGAAAATAATCTGAGAAGAGACGACAAACTTCTTCTCCTGTGTCTGCCGATTGATATTCTTAAAAGAGACGGGAGGGAGGAATGTTAGAATTGTTTTTTATAGATTTTGTGAATGACCAGAATAATTTGGGATTTTTTGTTATTGATTCCTCGCATCTTTCTATATAGGTTTTATAGCATTGATCCTCTAGAACCTTCGCTCTTTTGCGCAGTATAGAAAATGTATTGTAATCAGATGTATTGCCGTAAGTATTGTATTTCTGAAGAAATTTGAATTTTTCTTTGAGGACCTTTTTTAGTGATGCGGTGTACCATGGTGGAAAGTTATTGGGCGAGTAAAATTTGTGAGGAATATATTTGTTTATAGTATCATATAGATTTTTGTAGAATACTTCTATTGCTTCTTCTATGGGATTGATTAGTAGATAGTCGTCCCAAGCCATTTTACCTAATATTAATTTGATATTATCGTAATCACCTTGTTCATACATGTATTTCTGTCTTTTGTTTGTCTTTAGGTGATTACGATTTTCTAAATTTAAGATTATTCTTAAAGATTTATGGTGGGAGTCCTCTGGTATCAAGGGGTCATCACAAGAAGAAACTGCAAGGTAAGCATTACTTAGTACTAAATCTAGGACTCTGTTATTAATATTATGGCATAAGTTATATTGTGTGAGGTTACATTCAGACATGGTATCAACAAATAATATCTGTGCTTCACCTGAGGCACCTGAGTGTTCCGGGTGATCATGAGAGCCAGGTGACCATTGTATGTTACTCAAATTAAAGTCTCCCATTATAATAAATATATCATTTGGACAAGAATTGATTATGAGAGATAGGTTTGCTGTAAAATTATTTAATTGTGAGTTAAAGGAATGACCAAGTCTTTCACTACATAAATAAATACAACAAAAATGTATTTTACATTACATTAATACTGCTAAGCAACCAGGTTTCCGTCAATGAGATAACATCATATGAATTTAGTTGTATGTTTCTTTTAAATAAGTGTGTTTTTGTTCGTAGCCCTCGAGTATTTTGATAGTAGATATTAATATTATTAGGCGCCATTATTATTAGCTGATAACAAAAGTCTCAAGCAAATCTTTATATAAAAATAGTATTTTAAATAACAACAATTTGTGTAGTTAGCATCCCGTAAGGAACGATAAAATATTGACCCATTTAAATTAATTGTGATTGTAGGTGAATTAATACAACATCTTAGTCTGTTTTTGTTTACCAGTAACACACAGAGTTGGGAGAATAAATGTATTTTAATTTTGTAATTTATATGATAAGAGCTAGTTTTAGTAATGTTTCCCAAACTGTCAAGTTTAAGTTTATACAGTTGAAAAGGTATTTTAGTTTTAATTGGCCTAATAACTATGTTATTTTTGTTAGATCGCTTTCGCATTTTATAAAAAATATTGGCGAAGTGTCTGATCGTCTAGCCATTATTTTGCAATGCTTGACCCATATATACTGGAAATTCTTCTCCCTAGCTAGAGCTCTCGCTTTACTCAAAAGATTTTTATTGCGCTGCGTCAAATGGTCGTTAAAATAGAAGCTGCCTGCAGTACTGAAGCCGAGGCTGGTTAGATTTAGTTTCTTGTTCTTACGAGAAGCTGCTACAAGTTCTTCCTTAGAGTAACGGCAGTTGAATGCGATTACTATAGGTTTTTCTGTGTTAGGTGCTCGTGTTGGTATGCGTGCAATATAATTTATTTCTTCCTTCTTTATATGAACATCACAAATTTGACCTATTTTCTCTGCAATCTCATATAGGTTCTCGTTTTTCTTCTGGGGAATCCCTCTTATCTCCACATTATTTGCTCTTGGTTTATATTTTGGTATTATTGGTCTCCATCTTGTAGCTCTCGATTGATTCGGGCGATTTCCGATTTAAGAGCAGGTACCTCCAGCGTTATTTTTTCTGCCGTTATCAGTCGAGATTCTAGGTCTTTGACTTTTTCTGATTGAACGCCAATGAGGTGGAAGGCCATCTCCAGCGATTCCTTCATACTAGTTACCTCGTTCTTTATTGTTTTTATATCTTCCGCTAGGGAAGTCAGCGGAGTCAATTGGAACATAACTTTATTAAGTTGTTCATGAATTTTTTCCAGCTGAAGGGGTTGCGGTGATGTGGTGGCTGGGGTTGCCGATTGGCTGGTTTTGCATTTGGGACACTTCCAGGAGTTCTTCCTGTCACCCAGTTTGCGGTAGCCCACCTCGGAAACACCTGAGCATTGGTAGTCATATCGCTGCTTACAGACGCTGCATACCGTTCCGTCAGAGTGTTGTGCTCCACAGCTAGCACATGCAAACATATTGATGGTAGTCTTTGAACAACTATATGTGTAGCAAATTTACAAGTAAATTTACGTGAGATGCTCAGTAGAGCTGAAATACGCCAATGTGTTACAAACAAAAAAAAATGTCTTAGATTACTGGGATGCGAACTCCGTCCATCGCGTTTGAGTAGAACCTCAAATATACCTACAACGCCACTTATGATTTTTTATCCAAATTGAAAATAGTAAATGGTAGTAGTGATGGATGTCTCTGTTATACCTATTTTTCTGTCTCTTGGCTGGACCGGTTTGTACACTGTGACGCCGACACTGCTAATCACTTGGATTCTTTTTGCACATTGAACCTTACAAATTACGTTTAATTAATCACAGCACTTCACTTTTCGTTATAGATTTGCTTTTTAGGTGTTGGTGTATTTCTTAACTGACAAACTGTGTAGTATTTCTGAGGAAAAATACGCTTTATCCCACTATTTGCGAATTTAATTCGAAAAGATTACGAGTATGTGTCTTAACTGTTCCGCGGTGTGCGGGGCTATGACATTACTCTAATTTAAGTATCTAATTTAAGTATCGAAATTATTATTTTTTAATTATTCTAACTACATAAAAGTACTCTGTGCACAGAACACTACTAGGTACTCTGATTTCTGACGAGTTAAGAACGTACTAAAAGTACTCCGTGGATAAGAACGAATATAGTGACGTACGTAGTGAATAGTGATTAAGAAAATAAGAACACTTTTGATTCTTCTTATTCTTCATGGTTTATTGGCTCCGTACGATGGGTAACTGATATTGTTCAGATTTAATAAGTTAAGTTTTCATTTGTATAGATCATTTTGCTTGCTAGTCGATAAGAGATGGCGCTAGTTATAATTTAAATCACACAAACAATATTTGTATAAATTTTGTATGGTTCAAATATTTGGTTGGGTGATTCCGCTACCTGCGCTTGAACGGACGAGACGTGTTTGCGCGCTGGTTTCTGCTGAACTTATTAGCACAATTCCGAGTATTTTTAATTACACGCGCCCCTTTGGCGCGCTTTTTAACGGTTTCGTAGCAGTTTATTAATTAGTGTGTTGAACTCTGTGTCGCAGGACATGAAGAGGGGCTGCCCTAGCCCCGGTGAGCAACCCGCGGCGAAGGTGATCGCCGAGATGGATGTGGACAGCCCGGCCTCGCCGCCGGAGCAGGAGTCCGGCCAGCGGCTGCACGGCGGACTGCCGGACTGGATCGCCGTGACGCGGCGGCGTGCGGCCAAGCCGCGCCCGGACAACGGACGCCCCAAGCCGTTGGCAACGGCCAACGTATTCAAGCCGCTCCCGGTACAGGAGACACCGGGAGCCAAGGTAACGGCCAAGCCCTCACAGGCGAGGCCGACTCCAATTGTTATCTCTAAGGAGAACTTCGATTTTGAAAGATGCCGAGCGGCGCTTATCGCCGCGGGCATTAAAAATTTTAATTTTAACATCCAGCCACATATGGCACAGCTGTCCTGCAAGACTAAGGCTGATAAAGAATCGGCTCTTGCAGCGCTCAAAGGTGTGGAACGTTTGCAGTTCCACACATATAAGGACGACAGAGCTCACATCTCTGTCGTCCAAGGGCTGTACTACAGCTCCGCAGAGGAGCTAGGTAGTGCACTCCTAGAACTGGGGTTCAAACCCACGAAAGTTGTCGCCTTCAAGGGCGATGCACTGGTACCAAGGTACCAAGTGACGCTCCCGAAGAGCACTGATATCGGTGCCTTCAGGAAAATTAAATATATTTGCCACCAATCGGTGCGAATCTACAAATACAAACCAAATAATAAATACGGCACCATGTGTTCCAGGTGCCAGACTTTCGGACATGCAGAACGGAACTGCAACCGGGCCGCCCGCTGCGTCAAGTGCACGGGAGCCCACCTCACAGCGGAGTGCGACCGGAAGGAGGAGGCTCCAGTCCGGTGCTGCAACTGCGGCGAAGAACACGCGGCCTCGTACCGCCAGTGCCCCCAACGCCGCATCTACCTTGCGGCCGTCAAGGAGCGCCAGGAGCGTTTCCAGACCCGCCAAAGCGCACCACCCCAGCCCCGCCTGTTCAAATCGAACATGGCGAACGGCCGCGGGTGGAACTCAGTTATGACAGGGAACGCCCCGTCACCGTCAGGCCTTCAGCCACAGGGCCTTCAGCCACCCACAACGCGGTCCACTGCCGGACCGCCGCCCCTCACGGGCACCCAGTCCGGAAGACAAATCTTCCCAGGCCTTAGGCCCACTGGCCCTATGCCAGGTGGCTTTAAAAGAGTCGAGACAGACTCAGCCGCCTTTGAAACAACCGAAGAGCCAGACTCGGAGGAAATGTCAACCCATGAAATCATAAAATTAATTAAAATCGCAGGTCAGCTGAAGCCTCTGCTCCGCCGCAGCATGAGCTACGAGGAGCAAATCATCACAGTATTCGAGTTCCTGAGCATCCATGGATGAAGAGACGGCAACCCCTCCCCCGACTGGCACTGCTCGTCCTCTACGAGTAGCGTCGCTTAACATAAACGGTATTGTGAGTAGGAAAAGAGAACTCATACATTTCCTAGGTACTCACAACATCGACATTACACTCATACAAGAAACACACCTCGTTCCCGCACGACGTTTTTCAATTCCCGGTTACACCTGCTACAGACGTGACGGACAGACAGACAACCGCGCCCGAGGTGGCGTCGCAATTTTTGTCAAGTAAAATATATCGCATCATTCACTCCCACCGGTGGAACATGATATATGCGATATAATTGCAATTAGATTAGAGTCTCACCGCGGACAGACACCCATCACAATAGTTAACTTTTATTGCCCTAAGCAAGACAGTAGAATCACGACAGCCATCGCAAAAGCTCTCTCTCTCGGCAACACCGTCATCTGTTCCGGAGATTTTAACGCCCGCCATAGACACTGGGATTGCAATCGAGCAAATTCCAATGGATCGCGTCTTTTTAATCACTTTGCAGGTCACGAATATAATATTTTAATTCCGGACAAAGCGACCCACCTCCCCTCCAACCCGAGGCACTCTGCCGCTAAATTACAACTCACCCTTGCCAAAAATATCACTAACGTTACAGACCCACTGACTTACGACGTTATCTCGGACCATTGTCCTATTATTTTCGAAATTAATAGCCTCATCCCGCGCATCTCGCGACCTATTTTTAAATACGGTAATCCTAAATGGGACACTTATAAAAAACATATTAACGAAGCCCTCCCCTCCCCCGGCTCCTTAAAATTACACCGACCCGAATTAGTGGACAACGCCATACAAACACTGACGGACGCTATAATCAAAGCCCGTAACGCGAACATCCCGACGTTCACACCGAAACAAACAAACAAACTTCCACACGACATAACAAGACTTATCAAACTAAAAAACCAATACCGACATCACGCACAGAGACTCCATACGCGTCGGTTTAACACGATTATTAATTCACTTCAAAACCAAATATCTTTTAAAATAAAATCTCTCACTTCCAACGAATGGAACAAAAAGCTCGAATCGCTTGACACCCGCGACAATTCCCTCTGGCAGTTCGCGAGACGCCTCAAAAACGTACACACCCCTCTACCCTGCTTCAGCACCCCCTCGGGCCCCGCCCGGTCGGACGCTGAAAAGGCCGAGGCCCTAGGCACACACTTCGAGCGACAGCATAGACTCACCGTGGATCTGAGCGACCCCGACACCGAACGCGAGGTGTCGCGGTCTCTAGACCACCTTTACAAAATAAACGGACCGACCGCACCTACGCCAGTTGTACCTCGCGAAGTAAAATTAATTTTAAAAACCTGTAAACCGCGAAAAGCCCCCGGGCACGACGACATACAGAACATACTTCTAAAACACCTCCCTTCAAAAGCAATAGACACCTTAGTTAATATATTTAATGCGTGCCTTCGTCTTACCTATTTTCCCTCGTCCTGGAAAACAGCAGTAATCACCGCGATTCACAAACCGGGAAAAGATCCCACCTCCCCCGCGAACTACAGACCAATTAGTTTACTTTGCACACAAAGTAAAATATTAGAAATTTTAATTAATAATAGAATAAACTCACTTATAGAATCAAACCTACCTGACGAACAATTCGGTTTCCGAAGGTCACACGCGACTACTCACCAACTGGCGCGCGTAGTCGAACATATAACACACCAATTTAACTTGAGACACCAGACTGGTATGGTTCTACTCGACCTTGAGAAAGCCTTCGATACCGTCTGGCATGATGCCCTAGTTCACAAATTATTCGAAGCACAAGTCCCTTTTGAATATTGTAGAATAATAAAATCATTCCTTACGAATAGATTTCTTAGAGTTAGAGTCAAAAATAGTTTATCCCCCCCACATCCAGTAGTAGCAGGTGTTCCACAGGGCTCCATCATCTCACCGAGGGCATTTTTACTCTATATGAGAGACATCCCAAAACCTCCGAACACGGTCCTCGCCCTCGCTGATGACACAGCTTATCTGTGCAGCAGTAAGAACATCAAATCTATAGTCTCCCACCTTAATACAGCCCTACATTGTGTAAGCAACTACTTCTCTAAGTGGAAGCTTAAAATCAATGACACAAAGACCGAGGCGGTTCTTTTCTCATACAAAACTTCCCGTAAACTCAATATCTCTTTAAAGCCACATATTAATAACCACCCGGTCGAATGGCAGTCACAGGCTAAATACCTAGGACTTATCCTCGACCGGAAACTTTCCTTCACGCCTCATATTAATTACGCCCGCTCTAAGGCACTTACTGCCTTGAGCCTGTTGAGACCCATTTTCTACAGGAATTCCACTCTCTCAACTAGTAACAAGCGTCTACTATACCAGTCGTACATACGCTCGGTCATGACATACGCAAGTCCGGTATGGATTAACACAAATCAAAACAATTATCGTAAACTACAAACTGTGCAAAATAGATCCCTTAAAACCATCTACCGGACCCACCCGCGTACAAATCTTAAACGACTTCATGTAAAGAAAAACATCCCAACACTAGAACAACACATACAAGAGATATCTCATAGCTTCTACAGAGGGCTACGCCGACTGAAGGACGGAATAAACCCCGCCCTCCGGTCGACTTGTAGTCGTAAGTCACTCACAGAGTACTGCCTCAGCATAAAACGTTATAAACATGCATTACCACATCACAACTGGTTAGAGCTCACAGAACACTAGCGTATACACAAACACACACTCACGCACACAGAGTTCTAGCTAGGTCTGAATAAATGTAAAACCAATATATTGTAAATTGGTTTAGTTATAAGAATTAAATAACGGCGAAAACTGGCCTCCTATTCCCTCTCCCTCCCTCCCTTTCCCAAGACCCCCCCCCCACCCCACACCCCTCTTATATTTATATATTATATATGTATGTATACATATCTATGTATTTATTTACCTTAGTTTTTAAGTTAGTTTTTAAGTTCTAGTCATTAGTCTTAAGTTAGGTTAAGTGATAGGTTAATATTACGTTATATCAATAGCAAATAGCCAGGTTTTCCCAGTTTCCTGGATTCCCCCCCCCCACAAACCTCATGTATTAGTTTTTTAAGCATAATAAAGTTTTATCCCTCAATACGTAGATAGGGTTGTAGAAATAAGTTTTCTGATACCTACATATATAAGGCTTAATTGTAAATTGCTTTAATAAGTAGATTTAAGTAATTTTGTTACAATTTAATACCAAATATAGAAATCTTGAATTTGAATTTTTTTTTTTTTATTTGGTTGGGTAATATATCGATTTCTAGTCTTGTATGGATTGTTTTATTTCGCATCCACTAGAGGAGCTTTTTGGGAACCTGTTCATGGTCCTCCAGAGTCGGATTAATAGTACAATCGCGACATCGTGAGTGCAGTGATTAGTGTCCGAACTAAAGTGCTGAAGCTGTAGTGGATCGCTACAGAGGGCGCTTCGCGAGTGCAGTGATCAGTGTCCGGTCTATAGTACTGAAGCTGTCGTGGAGCACTACAAAGGGCGCTTCGTGAGTGGTTCCAGTCCAGGGCGTTGCGGGGAGCTGTCACTGCTGACGACAACAAGGAGTTAAGTGGTTTATGTGTGTGAGTGACGACAAATTGTGAGTACTTTTTCAATATCTACTTTAACTTATGAGAAATTAATCAAAATTTCAACTTAGAAAATTTCTAAGTATTGAGCCAGGGACTTAGTTGGATTTAGGGCAAAAAGTGAAGTGACGGGGAATCCATGCCCGTGTTTGCCTAGAAGTCTCAAACACTTAGAATATTTTGTGTGCGATATTCATCTTAGAAAAAATCAAGGAATCTACAGTGATAAATTTAAAGACTTTATTTACAATAACATTGTTAATTTTAAGGTGTTTTACAATTTAAATTAATCATTAAAATGGCAAACTTAGATAAATTACAATTAGAATTAAAAAATCAAATAGAAAAAGGTAGAATTCATTTCAAAAAGACACCTAAATCTAGACTAACACTATGTTACATTGAGTCAAGATTGGAAAATCTTGACCAACAGTGGAGTACTTTTGTAGATAACCATAGTAAAATAATTTGTGAAGTCACACAGGATATTTATGAAAAATCTAGTTATTGTTCAAATGATGTTTACGGTGTTACTGAGGAATGCTATTTAGATTATAAGTCAGATTTGCGAGAAGCTCTAATGAAAACTGAGACTATTTCAGTTCCTTCAAAGTCACAGGTTTCCGAAACTAATCAATTTTGCCCGGTAAAATTACCCAAAATATCTATACCTATGTTTTCTGGAAAATATACGGAATGGAGCAGTTTTCGTGATTTATTTATATCTTTAGTACATAATAACAAATCTTTAGATGATGTACAACGGTTGCACTACCTCAAAGCTAATTTAACTGGGGAAGCAGAACAACTATTAAGATACGTACCTATTACTTCTAGTAATTACAGCTTATGTTGGGCACAGTTGGATAAAAGATATAATAACAAAAGGCATTTATCCAACTCAATCCTAAATCGTCTTATAGGTCAAAAATCGTTAAGTTCTGAAAATTCTAACGCTATTAAAGAGCTGTTAGATACAACAACTGAGTGTCTTAATGCTTTAAGAAATATTGGGGTAGATGTATCATCATGGGACATTATAGTTATCCACATTATCAGTTTAAAATTAGACACTGAGTCCAGAAAACATTGGGAATGCAAAATAAGTGATGCAACAGATACGTTGCGTCAGTTCACAGAGTTTCTAGAACAAAGGTTCAGGTCATTAGAGTTTCTTGACACATAAATAGTACTAAGTCACTGCACGTTGCCACTGAGAATTGTCCGTTTTGTTCAGAAGGACATAAATTGTGTAATTGTAAACGATTTGCTGGTGAAAATGTTGAAAGTCGCCGTAATTTTGTAAAAATTAACCGAATTTGTTACAATTGCCTCGGTACAAATCATTCAGTCTACACATGTCGTCAAAATACTAAATCTCGTATTTGCAGAAAAAAACATCATTCCTTACTACATCCCAATAAAGCTCAATCAGTTGGCTTTTCACCGGTTTTATCTCAACCAACTGATAACAACGTTGTTAATGTTACAACAACGTCACAGGATAACGAGACGATAAATGTAGTCTCCTGTTTTGCGACCAGCCATAGCCAAGTGTTGCTGGTTACGGCTCTAGTTAAGGTGCAGTCGCACAAAACAGGTGACCTCACACTAAGATCTTTGCTGGATCAAGGATCTCAGGCTTCGTTTATTACGGAGTCAGCGGTTCAATTGCTAGGACTGCAAAGAATACCAAGTAAGAGCCTTATCTCAGGGCTTGGAAGCGACAGAGGCACTTCAATGTCCTCACGGTGGGTGGTAAATTTGAGAATTCAATCGCTTCAAGATCCCAGTTTTTGTATAGATGTTAAGGCTCATGTTTTAAATAAGATAACGAGTTTTCTTCCTGGTAAGAAACTTGATATCAAGTCCTTGGCTAATTTCCCTATAATTAAATTAGCTGATCCGACATTCAATCAACCTAATAAGGTTGACTTACTGTTAGGTGCCGAAGTCTATGCCCAGATTTTATTGGATGGTTTTTACAGAGGTCCACTTGGGTGTCCCGTGGCACAAAATTCCAAATTGGGTTGAATTTTGTCGGGTTACGTTACCTCTGATAACAGTTTAGATTATTCGGTCCATACAGGTAGTATTATTAACTTACATCAAGTCGCTTATGATGAAGGTGTTCAGATTACCCTGACAAAGGATCGAGTTTTTAAGGAAATTTACAAGAACGATCTTATGTCAGTGGGTGAACGAGTAGAAGACAAAATTTACGAAGAAATGACATCATCATTGAATAAAGGTGGTTTTGAACTCCAAAAATGGTCGAGCAATAGCGCAGAATTAACTCACAAAATTAAGGGAAAACAGGGCAAGGATAAAATGGAACTAAAGGTAGATGAAGTTAGACAAATTCTTGGGTTAGGTTGGGATAAAAATACGGATACTTTTCAGTATTCTGTAACACTTCCAGACATCTCTACACCAATCACCAAACGTAAAGTGATATCAGACATTTCGCGGTTATTTGACCCATTAGGTTGGATAGCCCCAACTATAGTTGTGGCGAAAATGTTCATCCAGAGATTGTGGATGTCCAGTGTAGAGTGGGATCAGGAAGTACCTGCTCAATTATTGAATGACTGGATGGCTTATCGAAAGAGTCTGCCGACCTTAAAAGATTTTAAGTCGCCTAGATGGAATCAAACGAGTGACGTTGACGTTTGTAGAGAACTCCATGGGTTTTGTGATTGTTGTGGAGTTGTGCAGAAAAACAGGGATTTCGCCGTTAGAGCCATCACATTGAAAACTAAGGTGGCTTCTATAAAACAAGTATTCATACCCGGATTATTCGACGCAGTATTACTCTCCAAGCTGTCGATCGAAGTAGCTGAAGCTATGTCAATTTCCAAAGAAAACGTTTTCGTCTTGACTTATTCGTCGGTGGTTTTGGCTTTGCTCAGTAGTCACTCAAGTTTTATGAAAATATTTATAGCGAATCGTGTCTCGGAAATAAAACTGGCTTCGGAGAGTACAGAGTGGCACCATTTTAGTTCCAGGGACAATCCTGCGGATTGTGCCTCTAAGTGTTTAAGGGCTATAGATTTGACCGAGCACAGGTTATGGACAGAAGAGCTAAAATGGTTAAGAGACGACATAATTGTTTACAGTTATCAAGAAAGAAAGGATAGTAATTCAGAAGAAAAGCAGAAAATGGTTTTTCACATTACTATTTATCTATTGCTATTGCTACGGGAGAACAAAATAAAGTCTGGACTAAGTATTTCTCTACTGAAAAGTCAGTTCGCATCATAGCTTATTGTAGGACGTTTTTACGCCTAAGAAAATGGGTTGACACGGAAGCCAATATTTGGTTTAGTCATGAAGTTCAACAGGACGCACTTAATGTGTGTATTCATCATTTACAACAAGAGCCTTTTAGGGAAATGATATGCAGTCTTACTGAAAACGCTACCGTAAAAAGGAAGATTAAACTTTATTCCTTCACTCCATTCATTGATGCGAAGGGTATTTTTAGAACGCGGTACGTTTAAAGAATGCCGACATCAGTGATAACAAGCGGCATCCAGTATTGCTGCCTAGGAAATGTCATCTCACAGACTTTATCACCGCGGATCACTTCAAAACGCTACATGGCGGACCGCAGTATCTTAGCTTAAGGAAACTTTTTGACGAGGAACAATGTAACGTCATTAATGAAATTGCTGAGTGGCTAGTCAATAACGGCACTAACTGGCACTTTATACATCCGCATGCTCCGAACTTTGGAGGATAGTGGGAGGCAGTGGTAAAGTCGACAAAACATCACCTCAAAAGAGTTATTGGCGACAATAAGCTTACTTTTGAGGAATTGTCAACAGTGCTGTCGCAAGTTGAGGCTTGCCTTAATTCAAGGCCACTTCTTAAGGCCAACTCGAATCCGAGTGATCCATAACCGCTGACTCCAGGTCATTTTTTAATCGGCGAGCCAATTGTTCTTCTACCTGACTGTAACTTCGAACAGTCAAATATCAGCACTATTCGTAGATGGCAACTTACACAAAAACTTGTACAAAATTTTTGGCGTCGTTGGTCATCTGAATATTTGGTGCAGTTCCACCAACGACACAAGTGGAGTCGTCAGGAAGAAGAACCAAAAATTGGAGATGTGGTATTAGTTAAAGAGGACGGTCTTCCTCCGGCAAGATGGCTTTTCGGTGTCATTGTGGACAAGCATCCCGGGCTTGATAATCTTACGCGCGTTGTAAGTCTAAAATGCAGGAGTAGCGTTATTAAACGCCCTATTTCGAAATTGTGCATTTTACCCGTGACCGAATAATTGGTACCGATTGCAATTGATCACGCTTAGGCCCTTACAGCATATTTTTTTGTTAATTATGGTTATGTTTATTTAGTTTTATTTTGTGATTTTTATATTTTCCTTTTTAATGTGTACTTTATACAACTAGTTTTTAGACAATTAATGTTACAAACTCAGTTTAAGACCTTTACAATATTTTTGCAGATATGTATACAGTCCATTTAGATTTAGTTTTAGATTTTATTTTGGTTGTAAAGAGTTTAAGAGTATTTTGTAATCAAGTTTGTATAGTTTACTTGAGGTTTATACAAGTTGTTTGGTTTGGTGACTGGTAATGTTAAACAAATTGTACTTTTTTATGTTGTTTGCTTTGAACTTAGATGGACAATCTGTCCATGGTGGGCGGAATGTTCAGATTTAATAAGTTAAGTTTTCATTTGTATAGATCATTTTGCTTGCTAGTCGATAAGAGATGGCGCTAGTTATAATTTAAATCACACAAACAATATTTGTATAAATTTTGTATGGTTCAAATATTTGGTTGGGTAATATATCGATCTCTAGTCTTGTATGGATTGTTTTATTTCGCATCCACTAGAGGAGCTTTTTGGGAACCTGTTCAGATATAGACCCGCTTGAATTTTTTATATTTAAATAGTTCTTCGTTAGTTCTTTATTGTTCGAATATTTAACTTGTAATTTCATCTTTTACTTATTTAGAACTAATAAACTATGTAAGTGCGGAGTCTTCTAAGGGTCCGTTCACACAGACCGGCTCGGAGAGGAGAGCAGATTTTTATCACGTTGGAAACAGTGTTTTGAGTGATTGTAGTAAAGTTTATTTTTGCATTTGCACCTTTTTTGTCATTAAAAATGCCTGAACGCGCTTCGTGTGAAGTAATAAAAGGAGCCGACCGGCTCCGCTTGCGTGCTCTTTCTCGCTCGCGCAGCCGATCGGCTCTGATTGCGTGCTCTTTCTCGCTTGCGCAGCCTGTCGGCTCCGATTGCGTGCTCTTTCTCGCTCGCGCAGCCGATGGGCTCCGATTGCGTGCCCGCTGCGGCCGCGCCGACTGCCATTTTGATAGCAACATTTGAACGTAATAGTTGTGCGTACTTGTACGAAAAGATGAATGATGAAAAATTAATAATACTCGTGTCAAAATATGAGTGTTTATTTGACATAACCAAGCCATCATATAGCGATCGGATAATGAAAGACAATGCATGGGAGGAAATTAGCAAATGTCTCGGAATAAGTGGTAAGTAAGGTTTTCATTGTTTTACACCTACCCCCAGATACTCAAACGAATTTTAAAGCAAGGGCTTCTTAAACTCGTGCTGCGACGTGTTAGATTCAAAGTCAAAATAGGAATAACATGAGTTTAAATGCGCCCTTACTTTAAAAACTCGTTTGAGTATCTGATCGTTAGAATATACTTATGTAGTAGACAATTTTTATTAAATATAACTTAAGAAACTCGCGTAGCCACTTGATCTTGCCAATCTAAAGCACCACTTGATGAAAAATAATCCTTAAATTTATTCCTTGTGGTTAGAACTGCGTCGCTATTAGAACTGTTTTCATTATTATTGTCTGTTATTGCTGTTAATAAATTTATATTGCTGTGAAATTCATTCTCTTGTCCTGGCGTCCGATTTTCTATTAAAAAATTATGTAAACATGTAGTTGCTAATATAATTAAATCACAGTACTTCGGCTGAATTTTCATTCGTTTTTGATAAATTTCAAATCTTTGAGTTAGCATTCCAAATGCACATTCTACGACTTTTCTTGCCCTGCTTAAACGCAGATTAAATACTTTTTTTGATAATTCTGTTCTTGCTTGTTCTCTTGGATACGGCCGCAATATATTATTGCTCAAAGGAAATGCCTCGTCTCCTATAAAAACATGTGGTAAGCTTTCAGTGGTACTAGGTAGAGGTTTATTTGGGGGCAGCTTTAACTTATTGGTGTTGAGTTTTTTCCAAAATTTTGAATTCTGTAAAATTCCGCCGTCGCTATTTTTACCATATGATCCGACATCAACAATAAAAAAACTGTATTTCGCGTCGACCACAGCTAGTAACACTGTACTGAAAAAGTTTTTATAATTATAGTATAAGCTTCCACTATTATCTGGTGCCTGTATATTGACATGCTTTCCGTCTATAGCGCCCAAACAGTTAGGAAAATTCCAAATATTAAAGAAATCACGTGAAACCTTTTCCCACATTTCTTCATCTGGCATCTGCATAACTATGGGCATCAAAACATCACAAATTACTCTGATTGTCTCATGAATAATTGAATGAACTGTAGAAATTCCCATTCGAAAATTAAATGACAAGTTTTTGAAACTGCAACCAGTGATGAGGAATCTGTAAAAATAAAACAAACACACAAAATAGAAATATAAGACTGCCGTACCAAAACGAACTATAAAATAAAAAAGAGTTATGTTATTAATTTTTCATTTCTGTTCTTTCCAGTGACGCAGTGCCAGGATCGTTGGAAGAAACTGCGAGATAACTTCAGAAAAGCCTATTATAACCGAAAAGGCAAGAGTGGCGATGGTGCAACTACGTCCAAATTGATAAAATTTGAAAAAGAACTTTCTTTTATAATACCATTTTTTCGCAATCGAAACCAAATATCTAATGTAACATTATCATCGGATGATTCAGAGCCTGGCACACCAATACCACCACCATCGACATCATCTTAACGTTCTGACCATTCTGAAGTTGAATCGCTTGCAAGTACTTCTGGCTCGAAAAAGAGACCACGCTTAAGCAAAGATGTTGCTACGGTTTTCGAAGAGTATCTTGAAGAAAAAAGAAATACTACACCCCGTGACAAGGCATTACGTAATTTTTTTTTGTCTATGTCAGATACAGTGGAAACATTCCCAAAAGAAGTCCAAGCACGAATTAAAAGGCGCGTGTTTAACATTGTTAATGAAGCTGAATTAAGTCTGTATGAAAATAGTACAGATTTGAATTATTCTTTGTCTATAAATTCACCGCCATCGACTAATCAATCTACTTACCTAGTGTCAAACGAAACCTATATTCCTCAAAACTATCCAGATCAGACTACTTACGGGTACAATACCAGCACACAAAATACAAAATAATAAACAATCAAAAACAATAATAATTATAATAATAATAATTAAACACACACAAATCTGTACTATTTAATTACATTTCATTAACGTAAATAATGCTTAATAAATGGAGGGCTGTGATTTTGTGATCTATTTAGATGTTTGTGTTATTTAACATGATTAGTATAAGTAATTTACATTTCATTAACGTAAACAATGCTTAATAAATGGAGGGCTGTGATTTTGTGATCTAAATAACATGATTAGTATAAATAATTGTTTTTTATTTACCTTAAAGTTACCGTTAACCTTTCTTCGGCTGTAATGGTGCAACGATAATTTGTAGTCTTTTTTGTTATATGTACTCTTAACAAATCTGTCAATTTCAAAAATTGCCAATATTCCATACGATAATACTCATAAAATTTTAGGCTATCTCTCTTCAATTCCTCGAAAATGGTGTGAAACTCCCCATGGATTAGTCTGTTTTTCCAAATATGTTTTACCCATATTTGTTTCCGCTTGCGCTTACGTTTCCTATGTTCTATTTCAAGTAATCTTGCTAACAAATATATTTCTTCGTCGGAGCTATCTAAATCCATGTTTCGAAAAGCACACGTTAACACACCGAAAACAAAACTTAGACTGCGCGGAATACTGGCACTGCCTTTGTAGTGTATCCACCCGACTCCGAGCGCATCCGACCGGCTCCGAGCACATCCAACCGCACCCGCTTTCAGATCTCTTCCAGCCGGTCGATGTGAAATAGTTGGCGGCTCCGCTCCGGCCAATTCCAAGCGTATACGACCCGGTCTGTGTGAAAAGAAAAAAGCAGGCCGATGCTCTCCGAGCCGGTCTGTGTGAACGGACCCTAATACAGGCGCTAAAGTGCTTAAAAGAAGGCTCCCTATAATAAATCATGAATATTGATTTATGTGCTTTTTTCTTTTATATGAGAGGGGGCAAACGGGCAAGAGGCTCACGGGATGGGGAGAGGTGAGGCAACCGTCCATGGACATCCGCAACAACAGGTGTGTCAAGAAATTCGTTGCCAGCCTTTAAGGTGGGAGTATGCTTATTTCTTGAAGGTCCCTAAGTCGTATCTGTTCGGGAAGACCGCTGCGGGTAGTTGATTCCACAAAGTGGATGTGAGAGGCAAGAAATTTCGTACAAAACGCGCGGTTGTGGAATGCCAGACGTCTACGTGGTGCGGATGGTACTTTGCACGTAATGTCCGGTGGTGGAATTCAGCCGCTGGAATCAACCCGAACAGCTCCTCTGAGCACTCCCCGTGATAAATCCGGTAAAAGCAGAGAGAACCCACATCTCTACGCAATGCTAGAGAATCAAGTCGATCGGAGATGACTTGATCGTCGATGATTCGAGCCGCTCTTCGTTGTATGCGGTCAAATGGAAGAAGCTGGTACTGGGAAGCACCCGCCCAGAGGTGAGAATAACTCCATGTGAGGCCGAATTTGCGCCTTATAAAGTTGCAGGCGGTGGCTTTTAGTGAAGTACTGTCTCGCCTTACTGAGTACACCAAGCTTTTTTGAGGCCAGTTTGGCCTTGTCTTCCAAGTGACCACCGAACTGAACGTTGCTCGATATATTGACGCCAAGTATGCCAATACAGGCTGTGGCAGTTAGAGGAGTGATCTCGAATCGAGGGGATACGACGAAGGGAGACTTTTTAGTGGTGAACGCACAAACTTGTGTCTTCTTGGGGTTGAATTGGACTAAATTTTGTCGGCCCCATTCTTAGACTTTGCAAAGCATAGTCTCGATTACAGACACAAGTTTGTTCCGGTTCTCGTCCACGCTATCCCGGGGCATGTTGGCACGGCAGGTGTAGGACGCATACCTTGTGCTGTCGTCTGCATAGCAATGAATATTGCTGATTTGCAGCATATCATTGATATGCAGAAAAAATAGCGTAGGGGATAGCACGCAGCCTTGCAGGACACCAGCGTTTATGGGTTTTAAGTCGGAGCATGCACCGTTGATAACAACCTTGATGCTCCGATCAGCCAAAGAGCTAGTGACCCATTTGCACAACTTCTCGAGAAGCCCATAGGATGGCAGTTTTGCTATGAACGCTTTATGCCACACCCGATCGAAGGCCTTCGCTATGTCCAAACTCACCGCCAACGCCTCTCCCTTCGACTGAACCGCTTGCGGCAATTTATAGGTGAGGTATGCAATAAGATTACCAGCTGAGCGACCCTGACGGAAACCGTACTGGCAGTCGCTGATCAGCTGGTGCCCCTCTAGGTATCCCAAGAGCTGGCGGTTGATGATCGACTCCATTACTTTGGAGGAAATGGAGGCAATGGGGCGGTAGTTGGACGGATACCACCGCATTGGCCCAAGCCTGAAAGCACTCCTGCTTTCGACGAGAGGCCATTTTCCAAGATCAAACCATGGTTGGGACCTGCCACCGATAGGCACAGAGGTGGATGGAATGAAGAGTTCCATACCTTACAGTACCACATCAGCAACAGCGTCGGCAGCGGCATCTGGATCTCCCAGCGAAAAACAGATCTGCCTCCACGGGTAGGATGCAAAAAAGCACCGCATCTCGTCCCACTCTACTGACCTACAGTGCCACACGAGGCGACAGCCTAAGAAGCGGGGCCGTGTTAGGCGCGTGATCGGCACGGTGCTCCGGATCAGGCAGTGGTCCGATGATCCCAGAGGAGGCTCAACGGAAACTAGGTAGCCGTCCGGATGTGAGGTCAACAGAAGGTCAAACAGTGAAGGTGTATGATCTTGCACATCTGGGATTCGCGTTGGCGCAATAATCAGTTGCGTCAGACCATATGCTAAGGTGAAGTCGTGAACAGATCTCCCTGCATGATCGGTGGTACGTGAGCCTAGCCATTCGGCGTGGTGGGCATTAAAATCGCCAAGAAACACGATCTCTGCAGTGGGGATCTGCTCCAACACGGAATCTGTAGCCATTTGGATGTGTTCGAGGAGCTGGTCAGTTTCTGCGTTACCGCTATGGGACCTATACAGGCATGCGTATATTCGCGGATGGTAAACGCAGTCTACATGCAGCCAGATGATGGATAGGTCCTGTCCTTCAAGAAAACTCAGGCGTCGAGAACAGACATCCTCCCTGACGTAAACGCACACGCCAGCCCGTGGTATAAAGGAGTGTTCCAAATTATACCCCGGGTATGAAAGGTAAGATGAATCAGCCAGGGAGGATATCTGTGTCTCGGTTAAAAAGAGCAGGGCCGGCTTCGCCGTCTCCAGGTGAAAGTGGACGGCATTTAAATTTGAGCGAAGCCCCCTGATGTTGCAAAAGTCCACAGCGAGTGTGAAGGAGGGTGGTTTGAGCATCCTGCTCTGTTTGCCCCGAGTCAGCGCAGATTTGCCTCATCCAGAATACGCGGGGCAGCCTGGGCATCCACTATTAGGAACAGGCCCTAATTGTGGACGCCCAGGGACGGATTCTCCAGGGCTGCATAGCCTGGTACCGTCCTGGAGTAGTCTATTTTTAGTCCGTGCTGCCATTTGTATTTGGGAGGGGGGGTGAAGGCCTCCGGATACCCCACTAACCGGACGAAACACAGCGGCATAGCCGCTATTTCACGCCGGTTTCGAGTGGGGGAGTGGTATTTCTCCGGGCGTGCCGGCCCAATTCGGTTGTGTCCGCGAGGACCCAACATGGCACTACCACTCCTAAACTGCTTACTTGATAAAAAAAATAAAATGGTATATCTACCTTAATGCCAGGTTTCCTAGACTGTACCACACTGAACAATTAAAATTCTAACACAGTGCGGAACGAGGTTGCGAACACCTCATACCACGCACCTCCTACCACAACCTACGCAAGCTTCACGCAGTAAGTGTTGTGCAACGTTCGTTGAGTCTGACAGAAAAAATCCTATTACAAAAAATTTTCTATGTGGGATGTTAAGCTTAAGAAGAAAATATTTGCCAAAGAAAGTTATTGATGCGAAAATATATATGGGCCAGATTATTTGAAAAAATAACACCTTTTTGTTAATTTTGTTCCATTCCTTGTGAAAGTATTGAAATGGGTAGATAAAAGAAAAGTTTAAATGTTGACTACGTGCAATGATCATGACGATAGCCTAGCAGAAACTACGAAAAAGAGGAGAGGCACTAACGAAAGCATAAAAAACCCGGATGTGTTCCAATTTACAATGGAACAAAAAAAAAGGAATTGAATACAGTGGCCACATGTCTTCTTATTATACAACATTAATGAAAGGAATTAAGTGGTGGAGGAAAGTAATAATGTCATATATTTTGTAAAGCTCGCTTATTTACGCCTGGATTGTGTATAATTCAATTAATGGTGATAAAAAAATGCCAAAAAGGCTATTTTGTGGAACATCTTACTGAAGCTTTTACAAAGAAAGACTTGTCTGTGGATATAGGTAATTTTCAACTATCCTAACTACTCGTTATATCGTTAATGGAAACGTGAATGTGACATGTTGAGTAACTTTCTTCAAATAGGCTGATGATCATGATGACTCAAATTATTAAAGGGTGTTTGTTTATTGAATTAAGTAGCGTACTAGCTAATCTCTCTTGCTCATCAAAGTTTAACTCTTTTGCTCAACTCTACCTAACTCTTCTCTACTCTACTTACTCTTACTCTACTTAATCTTACCCTAATCTACTCAGCTCGGCACTACTTTTTATAACCCACTGTAAACAAAGCACATCATCTCGAAAAGGGATCGAAAAAGAGGGGATGTGTAGGATGTTCTGAAAAACTCTGCACCTTCTTAACAAGTCATGAGGCTCACAGCTACAGAGCCACATTTGCCAGTTACCTTGCAGGGCACAGTGTGAGGCTTTCAGATCTTGTTACCCCAGTAACCTCGTCTCACCAATATTGTTTAACAATGGACATATCGCTCTTATCTCGGAGTAAAATGCAACAGCTATTCGTGGCGCTATTATTCTGGCGAAGCTCTCAGTACTGCCTGTGAGACGAGGTTACTGGGGTAACAAGATCGGAAAGCCTCCCACTGTGCCCTGCAAGGTAAGTCATGAGGCTGACAATAAAGTGAAGAAAATTCTCACAGAATGCACTGGTTGCAAAAAAAATATTATTTTTATGAACTTGACCTTTTTTTATGAATAACATCCATAAAATTGATAAATAAATACAATAAAATAAAATAAAATCGATATTTCGACCTTTGACAGTTGTAGTGACAACACGCGGTCCGTTTCCTTATGAATTTTATAATAATAATTAGTAGTGGAATATTTTGAATATAAAGATTAGTTCGATTTTTTAATTTTTTTTTGAGAGGAGGAAATACGTAACCGTATTTACGCCCCGGAACGGGGCGTAATATGTCGGACTCGAGTGTCCGCGTAAGCGGCCATGTATGAGTGACCCCATACCGACTAAAACCTCCTCTGTGCTGTTAGCAGCCCTGGCTTTCACAGCGAAGTAGGACGTGGGCCGTGGAGGCCGCAAAGACTACGCAACAACAGTCGCGGGGCGTCTCCTAAGGAGACACGAACCTCAGACCGGCTGTGTGCTTGTGGGAAGGAGAGAGAATGAAAATGAAGATGAAAGATGAAAAGGTGATAAGAACACACTCGCCGGCGAGTGTGGTGATGTTTTGTGTAATGTATGTAAGTGTGTATGTATGTGTTTATGATTGTATGTATGTGTGTTTGTATGTATGTACGTAGTGTAAATGTTTGTGTGCATGTATGTTTGTGTTTGTGTCTGTTTGTGGAGAATGTTTGTGATTGTGTAAGTGGTGTATGTCAGTCCGTCAGTCAGTCCGTGTGTGAGCGAGTGTAGTGAAGCGATTACAGGACGAGGACTAACGTCTCGTCGGATATCAAAACAATGTGTGGTGTATCTAGGGCGCGGACCGCTGGCCATCGTCAGAGCGACGAGTGCCAGTGGTTTGCGGTGGTTGACCGCGCCTACGCCTGCGAAGGCGGTGTGTGCGTGTCTGTGTCGGTGTATGTGTGGGTGTCGCGTTCGCGATGGTGATGTCGTCATCCGGGTCTACCGTTACGTGTCTGGGACGTCTTATTGGGTTGAGACTATGGTGAAGGGGGGTGTACCCGCATGCCTTCCTAACCAAGATGTTGGGATGGTTAGGCGCCTTGTCAAAGAAGCGTCGCGAGATCTCTTTAAAGTGTTGAGCTATCGTCGGAAGCTCTAGGTCGCGGTGAAGGTCAACGTTTCGGATGAACCACGGGGCTCCGGTTGCCATGCGCGTGAATTTATTTTGAACTACTTGCAAACGACGTAAGTAGCTCGGTCGGGTGTGCGCGAAAACGACGCTTGCGTATGACAGTATGGGCCGTACGATGGTTTTGTACAGCGTCACTTTGTGTTTGAGCGGAAGTTTGCTTCGCCCACACACAAGTGGATAAAGGCGACTGAGGACAAATCGGGCTCTATTGCATACTGTATCAATATGTTTCTTGAAGTTCATATTGCTGTTGAACGTGACTCCTAAGTATTTGTAATCCTTCACCCACGGTATGGGTGTTTCATACAATTTAATGACGTCGGTCGGTCGTTTTTTAGCGCGGATGCTATTCGCGTTACCGAAGAGTACCGCTGCACTCTTGGTGGGGTTCACTTCAATCCGCCATTTTCTGAACCAGTTGCCTAGTTCATCGACGGCGGCTTGAAGCACTTTAATGTTCCTGCTCAAGGTTGAGCGGTTCAATAGAGCGGAGCCAAAGTAAAGTGCCGTATCGTCAGCGTACTGAGCGAGCTGGACACTCGGAAACTTGGGAATGTCGCTCGTGAAGAGCGAGAAAAGAGTGGGAGAGAGGACTGAACCCTGTGGCACGCCTGACCTCACCCAGAGGATAGGGTGCCCTCTACTCGATATCGGAAGGAGCGATCAGTAAGGTAGGCTCGTATGATGCGCACGAGCCTGTCTGGCACTCCCAGTTGATACAGCTTGAATACTAAGCCGTTGTGCCATACCTTGTCGAATGCCTTCGCGACATCGAAAAACACGGCTGCCGTGGTAGCGTGAAGTTTACGCCGTACGAGAATGTACTCGGTGAGTCGGTGAGCCTGCTGGGGACACGAGTGAGCGGTTCTGAATCCAAACTGTATGTCGGGTATCAGGTTGAGCTCCGCGATGTAATGATTAAGACGCGCGAGGATTAATCTTTCGTAAAGTTTCCCCATCGAGTTAATTAAGCTAATAGGCCTATAGCTACTCGGATTAGCTTTAGGTTTATTGGGTTTTGGGAAACCGATAACAATGGAATCCTTCCATTGTTCGGGGAACGCGCTATTAGACAATAGAATCTTAAAAATGGTAACCAATAAAGTAATAAGAGTCGAGGGTAGGATTTTAAGAACCCTATTGTTTATAGTGTCGGGCCCCGGGGCCTTCTTGGAGTGAAGGTCCTTAATGATTAGCTTCACCTCTTCGTAAGAGGTGGGTTTTATTACATCGCCTGAAGGGCTCAGAGCGGAGCGACGTTCAACTTCACGATCAACTTCGTCAACGTGTGTCGGGTCGGCTGCTGCATTTGGAGAGCACTGACTCTCGAGACTATCGGCGAAGCATTCAGCCTTCTCATCGTCATCGAGCGCCGGCTGCAGTCCCGGTCTGTCCAAAGGAGGCATGACAGTGGGCGGCACCTGTTTGAACGCGCGAGGCAGCTTCCAGAAAGCCACATGTGATGGCTTAAGGTTGCCGAGCAAGCGGTCCCAACGTTCGCCGCGGAGTTCCGCGTTACGTTCCCGTACCACCCGCTGTAGTTAGCGGAGGTGGCGCCTATTCTCGACCGACGGATACCTGTCGTAAAGTCTAGTGGCTCTGGCGCTGTGCTTCTGTGTGAGTAAGTTCCTGACCTCTGGAGGCAGGTTTAGGCGATGCGGTTGCATCGTCGGAACCTGCCTGGAGCAGGCCTGGATCCTATTCTGTATATGTGACGTCACATGAGAGATAGCACTATGAGCCGTGTCGACCGAGTCGATGACGTCCGGTATAAGGTCAAGGTCGTCGGACTTGATAGACTCGAGATCCTTTTCCAGCCGTTGCCAGTCGATCACTGTTTTCGTCGGTGCTTGAAAGTTAACCGGTGGGCCTAGATTTAGGACGACGGGCCGGTGGTCTGACTCTAATTCGTGAAAAACCTCGATTGAATTTACATTGAGCGTTACGTTCTTAAGTAACGCAACGTCTAGAATGTCGGGTCGGTGCGCGACGTTATCCGGATAACGTGTTGGTTCGTCAGGTGCTATTACTGAAAAGTTCAGCGTGTCTGTGAGAGAATCTAATAAAATTCCGTTTCTATTTGTGGCTCTACTGTTCCAGCTGGAGTGTTTGGCGTTAAGATCGCCGCCCACTATGACTGCGGCCCCGTGGCCGAGTAATGCTTCTATATCTGTGTCTAATACTTGTTTGTTGGGCGGAAGATAAGCTGAAATAACAGTGATCGGCTGGTGATTCGCCATACTGACTCGGATGGCAGAGGCCTCGATGTTAGTGAGGACCGGAGGATCTATAGGTATACAGTGTAGAGACCTTTTAAATAAATGAGGGTACCGCCCATACGGGTGGTGCGATCATTTCTGACTAAGTTGTAATTAGCGATACGCGGATCGCGTATACGTGGTTTTAGAAATGTCTCTTGCACTAAGAATAGGTCTTATTGATGTTCGTGAGTGAACCCCTTCACCAAGTCTAGTTGAGGCTTAAGGCCTTGGGCGTTCAAAGTCGCGGGACCGACGCCGCCGGGCGGGACGCTAGCGGTGGCCGGAGGGGCGCGGGGGCCGCGAGAGTGGCCTCTGAGGCAGCGTTGGCAGCCGGAGGAGACCTCGCCCAGGCGTTTACCTTAGGAGGCGGCGCAGGTTTGAAGGTCGGAGTGAACTCCACCTTCTCTGCTCTGCCTTGCGGGTGGCGGCGCCCTGAGTGACGCTTGTGTTTGGGTGCCTTGGGACACCCGCGATAGCTCGCGGGGTGCCCCTTCTCCCCGCTCAAGACGCAGGCCGGGGGCTCCGCGCATTGCGCTGGTCGAGGGCACTCCGGCGTGCCATGTTTACCGAGGCACTTCACACACCTCGGGGTGTGTTCACAGTTGCGTGCCGAGTGCCCATATAATTGGCATCTGTGACACTGACCTGGCCCCCCGCGGTTGCGAGGAGCTTCAGCCCGGATGCCCTGAAGGAAGCAAACCGATTTTATTTTGAAAATTTCCTTTCCCTCTTGCGTGAGGTCAAGGACGACGAGAACCATGTTAAATGGTTGTTTGTTGGTGGTGCCGCGCATACGGTGCACCTCGTGTGCCGGGTAACCTTGCTCTTTGAGGTCCGACAGAATGTCGGCCTCGTCTATCTCTCTCGGTACGTTCCTAATAACGACCCTCAGACGCTTCTCCTCAGGCAGGGCGTACGTGTGGAAACCCACACTCAGCTATCTAATTTGATGAGAGATTGGTACGCCCTCGCCTGGAAGGAGAGCGTCTTCGGGATCCTATTTTGGATCACCAACCAGCGGCCTCGGTCTCCTATAAAAATAGGGGGCGGGCGCTTGGTCGGAGGCGGTACGCGGGCTTTAGCGGGCGCGGGCGCGGGAGTGGAGATAGTCGTGGCCGCAGCTTTTTTGGCGGGCGTGCCATCGACAGAAGGCGATTCGCGACCGCGCTTCTTTTTACGGCTCACGGTGGTGAAGCCGTCCGTGTCCGACGCGACACTCTCCGCTCTCGACGGTAGAGCGGTTTCCGGCTGGGCCGGTGAAGCGCTGGAAGCCTGAAGGCCTTCCGTGCGGTCAGGAGTGACTGCGGGGACCTTAGGGGTCGCCTGCGCGTCAAAGTAATTCTGAAGGACAAGCGGGCGGGCTGTTCGGGTGATCACCTTTTTCGGTTTGACCGAGGCCACGGAACTAACATCGGAGATGTTGCCTAATTCCATTTCGGATTCCCCGTCGGAACCCGAAACGTCAGACGACGAGTTAGTTAGTTAGTTTTTGAATTTCGCTTTGATAGCGGCATCCACTGTCTTATTTATTGTCTCAGTCATTAGCGGAGCGATCTTCTCCGTAAGGAACCTTTCAAGTAGAACGCTGAAAAAGCCCTCGTCGGCAACCATTGGTGAAGCCATGGTTGTAATATTTAGCAAAGTTGAGCGGGTGACAACCCCCGCTGCCCGAGTCAGGCAGAGGGGGAATATAATAATTAAGTGGACAACTATAGTTAAGTTGTACACTTGCACATTAATAAAATACTATTAATAATAATGAAATATACAAAAATTAAAAGAAATTAATAATAGTAATTAAGCCCAAGACTTAGCTTTACTGGATGTAGACTGGCTGGGCCGGAACCCCGATGCACGCTGTGCAGACCCCCGCGGAGAAGACACACACGGCACGAACTGCAACTCACAAACACACACGATTAGCGTGCAGAATTGCGAAACACAGCACACCAACACGATCGTAAAACCGGGTAATTAACACTGATAATAACTAAGCTACGTTCCGCGAAGGAACGTAACAGGTGCGAGACTCAAAGAGTCCCGAACAATAGCGCGCGATAACAATAGCTAGCCCATGTGGCCTGAGCAGATAGTGCGATAACGCAGGTAATAAAAATATTCGAAGGAGGACAGATAACGCGGCACGTGTGCTCGCGTTGCCTGCCTGAATCGAACTCCGTAAAGTTAGATAATTAAGTCTTAAAATTAATCAGTACAGTGTTCTCTTAATGTATTGTGATATAACTAGATATTTTGTGATTTACCTTTGACACTAACGAACAGCTGATCTGTGCGCAACCATATATGACAAAACAGCTGATTCAGTGTTTCATAGGTATTTTGGGTTAATTCAAACAAATTTAACCTAATTGTGGGTATTTCATAATATCAAAAATCCTTCTGCTTCCTATATATATTACTCCAATATGACAAATAAGTGTAACTCATGTGGAAAGTTTGTGTCGTTAATGGATTCTATAAAATGTAATAAGTGCAATGTCGTTTTACATAAACTATGCAGCAGCCCTATGCACGTAATACTCCTAAGTGGATGTGCAAAGCATGCAAAGTCAAACATGCAAAAGCTTCCCCCGCCAAAGAAAACCCGCCGGCGCGCGCAAACGAAGGATGATAACAAAATATATCAGGACGTTGAACAGCAGCCGGAACTTTCTCTTGTGCACGAAATAAAGATGCTTCGTTCCGAACTCTCTAGTTTTCGATCAGAGATGTCCCGCCTATCAGCCCTTGTATCAACTTTGAGTAGAAGAGCGAGTATCACAGCTCGAAGACGCTTCGTGTTCATTAGAGGCGGCTAACGAGCAAGTCTTGCAAAATAGAAAATGCATTGAGATTTTGCAACAACAAATAAATGTTTAGAGACTGAGCGTTTGGCGCTTAAATAAAACAACTGCTTGACTGTGAGGAATATGTGGAAGATATATGGAAGATATGATTTTTTTTTTTTTTGAGAGGAGGAAATACTGTTACGTATGTACATTATGTCGGACTCGAGTGTTCGCGTAAGGGGACACCCCATACCGACTAAAACCTCCTCTGTGCTGTTAGCAGCTCTGGCTTTCACAGCGAAGTAGGACGTGGGCCGTGGAGGCCGCAAAGACTACGCAACAACAGTCGCGGGGCGTCTCCTAAGGAGACTCGAACCTCAGACCGGCTGTGTGCTTGTGGGAAGGAGAGAGAATGAAAATGAGGATGAAATGAAGATGAAAGATGAAAAGGTGATAAGAACACACTCACCGGCGAGTGTGGTGATGTTTTGTGTAATGTATGTGTTTATGATTGAATGTATGTTTGTTTGTATGTATGTAGGTAGTGTAAATGTTAGTGTGCATGTATGTTTGTGTCTGTTTGTGGAGTGTGTTTGTGATTGTGTAAGTGGTGTATGTCAGTCCGTCAGTCGGTCCGTGTGTGAGTGAGTGTAGTGAAACGATTACAGGACGAGGACTAAGTGAGGACCGGAGGATCTATAGGTATACAGTGTAGAGACCTTTTAAAATAAATGAGGGTGCCGCCCATACGGGTGGTGCGATCATTCCTGACTAAATTATAATTAGCGATACGCGGATCGCGTATACGTGGTTTTAGAAATGTCTCTTGCACTAAGAATAGGTCTAATTGATGTTCGTGAGCGAACTCCTTCACCAAGTCTAGTTGAGGCTTAAGGTCTTGGGCGTTAAAATACGCTATACGGAGCGAATGTGGTTTAACCCGTCCGCTTACGTAATTAGGCATCGCGAATGTTGTTTTTATACTTTAGCCCTATATCGGTGAGGGCACGGAATATTTTTCCGTTGTCTGCCATAACTTGCAGGAGCGACGGCGGGTCTTCCCGGACAGCATCGAGCCTGCTGGCCAGGGCGGTGATTTCATCAATGTCGAACAGCTCTGAGAGTTCGAACATGAAGGCAAAGGTGCTGCCGCCTTTGTTATCTGTTGCCGCGGACGCGGGCGCCGGTGGCCTCGGTCGCGGGACCGACGCCGCCGGGCGGGACGCTAGCGGTGGCCGGAGGGGCGCGGGGGCCGCGAGAGTGGCCTCTGTGGCAGCGTTGGCAGCCGGAGGAGACCTCGCCCAGGCGTTTACCTTCGGAGGCGGTGCAGGTTTGAAGGTCGGAGTGAACTCCACTTTCTCTGCTCTGCCTTGCGGCTCCCTGGGTGACGCTTGTGTTTGGGTGCCTTGGGACACCCGCGATAGCTCTCGGGGTGCCCCTTCTCCCCGCACAAGACGCAGGCCGGGGGCTCCGCGCATTGCGCTGGTCGAGGGCACTCAGGCGTGCCGTGTTTCCCGAGGCACTTCACACACCTCGGGGTGTGTTCGCAATTGCGTGCCGAGTGCCCGTATAATTGGCATCTGTGACACTGACCGGGTCCCCCGCGGTTGCGAGGAGCTTCGGTACGGATGCCCTGAAGGGAGCAAACCGATTTAATATTGAAAAATTCCTTTCGCTCTTGCGTGAGGTCGAGGACTACGAGAACCATGTTAAATGGTTGTTTGTTGGTGGTTCCGCGCATACGGTGCACCTCATGTGCATGGTAACCCTGCTCTTTGAGGTCCGACAGAATGTCGGCCTCGTCTAACTCTTTGGGGACGTTCCTAATAACGACCCTCAGACGCTTCTCCTCTGGCAGGGCGTACGTGTGGAAACCCACACTCAGCTCTCTAAGAAGAGATGTCAAGGCGCGGTGGTCCGCTACCTCTCTGGTCTCTAATTTGATGAGAGATTGGTACGCCCTCGCCTGGAAGGAGAGCGTCTTCGGGATCCTATTTTTAATAACTAACCAGCGGCCCCGGTCTCCTATAAAAATAGGAGGCGGGCGCTTGGTCGGAGGCGGTACGCGGGCTTTAGCGGGCGCGGGCACGGACGCGGGAGCGGAGCCAGTCGTGGCCGCGGCTTTCTTCGCGGGTGTGCCATCAAGAGAAGGCGATTCGCGATCGCGCTTCTTCTTGCGACTGACGGTGATGAAGCCGTCAGCATCCGACGCGACACTCTCCGCTCTCGACGGTAGAGCGGTTTCCGGCTGGGCCGGTGAAGCACTGGAAGCCTGAGGGGCTTCCGTGCGGTCAGGACTGACCGCGGGGACCCTAGGGGTCGCCTGCGCGTCAAAGTACGCCTGAAGGACAGGCGGACGGGCTGATCGGGTGATCACTTTCCTCGGTTTGACCGAGGCCACGGAACTTGCGTCGGACGCATTACCTATCTCCATTTCGGATTCCCCGTCGGAACTCGAAACGTCAGATGACGATTTATATTTTTTGGATTTCGCTTTAATAGCGGCATCCACTGTCTCATCTATAGATTCCTTAATTAACGGAGCGATCTTCTCCGTAAATAACTCATCTAGCAGGGCGCGTAGAAGGCCCTTGTCGGCAACCATTGGTGAAGCCATGGTTGTTATTAATTAGGTTAAGCGGGTGGCAACCCCCGGTGCCCGAGTCAGGCAGAGGGGGAATATAATAATAAAGTGGACAACTATAGTTTAGTTGTACACTTGCACATTAATAAAATACTATTAATAACAATAAAGTATGCAAAATTAAAAGAAATTAATAATAATAATTCAGCCTAAGACTTAGCTTTGCTGGATGTAGACTGACTGGGCCGGAACCCCGATGTACGCTGTGCAGGCCCCCACGGAGAAGACACACACGGCACGATCTGCAACACTCACAACACACACGATTAGCGTGCAGAATCGCGAAACACAGCACAGGTGCTAACTAACACGATCGTAAAACCGGGTAATTAACACTTATAATAACTAAGCTACGTTCCGCGAAGGAACGTAACAGGTGCGAGACTCAAGGAGTCCCGAAGAGTCTCGTTTGCTGAGGCTATGAGCAAATCGTCGATGAATGGGAAAACGTAGTCTAATCCACGGAGCACTTCGTGAATAAATCGCTGAAATGTTTGTCCCGCATTCTTCAGACCAGGACACATGCGAGGATATTCGAATAAACCCATTGGTGTGATGATAGCTGTTTTCTCTATGTCCTGTTCCCTGGTCTTCAATTGTTGGTAAGCGCGGTTGAGGTCGATTGTGGAGAATATTGTTTTGCCAGGCAGATGATGGGTGAAGTCCTTGACTCTCGGCACTGGATAACGATCGGGTTTGGTTTTGCTGTTCAATCGTCTATAATCACCACCCGTATATCTCCATTCTTCTTAGGTACTATATGGAGTGGTGAAGACCATGGACTTTTACTCGGTCTGCAGAGTCCTTGTTGCATCATGTTTTCGAATTCTTTCTTCACTATTTCATAACGATGAGGTGGATTGGGACGAGCACGGCAATGTAATGGAGGTCCTTGTGTTTCAATATAATGTTCCACGTTAATTTTTGGCGATAATTGCATCGATGTTAATCTCGTGGTACCGGGGAATTCGGCGAGTATCGCGTGGTACGGGGTCTGTATATCGATACTTCGTATTGTGGGTGAGGTCGTTGAAATTATTGGCGCGTTGATTTTTAAATTTGTGACGGCATCAATTAATCTTCGATTTTTTAAGTCTACGATAAGTTGATGGTGGTTGAGAAAATCGGCACCTAATATTGGTTTCGTGACGTCAGCTACAATAAACTTCCACTTGTATGGTCGACAAAGGTTGAGATCGAGTTCTAATGTTTTCTCACCATAAGTTGAAATTGTTGTGTTGTTTGCAGCGTACAATTTAAATGGTAGGGGCGTTGCTTTCAGGCCTATTTTTCTTGGTAGGACGGCTATATTAGCACCGGTATCTACTAAGAATGACATCTTTGTTTTCTTGTCTGTGACAAAAAGGCGGTATGAAGTGTGAAGGACGCCGGGTTCCGCCCCAGCCAACGTCCGTTCTAGTTTCCCGATGGCTCTTTCTTGAAGCTGCAGGGCGTAGTACAACGTCGTGCTTCACTACCAAATCGGCGATGGTAATAGCAGTAAAGTGTTGGTGAGCTATTGAGTGTGCGGGAACGGTGTTGTGACGAAGTTCTATTGCGAGATGACGAGCGAAATCGGTGGCGATGATAGTGTTGAGATGGCCTTGAGTTCGGCGACTTCTAGTGATAGTTTTCGTATCTCGTTAATAAGGAATTGTGTGTGCTCTACCTGATTTGACGTCGATGATTCTGGACCTGATGCTGGTGGCTGGCTGGAGACGGCTGGTGGCAGGCTGGAGACGGCTGGTGGCTGGCTGGAGACGGCTGCTACCTCCTGGATTTGCTCCATCATCGTGTCAGCAAGCAACGCTAGTTCCTCCAGCGTGGACTCGCTGACGGCGAGCACGGAGCGGACGTGGGCTGGCAGCAGCTTACTCCACATCATGCGGAGGGTGGAGTCGGTAACCTTGTCCCTTGCAAGGTTACGCATGCGTCGCAGCAGCTGTGAAGGCTTCTGGTCTCCAAGCTCCATCTCGGCGAGTAGCTTCTGGAACTTGCGGCTGTCGGATTCTTCATACACCGATATGAGACGTTCCTTGATTGCTGAATATTGTTTGTCTCTAGGTATGTTAAATAGGATGTCGGAGATTTGTTCGATGTCAGCCTTTTCTAATTGGACGAGCACCATCTGTGTCAGCTGGGCTTGACTCCTCTTGAGATCATCGGTAGCGGCTTCAAAGCTGTGATACCACAATCGTGGATTTTCCCGCCAAAATGGTGGTATGCGCATCGACAGTGATATCCTGGAGATTTCTGTCGCAGTGGGCGCTGGGAGTGGCTGAGCCTGGTTTGTGTCTTCCATTTCTTTGTCGGGTTGATATTCCTCGAGCAGAGATTCGCCGAACAGGAATTCGTCGTTTCGGCGAGCTGGTGAAGCTGTTCTTCAATGTGTAGCCGGGCAGAGGTTCGGTGTATTCTGTTCTGGCTTCCTTCCGTCGGCGTTTTTCTTCGGGCTTCCTGGCTTCCTTCCGTGGGCGTTCTTGTTCGGGTTCCTTCCGTCGGTGTTCTTTTTCGGGTTCCTTCCGTCGGTGTTCTTGTTCGGGTTCCTTCCGTCGGTGTTCTTGTTCGGGGTCACCACTTTAGAGACTGAGCGTTTGGCGCTTAAATAAAACAACTGCTTGACTGTGAGGAATATGTGGAAGATATATGGAAGATATGATTTTTTTTTTGAGAGGAGGAAATACTGTTACGTATGTAGATTATGTCGAACTCGAGTGTCCGCGTAAGCGGACACCCCATACCGACTAAAACCTCCTCTGTGCTGTTAGCAGCTCTGGCTTTCACAGCGAAGTAGGACGTGGGCCGTGGAGGCCGCAAAGACTACGCAACAACAGTCGCGGGGCGTCTCCTAAGGAGACTCGAACCTCAGACCGGCTGTGTGCTTGTGGGAAGGAGAGAGAATGAAAATGAAGATGAAAGATGAAAAGGTGATAAGAACACACTCGCCGGCGAGTGTGGTGATGTTTTGTGTAATGTATGTAAGTGTGTATGTATGTTTTTATGATTGTATGTATGTGTGTTTGTATGTATGTACGTAGGGTTAATGTTTGTGTGCATGTATGTTTGTGTTTGTGTCTGTTTGTGGAGTGTGTTTGTGATTGTGTAAGTGGTGTATGTCAGTCCGTCAGTCAGTCCGTGTGTGAGTGAGTGTAGTGAAGCGATTACAGGACGAGGACTAACGTATCGTCGGGTATCAAAACAATGTGTGGTGTATCTAGGGTGCGGGCCGCTGGCCATCGTCAGAGTGACGAGTACCAGTGGTTTGCGGTGGTTGACCGCGCCTACGCCTGCGAAGGCGGTGTGTGCGTGTCTGTGTCGGTGTTTGTGTGGGTGTCGCGTTCGCGATGGTGACGTCGTCATCCGGGTCTACCGTTACGTGTCTGGGACGTCTTATTGGGTTGAGACTATGGTGAAGGGGGGTGTACCCACATGACTTCCTAACCAAGATGTTGGGATGGTTAGGCGCCTTGTCAAAGAAGCGTCGCGAGATCTCTTTAAAGTGTTGAGCTATCGTCGGAAGCTCTAGGTCGCGGTGAAGGTCAACGTTTCGGATGAACCACGGGGCTCCGGTTGCCATGCGCGTTAATTTATTTTGAACTACTTGCAGACGACGTAAGTAGCTCGGTCGGGTGTGCGCGAAAACGACGCTTGCGTATGACAGTATGGGCCGTACGATGGTTTTGTACAGCGTCACTTTGTGTTTGAGCGGAAGTTTGCTTCGCCCACACACAAGTGGATAAAGGCGACTGAGGACAAATCGGGCTCTATTGCATACCGTATCAATATGTTTCTTGAAGTTCATATTGCTGTTGAACGTGACTCCTAAGTATTTGTAATCCTTCACCCACGGTATGGGTGTTTCATACAGTTTATAACGTCGGTCGGTTGTTTTTTAGCGCGGATGCTATTCGCGTTACCGAACAGTACCGCTGCACTCTTGGCGGGGTTCACTTCAATCCGCCATTTTCTGAACCAGTTGCCTAGTTCATCGACGGCGGCTTGAAGCACTTTAATGTTCTTGCTCAAGGTTGGGCGGTTGGAGCCAAAGTAGAGTGCCGTGTCGTCAGCGTACTGAGCGTGCTGGACACTCGGAAACTTGGGAATGTCGCTCGTGAAGAAGGAGAAAAGAGTGGGAGAGAGGACCGAACCCTGTGGCACGCCAGACCTGATGGGTCTGGGTGAGGATAGGGTGCCCTCAACTCGATATCGGAAGGAGCGATCAGTAAGGAAGGCTCGAATGATGCGCACGAGCCTGTCTGGCACTCCCAGTTGATACAGCTTGAATACTAAGCCGTTGTGCCATACCTTGTCGAAGGCCTTCGCGACATCGAAAAACACGGCTGCCGTGGTAGCGTGAAATTGACGCCGTATGAGAATGTACTTGGTGAGTCGGTGAGCCTGCTGGGGACACGAGTGAGCGGTTCTGAATCCGAACGGTATGTCGGGTATCAGGTTAAGCTCCGCGATGTAATGATTAAGACGCGCGAGAATTAATCTTTCGTAGAGTTTCCCGATCGAGTTAATTAAGCTAATAGGCCTATAGCTACTCGGATTAGCTTTAGGTTTATTGGGTTTTGGGATACCGATAACAATGGAATCCTTCCATTGTTCGGGGAACGCGCGAGTAATAAGAGTTGAAGGTAGGATTTTAAGAACCCTATTGTTTATAGTGTCGGGCCCCGGGGCCTTCTTGGAGTGAAACTCCTTAATGATTAGCTTCACCTCTTCGTAAGAGGTGGGTTTTATTACATCGCCTGAAGGGCTCAGAGCGGAGCGACGTTCAACTTCACGATCAACTTCGTCAACGTGTGTCGGGTCGGCTGCTGCATTTGGAGAGCACTGACTCTCGAGACTATCGGCGAGGCATTCAGCCTTCTCATCGTCATCGAGCGCCGGCTGCAGTCCCGGTCTGTCCAAAGGAGGCATGACAGTGGGCGGCTCCTGTTTGAACGCGCGAGGCAGCTTCCAGAAAGCCACATGTGATGGCTTAAGGTTGCCGAGCAAGCGGTCCCAAAGTTCGCCGCGGAGTTCCGCGATACGTTCCCGTACCACCCGCTGTAGGTAGCGGAGGTGGCGCCTATTCTCGACCGACGGATACCTGTCGTAAAGTCTAGTGGCTCTGGCGCTGTGCTTCTGTGTGAGTAAGTTCCTGACCTCTGGAGGCAGGTTTAGGCGATGCGGTTGCATCGTCGGAACCTGCCTGGAGCAGGCCTTGATCCTATTCTGTATATGTGACGTCACATGAGAGATAGCACTGTGAGCCGTGTCGACAGGGTCGATGACGTCCGGTATACGGTCAAGGTCGTCGGACTTGATAGACTCGAGATCCTTTTCCAGCCGTTGCCAGTCGATCACTGTTTTCGTCGGTGGTTGAAAGTTAACCGGTGGGCCTAGATTTAGGACGACGGGCCGGTGGTCTGACTCTAATTCGTGAAAAACCTCGATTGAATTTACATTGAGCGTTACGTTTTTAAGTAACGCAACGTCTAGAATGTCGGGTCGGTGCGCGACGTTATCCGGATAACGTGTTGGTTCGTCGGGTGCTATTACTGAAAAGTTCAGCGTGTCTGTGAGAGAATCTAATAAAATTCCGTTTCTATTTGTGGCTCTACTGTTCCAGCTGGAGTGTTTGGCGTTAAGATCGCCGCCCACTATGACTGCGGCCCCGTGGCCGAGTAATGCTTCTATATCTGTGTCTAATATTTGTTTGTTCGGCGGAAGATAAGCTGAAATAACAGTGATCGGCTGGTGATTCGCCATACTGACCCGGATGGCAGAGGCCTCGATGTTATTGAGGACCGGAGGATCTATAGGTATACAGTGTAGAGACCTTTTAAAATAAATGAGGGTGCCGCCCATACGGGTGGTGCGATCATTCCTGACTAAGTTATAATTAGCGATACGCGGATCGCGTATACGTGGTTTTAGAAATGTCTCTTGCACTAAGAGTAGGTCTAATTGATGTTCGTGAGCGAACTCCTTCACCAAGTCTAGTTGAGGCTTAAGGCCTTGGGCGTTAAAATACGCTATACGGAGCGTATGTGGTTTAACCCGTCCGCCTACGTAATTAGGCATCGCGAATGTTTTTATACTTTCGCCCTATATCGGTGGGGGCACGGAATATTTTGCCGTTGTCTGCCATAACTTGCAGGAGCGACGGCGGGTCGTCCCGGACAGCCTCGAGATTGGCCAGGGCTGTGATTTCATCTATGTCGAACAGCTCTGACAGTTCGAACATGAAGGCAAAGGTGCTGCCGCCTTGGTTACCTGTTGCCGCGGACGCGGGCGCCGGTGGCCTCGGTCGCGCGACCGACGCCGCCGCTGGGCGGGACGCTAGCGGTGGCCGCAGGGGCGCGGGGGCCGCGAGAGTGGCCTCTGTGGCAGCGTTGGCAGCCGGAGGAGACCTCGCCCAGGCGTTTACCTTCGGAGGCGGCGCAGGTTTGAAGGTCGGAGTGAACTCCACCTTCTCTGCTCTGCCTTGCAGCTGGCGGCGCCCTGGGTGACGCTTGTGTTTGGGTGCCTTGAGACACCCGCGATAGCTCGCGGGGTGCCCCTTCTCCCCGCACAAGACGCAGGCCGGGGGCTCCGCGCATTGCGCTGGTCGAGGGCACTCCGGCGTGCCGTGTTTTCCGAGGCACTTCACACACCTCGGGGTGTGTTCGCAGTTGCGTGCCGAGTGCCCATATAACTGGCATCTGTGACACTGACCAGGCCCCCCGCGGTTGCAAGGAGCTTCGGCCCGGATGCCCTGAAGGGAGCAAACCGATTCAATATAAAAAATTTCCTTTCCCTCTTGCGTGAGGTCGAGGACGACGAGAACATGTTAAATGGTTGTTTGTTGGTGGTTCCGCGCATACGGTGCACCTCGTGTGCAGGGTAACCCTGCTCTTTGAGGTCCGACAAAATGTCGGCCTCGTCTAACTCTCTGGGGACGTTCCTAATAACGACCCTCAGACGCTTCTCCTCAGGCAGGGCGTACGTGTGGAAACCCACACTCAGCTCTCTAAGAAGAGATGTCAAGGCGCGGTGGTCCGCTACCTCTTTGTTTTCTAATTTGATGAGAGATTGGTACGCCCTCGCCTGGAAGGAGAGCGTCTTCGGGATCCTATTTTTGATCACCAACCAGCGGCCTCTGTCTCCTATATGATTTATTAAAAAGTTACACGATATATATACAAAATCCTTAAAACTAGTTACCCAATTACAATCGTTACTTAAAAAATATTTACAAGTTCAGAAAATACACACCAATACTAGAGCTTACATTTTAACCAATAGTAAAACGTTTCATTCAATAAGATTCGAGAATAATATTATGTGTTCTATCACGCTCTAAAACTAATGCTATCGCAGTTTGTGTAAACTCGCGTCGAACCTCGATCATACGATGTCAATGAGCATTCCGCACCTACGGCTGTTGCTCATTGATTAAAATTGCATGAATAGCGATCGACCCCCGAGTCCCGACGTTTCATTCGAGGACGCTCGGCCTTGCTGTGCGGTTGTGTAACGCGGAGCATATGACTGATCACGTGAGTATGTCTGCGATCGTCGAAAGTACGATGCTTGAAACTTCACTGTGATGACTACTGGTGATCTGTATGATTCTATGAGTTGATGTACAGCATTATGAAATGGTTCTTATCAGAGCTAATATTACGTTATACAAAATAAAATGTTCTTATCAGAGCTAATACTACGTTATATAAAATAAAATGTTCTTGTCAGAACGATTCTTTCGGCATACGCTTATTACAGTTATTATGCGCGATTACTATTTCTACGATCTGTAATGCGACGTTACAAGTTAGGTATTAGACGTTTGTATCGATTGATATTATTGGTTGTAGGTACAGCTACAAATGTATGCGACCAGGACAATCTTTTAAATGACGTTGAGATCACCGGTGTACACGAAGGCAGTGAAGAAAACTTGTTACACGTGACTATAACACTCGCCCAGAAGGTCGGAACGTGTATCGTCGAAGAGCGCGGCGCATGACTGAGTCGACCACCGGCGAGCATGCCCGAGCGCGGCCGATTGTAGTGCGTCTCACTCGCAGACATCTACGACGAGAAGAACTATTGCATGCTGCTCGGGTTCGACGTGGCGCGGACACCAGTGGTACCGGAGTGGGAGGGCAGTCACGGAGTTTCTACATTATTGAACACCTGTCGCCCACGAATCGAAATCTTTTTTATTTAGCGCGGGAAAAGCTCGGAAGAAATAAAAACTGGCGTTTCATATGGACCCGGGGAGGACGAATATATGCTAGGCGCGAAAATGGAAGTAATGTAACAAACATTCGTAGTAAAAGCGATATTAATAAGGTTTTTTGTATGTAAACAAGTTAAAACTTGTTACTGATGTACTTAGTGTAGCCCCTTCTAGTCTCGCTAATGACAACTATATTATTATCCCATCATATAGCAGATAATATTATTTGTTTTTTGTGTATTAGTCAAGTAAGTTTATTTTTAATGTTATTCTTAAAATATTATTATTGGAAACCATTGTATCTATATAAAATAGCCGCTTCTCATCTCGCTAGTATAACTATATTATTACCCCATCATTTAGCAGATATTAACTATATTTTGTGTATTAGTCAAGTAAGTTTATTTTTAATGTTATTCTTTAACTACTGTTATTGGAACCCATCCTATATATTATTATGGTATATATAGGATGGGTAATAGTACATATTGTATTAAGCGGCTTGTTGACAGTACTACTAGGCACATTATTTATTGCAATAAATTGGATCCTTTTCTCAATAATAACATAAATGATGGCTTCTAGAAATAAGTATTTTATAGTTGGTTTCATAAATATATGTTCTCTTGGCACTGGACAAGCAAAAATGCTGAGTGGAATTTTCAAATTATCGCCTGGCCCACATTCCACGTTCACGACATATTCGCAGCCGCGGAGGTGGAGTCGGGTTCTATATAAAAATTAACCTTAAGACTAGAGTATTAAAACATCCCAGCTGCAATGATATCGAACAAATGTGGATAAGCTTAAGCATTGGTGGCAAAAAGCTTGTAATTGGCACTGGCTACCGTCAACCATGGCAGAACAATGACGTCTTTATTGGAGCATTGCATGACTCACTTATAAGTTTCTCTTGGGCTGACAACACAATCCTAATAGGAGATTTTAATATCAACATTTTGGACAAAAATTCTTTAGGATACAAGAAGCTGATGGACTTTTTAGCCATCACGAATTTGTCGCAACATGTACACAAACCGACACACTTCTCACTTCATGGGGAAACCTTATTGGATCTAGTTTGCACCGATATGTCGTTACGGCGTGTTACAGTGGAACATATTAGTAACCTAAGCGATCACTCTTTTATTTCGTGCGAAGTAAATGTAGCGAAGGGAAGGTTCATTCCTAAACACATAGTTTATAGACCTATCAAAGACATTGATCCAAACTTATTCCGTGACTTCATAACTCAATTTGACTGGCAGTCTTTTTCAGATGTTGAAGACTTAGATAGCTATGTTTCCAATTTTAATTACTTCTTGCTTTCTATATTTGATATACTTGCTCCAGTAAAAATCGTAAAAATAAAAAATCATGACTATCCGTGGATCACGTACAATATAAAGCAAATGATGAAACGTAGGAATGAAGCTTAACCTAAGGTCTAAAATATCTTAAAACAATTCACATAAATTATACTATAAAGAATTAAAAAAAGTCGTCTTTGATGCCATTGAACGTGAAAAAAAATGCTATTGCAGTACCTATGTTAATTCAAATAGGAACAATCCGCGCATTCTTTGGAAGACATTAAAAAAAAAAAAATATACATAGCAAAGGGGAAACTGTACTTCCAGACCATCTGTGTATGACGGATGAAATTAATAATCATTTCCTGGATGTACCTGGGAATAAAATTGCACCTTCTTCTGAAATTGATTATTACCTTAACCATAAGATAGGGGATTTCTTATTCTCAATTAGTACTGTTTTAGAAGCTGATATTATTAAACATCTTCGAAGTTTACATTCAAATGCATTGGGGTGTGATGGAATTTCTTTGGACATGTTGAAGTTATCTCTACCGTACACAAGTAACATTATAACAGCTTTAATCAATCTCTCCATTGCATCGTCAACTTTTCAATCTGCCTGGCGTAAATCCCTAATAACTCCCATGCCAAAAACTACAAACCCATCTTCTTTTAAGGACCTCAGGCCGATTAGTATTTTACCATGTATTTCAAAAGTCCTAGAAAAAGTAGTCTGTGAACAGCTCAGAGGATACTTAGAAAAATATGATCTAATTCCACAGTTACAGTCTGGCTTCAGGAAACATAGGAGCACCACTACTGCATTACTAGATGTGGTTGACAATGTTCTTGAAGTCCAGGATAGAGGAGAGTGTACTATTTTGATTTTATTAGACTTTTCCCGGGCTTTCGACTCAATAAACCACGAAGTACTCTTAGCGAAACTATCTTTTTACGGTTTCGAACCAGAGACTATCTGCTGGTTTAAAACCTTTATTTGTAATCGTTCACAGGTCGTCAACATTATGTCTGTAAATGGACTTAGCACTAGTATCTCTCGTTGCGCCCATGTGTGTAGAGGAGTTCCTCAAGGTTCAATTTTAGGGCCACTTTTGTTTATACTTTACACAGCTGATGTTATTAACTGTATAAAAAACTGCAAATATCATATATATGCTGATGATATTCAGTTGTGCATCATCTTTTAAAGTAGGAGATTTGGATGGATTTGTAAAATTACAGGAAGACCTAAATCGTATTTCTATATGTTTGTTGAATATCAAGCTCCAGTTGTGGCTTCTGGTAGTCTTGAATTAAAATACCTTGTTTCACAAAAGGACTGTATTACGTAATTAATATATATAACAAGAAAGTTAATATAATGCTATCGTTAATGCATGTGCGCGCGGGTCAAGTTCTTAAGGCGACTGGTTCCGCCGTCGACCTCGGTGCGAGCGCCGCTCCGCCACGAACGCAAGCCCCCACTCTCGCCGATGAGACGACAGGAACATATTCCCCGGGTTGAAGTAGTAAGGCTTCAAGAAGTCTTCAATGAAGGCACGGGCAAAGGGCAAAGCATGTTGTATGCCCGTGTTATGACTCCCTTTCTCGTCGGCAACTCTGCTGCACCCGTCAGACCCAGGATGAACATTGGTGACTCTGCCCAAGAGCCACAGAAGAGGAGGAAGATGGTCCCTCACTAGCACCATGGGACCTGGTTTTAGGTCTTGATAGCCTGTCTGCCACTTGGCCTTTTGCTGCAAAACAGAAACGTATTCATTTGAGTAACGTCGCCAAAAGTGCTGTCGCAAGTTATCAATGCGGTTGTAGCGAGGCAGGCGCTGCAGGTTCACGTCGTCTGGCATCTGAGGACGAGGAACAGTAGTGAGCGGTCGTCCGATTAAGAAGTGAGCGGGAGATAAATAGGATAGGTCTCTGGGGACGTTCCTAATAACGACCCTCAGACGCTTCTCCTCAGGCAGGGCGTACGTGTGGAAACCCACACTCAGCTCTCTAAGAAGAGATGTCAAGGCGCGGTGGTCCGCTACCTCTTTGGTCTCTAATTTGATGAGAGATTGGTACGCCCTCGCCTGGAAGGAGAGCGTCTTCGGGATCCTATTTTTGATCACCAACCAGCGGCCTCGGTCTCCTATATGATTTATTAAAAAGTTACACGATATATATACAAAATCCTTAAAACTAGTTATCCAATTACAATCGTTACTTAAAAAATATTTACAAGTTCAGAAAATACACACCAATACTAGAGCTTACATTTTAACCAATAGTAAAACGTTTCATTCAATAAGATTTGAGAATAATATTATGTGTTCTATTACGCTCTAAAACTAATGCTATCGCAGTTTGTGTAAACTCGCGTCGAACCTCGATCATAAGATGTCAATGAGCATTCCGCACCTACGGCTGTTGCTCATTGATTAAAATTGCATGAATAGCGATCGACCCTCGAGTCCCACGGTTTGGCATCGCTCACCGAAGAATACTCGTGTCCATCAAATATTTTTATGTGCTCTGCACCGTTAGCAGTTCTTGGTTGCTTTCTTCGTAAGTGAAGAACGTCACAAGAACGCCGGTAGTTGTAAAACTACTGCGGGGAACCTCCGGATCCGTTGAGTCCAGCCAGTTTACAACTACCCTCATTCCGCCGAGTAACCGGCTTCCCACCAGCGGGATCCGCCGGTGAAAAGTGGCTTGGGGGGAACTTGTGGCCGGCTTAGGACAGTGCCGTGAGCTCCCATGCCCCATGCTGCGTGGATAAACACCCGCATTCATGGAGAAACACCCAAAAGGCCCTCCTGAGGGCCACAAAACGCCCGCCGCAAGCGCTCCGCTAGCGCCCCGCGCTCCGCAAGCGCCCCGCGCTCCGCTAGCGCCCGCGACCGCGACCGTGACCGCGACCGCGACCGTGCCCGCGTCCGCGTCAACCACCGCCGCTCCCAGCGCGCCCTTCAGAGGCCGCGCCCCATCCGCGTCGCGCACCGAACGATCGCGCACAAGATCGCGCTCACGCTCGTCTACCCCGGTCTCCACGCCCATCACCGCGACCAGCGCCACTATATTCACCAACAGCCGACCTTCATCGCCCATACAAGTGACGGACGATTCGATTGAGGCACCGAACACCTTCTGCCTGGACGACTCCCCGGTACCAGCCCATGTGAGCGTCGAAGCCAACATTATGTTGGTTACGGAAAATGTTTTCATGTTACTGAAATCGGCTTTCGGCTCGGCGTCTCTAAACTTTGAGGCGGCCGAGGGGTTCGTTCTAGGCAAGGTGAAAGAGGCGACAAATCGCCTAAGAGAGGCGCCCGCGGTCAGCGTTGAAATGGTTTTTGAAACCATTAAAACGTTGGAGCCCCGCGGCGCTTCTCAGATGCCCGAAGTCGCATCCACTTCGCGCCGCCGTCGTCCCGACTCAAATAGTGAGGACGAATATACCAACAAGAGACGGTGTGACGTACCTTCGCCACCGTCCTACATCAAAAGGGACCCGCGACTTCACCGACTCGAGCCTCAGGCGGGGCCGTCCTCCCCGCCTGTGACCTACGCGCAAAGAGCAGCGGCTCCCATAGGCCCCCCCACACCCGCGGCCCGCGTGCCTCGCATGGTACAAACGACCGCGACCGCGACGACGACGGTGACCGCGACCGCGACCGCGACCGTGACCGAGACAAAGCCTGCCGCCCGGAACAAGCTCCCTCCGCTTATATGTGAAGACCTGCCCAACTGGACGCACCACTTCCGGGTCCTGAGGGAGAAGCTAGGCCGCCCGCCCAGCGCCCGACCCTTTGGCAAAGGGATCAGGTTCACCCCCAGCGATGAGGGTGAGTACCGCCTCATTCAGAGGTACCTTACGGACCTGGAAAAGGTGGAGAAGATCTCCTGGTTCAGTTACTCATTGCCGGCAGATCGCACTCTTAAAGTAGCGGTCAGGGGACTGCCGGTGATGTCGGAACCAGTAGAAATCGAGGAGGCTCTGCGCTCACTGGGGTACTGCCCGGAGTACTGCCGGCGAGTACAAGCTCGCAAAGGCCGACCGGGGTGTATTTTCTTCGTTATTTTGAAGAAAACCGCCGGCCTCACCCCTAGCATCTACGAAGTAGACGAACTACTTAATATGACAGGGGTAAAGATCGAGCTGTGGCGCTCCAAAAAAGGTCCCGCCCAGTGCCACAGGTGCCAATAATTTAGGCACTCCTCGCATGGGTGCCATCGTAGACTGGCATGTGTGCGCTGCGGCGAGGAACGCACTGCCAAGGAGTGCCCGCGCCCACTCTCAGAGCCTCCAACATGCGCAAATTGCGGAGGCCCCCATCCGGCCAACAACTCTTCGTGCCCCGTCTTCAAACAGGAGGCACGAAACAAGAAGGCCGGTACAGTGGCGCGCACAACAAGCGCAAGGATAGCCGCCACGCATACAAACCAAACAGCAGTTGAACAGCCGCCGGAAGCCCCGACCCTTATGGCCCCTGCAAATATGCCCAAACCCCGACAGCCAGGGCCAAAGGGTCAAGCAAAGAAGAGGAGGCCAAAAACCAAGAAAAGCGCCCCGCTCGCGGCGCCAGAGAAGGCACCGACTGCGCCTAGAAAGGAAGGAGCCGATACTGTACCCACCAACACAATGCCCGGGACAGCATTAACGATGGAGGCAATGCGCGCCTTTCTAGAGACTTTTGCACGAACGTTCCTCGGCGGAACGATACAATACAACACAAATGGCTAGCCCGCTGAGGATCGTTCACTGGAACGCACGTGGCATAAAGAAGAAGGCCAGATTATTGAAGCATCTCCTCCGCGACCAAAAGATAGACATCGCGTTAATCAGTGAAACACTGCTGGCGAGCGCGGACGCCTTCGTCGCGCTTCGTCGTCTATAAGAAGGACGAAGTCGGCGAGTACGGCGTTTATCGGGGCCTCGCCGTGCTCGTGAGGAGGGGATTGCTTCACCTACCACTGCCACACCTGCATCTCTCCAGCTTTTACGCGCTGGGTGTTGAAACCAGAATCAACGAAAAAGACACCAGGATCTACACAATATATCACCCGCCAAAACATCGACTAGACATAGAAGAAGTACGAGAGTTGCTTAACTCTCCGAAAGCAACTCTCGCGGCGGGTGATTGGAATTGCAAACACCCAGCGTGGAATTCAAGCCGGACAACAGCGGACGGACTAAGGCTATGGAGAGATGCCGTACTTCAAGGGTATGAGGTCCACGGCCCGGAGACTCCAACACACTATCCAGACTATTATGGCTACCAGCCGGATGTCATAGACTTCGCCGTGCTTAAGGGCCTCGACTGCCAGATGTCTCAGGAGGTGCTCATTGATGAGCTCCAATCGGACCACCTGCCAGTCTTGATCACACTAGAAAACGCATCCGGGAGCATCCGCTCCCCTACCAATTCATGAAGAAGGTGACTGCAAAGGGGAGCATCCGCTCCCCCAACATCTCAAGAAGAGGATGGCCTCAAAAGGGTGCACCCGCACCCCCACCCGACGACCTGGGCATATTAATGCCCAGCGCCTGAATCCTGATTCAGGGGGCAAATTAGCCCCGAAAATCATGCCCCACGCGCCCTTCGGGCGCGCGTGAGAATACATCACGTGTGCCTCGAGTCCCGACGCTTCATTCGAGGACGCTCGGCCTTGCTGTGCGGTTGTGTAACGCGGAGCATATGACTGATCACGTGAGTATGTCTGCGATCGTCGAGAGAAAGTACGATGCTTGAAACTTCACTGCGATGACTACTGGTGATCTGTATGATTCTATGAGTTGATGTACAGCATTATGAAATGGTTCTTATCAGAGCTAATATTACGTTATACAAAATAAAATGTTCTTATCAGAGCTAATACTACGTTATATAAAATAAACTGTTCTTGTCCTAAAACTAGATACAAAGATCTACCTAATTAGAAAAATTGACGGATACATTGCATCGACGTAACGGTTAGCCTCGGTTAGACTAGACCTCGTTAGAGTAAAAATATTAGTTGGCCTAGAGACATATCGCGAAAGGCATACTCACGCTTTGATATTTTACCACTTTTATTTTTGCTTCATTTGATATCTTGACTAAGCAGTAATAATAATAATATAGTTGTTTTACCTAATGATTAAATGGTATAAACTGGAGTTTTCTATATTAGAAAGCCAGTGTACATCGGATGTTAGCGTTTGATTGGACCACTAAAATGGCCACGCTTTTGCAGAGATAAATTGATGTTTTATAAACAACAAGATTCAAGCCTTTGATAAAACTTATCGAACCCTTAAATGCAAGGATGAAAACTCTTGACTTGCAAAGACGTGGAATAAGTTCTTATTCCACGTGTTTTTAGGAAATTGTGATTTTGAAAGTGTGATTTTAGGAAATGATGTAAAAGTCATTGTTGCAGTGAATGTTATAATTTTTAATAAACAAGTGCGTATATAGGTAGCTGAATTATCAAACTACTAAAACAAGTTTTAGGATAGGTAGCGGATGTAGCCAGTGAGTGCTATTTGTTTACGTAGGAGTTTTTTCAGTATATCCCTTGCTAACTGCAGAAGAATCAATGGATCATTTTCTTCGTCTCCCATTACCTTATTGTAATAAATATTGTAATAAACAAAAAGAGATTCATAAATTATATAAGATACAAAAAATAATAATTGTAATCTTAAAACTTTTTGGGAGCAGTTGTTAGTAAAATTGTAAAAATGGGACCCTTACTGTAGATACCTTTCGGTTTTGTTTTGGTGTCTGTATGTTTTTTTATTATTTTATATATAAATAATTAATATCATCAATGTGGCTATATATTATAATCAATATTAAATTATTTTTTTATAAAATCAATGACACTTTATCTACCTAATTCCAATGCAGTTTAGTAAAACTACGATTACGATTAAAAATTACGATTCATTCATGAGTTCATGTAGTAACTTTATAGCTTTTACTACATGAACTCATGAATGAATCGTAATTTAGGCATAAATCACGGTGTACGGTATAAAAACATATCTGATGAATTAACTGTATTTTCTTTATACAAATACGAAGCAATTAGCAAATTAGAGTCATCTCTTTTTCGCTTGCGATTATTGGATTTACTATCCTTCTTTGACGTGCAATTGAAATGTAGTGTGCTATTGCAATGTTAAATTATTCATGTGCGCGTTAGTGTATCATATTCAAACACCGAATGTTGTGTACGTAACCTATCTATACTTTTAAATAACATTGGTCGTATTTAGGAGATTTGTCTGTCCTTTAAACTTTCACCGCACGCACAGACAGTTAATATTGTTTACAAAGTAATTTTTATTAGTTTTAGCTACAGTCGGGCCTTCTTATGTTGTTATATTATTTTTCATTTTACTAACTTTTTATTATAGTACCTACTAAATTATTTATTCAGTTACAAACAGATACATTTTTAAATTTAAACTTTTTGTAGGATGGTCAATGACGTTCTATAGGTACATATAGACAATGCACCTCATACAAATTCAAAGCCGAAATATGGCACATGCCACAAATGACACCATAATAACCTTCGACTGCTATGTCCAAAGAGAATTGAACGCTATGTCTATACATTTCTGCGGTTACTCCAGTTGTTTAAAATATTTTTGGTCAATAGAATTTAGAAATAGAATTTAGAACCCGATTTGGACAGTGACATCAGTGCAGTAGCAGTTAGGTATTTTTTAAACCCAGTCGAAAAAGAGGGTTGCTATAAGTTTTACGTTCTTCAGTCTGTAACTATTTTCCGATCAAGACCTGTTAAGTCGGAGGTTTTTTACGTTTTTAATCAAAAATCACACTCATATTATAAAGGGGAAAGTTTGTATGTCTATATATTGGCTTGTGTTTATATTTGTTACTTACTTATTTATTTATTTATTCAGGCTTACCAACTAGATACATAATTTTACATATACGAATAAGATAAACATTAATAAGTGCTACTATTTACATATCTAAATTAAAGGTATGCACATCGTTACTAAACTAAAAAACTAATGCAAAAACAAATTAGAAATTTAACAATAATGAATTTACTACTAATACTAATTACATGGTTACTAATCTATATTTAAGCCTTTTAATGACAAGGACCTGTTTTTTATAAAAGTTAATATTTGAAAATATATCGATGTTATGATCTAATTTAAATATTTTATTATAGCTTACACATATGAGTTGAATGGGAGAGTTTAATCCGTAGTTATTTCTATAAAATTAAAAAAATATTGGGGAATAAGTACCTATTCGACAATTAAATGACGGTACACAAATGCCAATATTTTGAAGAATATCTGGACAGTCTATTAGGGTGTTTATGAGTTTGTAAAGAAAAAAAAACTGGGCCGCCTTTCTACGCATTTCCAGGGAATCAATTTCAAGGTTAATTAGCCTTCTTTGGTAATCATAAATATGATATGTATATGAGTTTTATCGATGTAACTGAGTCTAGACACGAATTTTTTCTGCACTGATTCTATTCGAGCTATGTATTTTTGTAGTATGGACACCAAATTACTGAGTTATATTCAAGGATGGGTCTCACTAAGGAATTGAACAGTATTTTTAGCGACTCAGTGGATTTAAAGTCTCGAGTATTTCGAAAAATAAAACCAAGCATTTTATGACTTTTTCGTGCAGTTTTATCAATGTGGCTGTTAAAACTAAGTTCATTGTCTATTATTACGCCTAGATCTTTAATTTCATCAGTATTTTTAATCAAAACGCCATCTATATTATACGTGGCTTTAAACTTTATATGTTTTCTTGATATTTTTAAATGATTGCATTTATTTTTGTTAAGCTGCATAAGGTTTGTAGCGCACCAAAGTGACACACGAATGATATCATTTTGTAGCTTAGTTTGATCAAATTCAAATTCAAATATTTTTATTCAAAATAGGATGTGAAATCACTTATTGAAAGTCAAAAAACTACCACCCATTCCAAAATGAATGCCTCAGGCCTGAGAAGAATGGGCGCAACAAACTCAGCGGGCTTTTTTTTTCACCAAAAAAATGTTTTACAATTAAAGTAACATTGTACAATTAAACTTATTATTTAATAGCCTGAGGGCGGTCGCTCCATTCCCAATCTGTGGTATCATTAAGAAAGTCATTTATGTTATAGTAACCTTAACCACACAAACGTTTTTTAACAATTCTTTTGAATAACGTAATACTTTTGTTTTGAACATTTTCTGGGATCTTGTTGTAAAAGCATATACATCGCCCCACAAAAGACTTACTAACTCGACTTAGCCGAGTAGTAGGCATCATCAGTTTATGTCTGTTCCTGGTGTTAACATTATGGTTATGACAGTTTCTGGCAAATTCACTTATGTGCCTATGAACATACATTACATTATCAAGAATATATTGAGAAGCAACATTCAAGATGTTAATTTCTTTGAATTTTGCTCTCAATGATTCTCTAGAACCTAGGTTATAAATAGCCCTCTTCTGCAGCACAAATATTGTATTAATATCGGCAGCGTTGCCCCATAGCAATATAATCAAGACGGCAATTCACTGTTCGATATATTTTTAGATCATCAGCATATAATTCATAACTAGAATCAGTAATATTTTTGGAGATATCGTTAATAAAGTGTGAAAAGTAACGGGCCCAAATGAGAGCCTTGGGGGACACCAGAAAGTTGCTGAAATTCATTGGAATGATATCCACTGAGTTTGACAACCAGTGGTCGATGTGATAAGTAAGATTTTAACCACGCTAGAATTTGTTTCGGAGTTATGTATATATTTTTAAGCTTTAGTAGTAATATGCAGTGATCAACTTTGTCAAATGCCTTACTAAAATCAGTATAAATATCGTCAACCTCATTTCCATCGCTTATTTTATCTATAATTGATCCAGTAAAATTTAACAAATTTGTGAGAGTGGATCGATTTTTTACGAAACCGTGTTGTTTTTCCGTAATTAGATGTTTAGTTTGCCACGAAATGTGTGGATAAATAAGCGATTCAAATATTTTTGAAGGGGTGGACAAGACAGTGATAGGCCTATAATTTTTAATATCACATTTGTTGCCCTGTTTAAAAATTGGCACTACTAGACCTCGCTTCCATTCCGTCGGAAAGAATGAATTGTCTAGAGATGCATTGTAAATGGCTGTTAGTGGCAACGAGAGTTCAGCTGCACAACTTTTGTAAAATATAGAGGGTATACCATCAATACCAGCTCCTTTATTTTTATCAAGTAAAAATAATTTACGTTTTACCTCTTCAGTTTTAATTTGTAATTTGTTATAATCGTTTTTGAAATTAGTTCTTAATAAGCTATTTGACGTAAATGAAGAAGATAGTGGTTTTATATAAACCGAAGAAAAATATTCTGCATATATTCTGCCGTCGTTTGCTGATATATCATTATATTTCATAACTGCAGGAAAGTTGGAATTATTGTCTCGCTTAGATTTTATATAAGACCAAAATGCTTTTGGATTTGTCTGAATATCGTTTTGAATTTTCATTATGTATTTATCATAGGCCTTATTTAAGATAACTTGAGTTTTGTCTTTTAATAAATTATACTGTATTTTATCCATTTCATTTTTATAATTCTTGTATCGTCTACGAAATTTTTCTTTTTCATTTAATAACCTAATAAGAGAATTTGTAAACCAAGGAGGGTATTTCAAATTTCGTTTACGCTTTAGGGGAATATGTTTTTTGATAAGTTTGTTTAGCACAGAGTAAAATTCTAAAACCATTTTATCAACGTCCATACCGTCGACAAATATAGATGACCAGTTTGTAGATGACAGTTCTTGATTTATACTTTCATAATTCCCTTTATGAAAACTAAATGGTTGCTTATAAACAGATTTATTTACATTTAAATATCTGGTAGGCAGCAGATTTAATGATATGATTAATGGTGGATGGTGACTATCTACTATAGAGCCAATGATCCAATGATCTAAAGTTCTATTGACTGTCACAGTCTCAATATCAGAGAGTACCAAATCTAATATCCTATTGTTGGCATTTGTTACATTATTGTACTGACTAGTGTTACAAAGAGCTAAAAAGTCAATTTAAGAGATGCTTGTTGCATTGTCCCCGAAGTCCAGGAGTAGAAACTCATTGTCACTATCTTTAATCCAACAGATAGACCTCATATTAAAATCGCCTACTATAAAATGATTGTCCGCCTCATTGGCACCGACAGAAGAATGTGTAAAAAATGATTCAAGCAATCAAAGCTCCTCCACCATCCTTGTTACTATAAAATGAATTCGATTGCCTATCTCTTCTGTAAATTTCATATCGAGTATCAAATATTTCGCTATCAAAGATGTTATTGTTTAGCCAAGTTTCAGTCAAGATTATAATCATAAAATTATTTGTTAAAACATTTTTGTGCACTTCTTGAAACTTCGTTCTTAGACCCATAATATTTTGGTAGTGAACATCACAGGTAAAATCCATCCGGTCAAATAAACTTAAACCCGTTACTTTTAGCGCGCTTTCTTGTTTCAGCGTGCAAAATTTTGTTAGTACGAGTCAAGTGTTCATTCACATATACAGGCGTTACAGGGCCTGATATACCCAAAAGAGAAGAAGAAAGCTTTTTTTCCTTATGCGTTTTATTATAATTTATAACCGCTGCAAGGAAATTATCTCGAACAAATTTGTTTGGAAATTGACACACTAGATTCCTAGGTTTTTTTGAGTCCCGATTGCTCTTAGCGACTCTAGTGGCAAATAGTATTTATTTTGGGGACGACAGATTAAATCCAGTAACGCTGCAAATTTTTTCAATAATTTTATTGGTATTTTCGATTCTGTGTTGAGGAACACCTACTATCTCAACGTTACTTTGTCGAGCAAATTGTTCCACTTTAGAGAGTCTGTTTTGCAAGTCAAGAACTGTGTCTTTAAGCTCGTTATTTTCGGTATGAAGAAAAGCAATCTCTTTACTTTTAGTATTTACGACTTTTAAGAGTTCTTCGTATTTATTATTCAGTAATACTGTGGATTCATTCAGAGCTTGAAGTTGTTCATTCAGTTCAGAAGCATATATATCTCGAATTATGGCTGGCAATTAGTTCCTGATGGAACTTATAACTTTATCTTCAATTTTGTTAAAAAGATCTAATGGAATATCTTTGGTAGAATATGTCGCCTCTAAAGATGTTGTGGCCGTTTTCGATATTGGTGTACAGCTTGAGAACCGAGAACGCAGTGGGTTTGCCACCCACTGCTTTCTCGGTTTGTTTTCACCGCTATAACCAACGCAATCATTATGGTATAACTTAGTACACTTTGTGCACTTTAAACGTTTCTGTATAACAGGGATAGTAACTGAACATCTAGCGCATTCTAATGGCATTATTGAAAATTAAAACAAAAAAATATTAATGTGCCTCAGGTGGCTCAATCGCGGTGCCAATTATATACGAACCATGCGACCACTGGACTATACAACTTATACTCCAAGCAGCGAAAATTTCAATCTTATGTTTCTTCTTAATTGCGTTAACGATTGTGATTAATTTTGACGTTGACAAAGTATGGAAGAATTTAGAAACACCGTCGTTATTGATATTCACTTGAACATAATTTATATCTAATTTTTAATAATATAAGTATTTTGCACTGCACTGATTTTCACAATGTATTAACTGATATGCTAGCAATTATGTAATACAAGATTTAAGTAAAATATCGAACAACAACTAATTTTAATATTTCAAAATGTTAAGAGCAAGTCAAGGAATAACTGAATGGTTACTTTATAAAAAAATAACTTTATTCAATAAGGAGCTAAGACTAAACACAGAATACTTAATTTTACGGAAACTTACATTATATAGCTTATTCTAACAAAGAGAGTCATATTTCTGTGGGAAAGTAATTTGGTACATCAGCAATAATTTCTGTGGGAAAGTAATTTGGTACATCAGCAATATTGTTTCCAGAAGGTTCTACACGTGTAAAGTAAATGAACCTACGACTTGTTGCTATGCTCTACTTTGGCTGACAAAGCATAAATCTATAGGGTTAGCACCCGTAACTCCTCCCCCCTTAAGAGAGAAATCAGCTGGAGACGAATCTTTAGGTTCCAGATGATTTCGACGTATCTGAAGGATTTTCTTAAACAACTTTAATTTAACAATTACAAAGGCTATTAAAAACACAAACATTATTACTATGATACTTATGATACGTATATTCATTTTGTACTTCAGTTCCTCTATATAAACTAATAATGTATTCTGTTTTGCGGATGAACAACGATAAGAGTCTTGTCTCTCCACTGAATACTGGAATTATTTTCAAAACTTCCGAAGGTACAACTACGATTCCTTCCATTTTTATTTATTAAATAAATTCAAATACAAAATAAGTAACTAACGTGAGATTTAAATCACTTTACTAACTAAATTATATATGCAACGTGCTGGACGGGCTTTTTCTAATCCCTATTATTACACGAAACACATATAAAGATCACCAGGAAAATATAAAAGGAAATTTGACAGGATAGTGAAAAGATTTACTCACATAACCCGCTTCTCCGCTCTCCTTCTGTGATCAGTGATTCTGGTCAGCTTGCTCCGCGCCGTGTCTTCTCTTGACAAATTTATTTTTGGTTCGTTGACCCGATTAATCGTTAAAACGAACGTTAGGAGTCTGCTTTGTTGCCCGAAAATTTTTAGTCGCGATGGCACAGAGGACCCAAACGACAAGGTCACTTACTGGCTGCGCCAGTCAAGGAATAACTGAATGGTTACTTTATAAAAAAATAACTTTATTCAATAAACCCGATTTACAATGTTTACGGAGCTAAGACTAAACACAGAATACTTAATTTTACGGAAACTTACATTATATAGCTTATTCTAACAAAGAGAGTCATATTTCTGTGGGAAAGTAATTTGGTACATCAGCAATAATTTCTGTGGGAAAGTAATTTGGTACATCAGCAATATTGTTTCCAGAAGGTTCTACACGTGTAAAGTAAATGTACCTACGACTTGTTGCTATGCTCTACTTTGGCTGACAAAGCATAAATCTATAGGGTTAGCACCCTTAACTAGCACGTTTGCACTGTTTACGTTTTTGGTGATGATTCTACTTTTTTTACTTCTTTACGTTCTAAATGGATTTGGATTTAATAAATTAAGGTAACCTTTAATGAGGAAAACTAATACTCAAATATAATATTTTTATTTACACAAAATAATTAGTTAAACTGGTTCTTTAAATGTTAAGTTCCATGAATTAAATTAAATTTGTCTTTAAGACTTAGATAACTTTTCCAGGGTATCTTTTTGGTATCATTTATATGTATGACAGCTTTTGTCAAATTTTTTATGTTGTTAAATTCATTAGTGGTGAAATATAAATATGCTTATTTGGTTTGAAAATTTCTTCACATCTCCCTCTTGCTAACAACTGGCGCCAATTCTCTTTCATTATCTCGTGTGCAAGAAAAATAAAAAAATATTAGCTTTTACATATTTGCGATGTAAATAAGTAAAAATTAACACTAGGTAATAATACTTCCGTGATAACTTGTAAATAGCACTAGTATGTAAGCGTTCACGTTCTTGTAAGCCGTTCACATGACATAAAATACAATACTGCTAATCAAACCAAAAAATAACCAACTTCAAAAACACTACTCCAAATAAATAAAAATAATTTGCACTAAAGAGTATAAAAATAATTGCGTATTTGTATACAATCTAATTAATAAATCTAATTCTTGTAACGTGGAACATGGAAGCACCAGCTTTCAAATAAAAAAATAATTATTAAACTCGGGTCACCTAGTCGAAAGTTCTGAGGTAACAAACATAAAAAAAACATACCCACGAATTGAGAACCTCCTCCTTTTTTAAATCGGTTAAAAAAGCGACTCTATTGTTTTTATTGTTATTTCCGGGTCTTGTCCGGGGATTTATCAATTATTAATACCATATTTATGAAAAAAGATTCGTTTTAGTAAATTACTAGCTGACCCGACAGACGTTGTTCTGTTCATAATAAAAAAAAACTCTTGCGGATGGAATTTTGGAAAATCCGTTGTTACCTGACCTCTACTCGGTGAAAAGAATATTCCTACCAAATTTCAAGTCTTTAGCTCTTGTGGTTCCAGAGATATCGTGCTGAGTGACTATATACCTCTATATAGTCACTCATCAAGATCACATATACTACTACAGGGCAAATATATATATATATATGTCGTAAGAGGCGACTAAGGGCTTTTTAGAAGTGGGAGAGTCACGCTGCCGTCTTTTGACGTCAGCACAATCGGGCCAGACTCGTCCGGGCTAATTACCACACTCGCACAGAATACCGGCGTGAAGTAGCGGCCTAGTGCCGCTATGTTTCGCATAGGTTAGTGTCGAGGACCGGAGGCCATCCCCCCCCCCCCCGTCCACCCGAATATGACACCGAAACTGAAAGAGATTTTACCCCAGGAGGGTACCGGCTCTACCAGAGTCGGAGAATCCCTCCCCGAGCATTCTTGCTCGGGCTGCCCGTCGTATTCTGGGGAGGGCACAAAACCGCGCATAACCGAGGACAAACGAGGCAGTAACACCACGGCACCCCGCTCCACGCTCAACGTGGACTTTTGCAATATCAGAGGAATTCACTCCAATTTAAACGCCGTCCACCACCACCTTGAGATGGCGCAGCCGGCCTTGTGTTTCCTTACTGAGACGCAGATATCTCGACCTAGCGATACGTCATATTTAACGTACCCCGGGTACAAAAAAGCACAATTTTTTGCCTCATGCCGGGGTATGTGTGTATTTTAGGGAGGATATCTGCTGTCGCCGTCTCGGCAATTTTGAGGGTAGGGACCTGTCCATTCTCTGGCGCCGCGTAGATTTAGAGGACCGCGTCCGCATCTATGCGTGTGTCTACAGGTCCCATAGTGGTAACGCAGAAACCGATCATCTCATGGGCTGCGTTCAAGCGGCAATTGACGACGTGCTTGCACGGATCCCCTCCGCTGAAATCGTAGTCTTGGGTGATTTCAACGGGCACAATGTCGAATGGCTTGGATCACGTACCACAGACTACGCAGGGCGATCTGTGCATAATTTTGCATTGGCGTATGGTCTGTCCCAATTGGTTGAGTCGCCAACGCGGCTCCTGGATGTGGATAGCCACATGCCGTCCTTATTGGATCTTCTGCTGACTACACATCCCGATGGTTACCAGGTCTTCGTCGACGCCCCTCTCGGAACGTCCGACCATTGCCTGGTCAGGAGTGTAGTGCCTATCCTACGCCAACGTCGCAGACCACCAGCGACCCACCGCGTTTGGCACTACAAGTCAGCAGATTGGGATAGGATGAGTTCCTTTTTTGCATTCTACCCTTGGGGCAGGGTTTGTTTCCCTTCGGATGATCCTAGTGCCTGCGCCGTTGCAGTAGCCGATGTGATACTACAGGGTATGGATATTTTTATACCAAGCTCTGTAGTACCGATCGGTGGCAGATCACAGCCCTGGTTCGATGCGTCAGTTAAAGCAGCATCTGACTGCAAAAAACAGGCGTATCGAACTTGGGTTGCGGCGCTGGGCACAAAGGATCCGAACTGCATAGTTCTTAAGAGGAAATTCAACCGTGCCTCCAGATTTTTTAAGCGGCAAATCGCCCGTGCAAAGTCAAAACACCTCGTCAAAATGGGCGAGCAGCTTTCCAGTTACCCGACCGGAACACGCAAGTTCTGGTCGTTTTCGAAAGCTGCTCTTGGTAACTTCAGCCAGCCGTCCATGCCGCCGTTGCACATGAGGAATGACACCGTGGCCCATACGGCAAAAGAGAAAGCCGATCTTGTGCGCTCTTTTCGCCTCCAACTCGACTCTTGACGACAACGGAAAAACACCGCCGACCATCCCGCGGTGTCAGAGCTCTATGCCTGAAGTTCTGCAGTTTCTGCAGTTCAGACAGAAAACTGTTAGGCGAGCTCTGTTTTCGTTGGACGTCAGGAAGTCGAGCGGGCCGGATGGCATTTCTCCAATCGTGCTTAGAACGTGTGCCCCTGAGTTGACGCCGGTGCTAACGCGTTTATTCCGGCACTCTTATTCTAAAGGCGTAGTCCCTGACTCATGGAAGTCAGCCCTTGTCCATCCGATCCAAAAAAAAGGACACAGTTCGGATCCGACAAACTACAGGCCTATTGCTATTACCTCCCTGCTCTCCAAAATCATGGAGAGCATAATAAGCCGTCAGCTCTTGGTATACCTAGAGGGTCACCAGTTGATCAACGACCGACAATACGGGTTTCGCCATGGTCGGTCGGCAGGTGATCTTCTGGTATACCTAACACATAGATGGGCTGCGGCTATTCAAATTCAAATTCAAATATTTTTATTCAAAATAGGATTTATAATCACTTATTGAACGTAAAAATCTACCACCCATTCAAAAGAGACTGCCTCAGACCTGAGAAGAAGGGCGCAAGAAACTCAGCAGGCTTTTTTTATATAAAATATGGATTACAATGTAATATCGTACAATAAACATTAATAATTAAAGAGCCTGAGGGTGTTCGCTTTAATCCCAGTCCGTGGTGTCATTAAGAAAATCGTTTATGCTATAATAACCTTTCCCACACAAACGTTTTTTAACAATTCTTTTAAATTTCGTAACACATTTGTTTTGTACATTTTCTGGGATCATATTGTAGAAGCATATACATCGCCCAACAAAAGACTTACTAACTCGACCCAACCGAGTAGTAGGCATAACAAGTTTATGTTTGTTCCTCGTGTTAACATTATGAATGTCACAGTTTCTAGAAAATTCCTCAATGTGCTTATGAACATACAAAACATTATCAAAAATGTATTGAGAAGCAACAGTCAAAATGTTTATTTCTTTAAATTTTTCTCTTAATGATTCTTTAGGACCTAGGTTATAAATCGCGCGAATAGCCCTCTTCTGCAGCACAAAGATAGTATTAATATCGGCCGCACTGCCCCATAACAATATACCATAGGACATAATACTATGAAAATAACTAAAGTATACTAATCTCGCCGTATCTATGTCAGTTAACCTTCTGATTTTCTTAACCGCATATGCTGCAGAACTAAGCCTATTCGCCAATCCTTCAATAAGGGGGCCCCTCTGCAATTAGGAATCAAGAGTAATGCCAAGAAATATAGCAGATTCCACTGGTTTTACCACCTCTCCATTTAATAAAATATTCGCATCTACATTTTTGACATTTGGCGCGGTGAATTTAATATATTTGGTTTTATGATTATTTAACAATAAGTTATTGGCGCTAAACCAGTACACGATGTCAGATAGAGCATTGTTTACTTCGTCATATAAACTTGGCTTCGTTTCACTTTGAATATAAGTGAAGTATCATCCGCAAACAATACCACCTTGTATTTTTTTTCTACAAGGTTAGGTCGATCATTTATATAAATTAGGAAGAGGAAGGGTCCAAGAATAGACACTTGTGGTACCCCCATACCGAGAGGAGTCCTAGGAGATCTCCTGCCATTCACCTCGACCCTCTGAATCCTATTATTTAAATATGAGATCAGAAGATCGAGTGCAGATCCTCTTATACCATAGTGGCATAGCTTCCTGACCAGCGTTCAATGTTGAACACAATCAAAAGCCTTAGATAAATCACAGAAGATACCAAGTGCATTCTGTGATTCCTCCCAGGCCTCAAAAATATTCCTGATGAGTTCAACACCTGCATCCGTAGTCGAGCGTCCCCTAGTAAAGCCAAATTGTTTTATATGAAGTAACTTATAAGTGTTAAAGTGAGTAAGCATTTGGCTTAAAATAATTTTTTCAAAAATTTTACTAAGGGTCGGCAACACCGAAACAGGGCGATAGTTATTCGGGTCAGAAGCGAGTCCCGATTTAAATATTGGTGTAATTTTACTATACTTCAGAAGGTCAGGAAACACGCCATGTTCAATACAGCTATTAAAAACTATGGTCCTATGACGTCAATAACAGAACTTATTATTTTTACAGATATGCCCCATATATCAGCAGTTTTTTTCATTTCTAAGGATCTGAAAGTTTTAATTATTTCTGCTGGGCTAACAACTGAATTTGAAATGTTGTTTACATTCCTTAACATTTTCCAAAAGAAGTGACTCGGCAACACTGGTGGAGGAGACAAGGGTGCTTGAGATGGAAACTGGAATGTCAGAAAAAAAATTCTCAAAAGCAGAAGCTAATTCCTGCTCAGAGTGGATTTTTGAATATTGAAAGCAAGGGTGAAGGCCTGGCAGTTAGCCTGGATATAGCGAAGGCCTTTGACCGTGTATGGCATAAGTCGCTCCTCTCAAAACTTCCATCATTTGGGCTTCCCGAGAGCTTGTGCAAGTGGACCTCCAGCTTCCTCACTGGGCGCAGCATACAGGTCGTTGTCGACGGATATTGCTCGAACCCGCAGCCCGTGAATGCTGGAGTGCCCCAAGGCTGTGTGCTGTCTCCCACGCTGTTTCTTCTGCATATCAATGATATGTTGGACACCTCCAACATTCATTGCTATGCAGACGACAGCACTGGTGATGCCGTATACATGGGCCATGCAGGTCTCTCTCGGGAAATCGTCGACCAGTGCTGGGAGAAACTTGTGTCTTCTATCGAGTCCTCTCTTGCGAAGGTCGCGGAATGGGGTAAATTATACCTTGTCCAATTTAACCCCCAGAAGACTCAAGTTTGCGCGTTTACCACTAAAAAAACCTCATTTGTCGTATCACCGCTCTTCGACAACACTTCCCTTAAAGCCTCGCCTAGTATCGGAATACTGGGTCTTGAAATCTCGAGCGATTGTAGAGCAGCTCGAATTGTGGGGGACCCAGTGCTCTGTGAACGGCTGGATCACTTAGCGTTGCGTAGAGAAGTCGCTTCATTGTGTGTCTTCTACCGCATTTATCACGGGGAGTGTTCCTAAGAGCTGTTTAACCTGGTTCCTGCCGCCGAAGTCCACCTTCGCACGACACGCCACAAGTTAGGATATCATCCTCACCATCTGGATGTGTGGCGGTCCTCAACAGTGCGGTTTTCAAGGAGCTTTCTTCCACGTACTACAAAGCTGTGGAATGAGCTTCCTTGTGCGGTGTTTCTGGGACGATACGACACGGGTACCTTCAAAAAAAGCGCGTACACCTTCCATAAAGGCTGGAAACGCTTCTGAGATTCCTCTGGTGTTGCGGGAGATTGTGGGCGGCGGTATTGCTTAACAGCAGGTGACCCGTACGCTCGTTTGTCCTCCTATTCCATAAAAAAAAATACCTGGAAATCTCTTATATATATATTTATATAGATTGAACTTCGCAAATGGATTGTCTTGATTCATACCACAAACTTTCAAGTAGTGGCCTTAAGATTTGAATGGTCAGGGCGAATGCGAGACGGATCGGAAATTAAAGATTTGCGGGCTAACTCGTCATGCAAAATGTTCATTAAGTAGTTGCTGCAGATCTAAAGAATTGCTATTATCATTGCTGCATTGATCTCTTGATATCGATCAAGTTATTTGTCCATGTTGCCCATGAAGTATAATTGTAAAAATTTAAGCTTTGCATCTCAAAAGCAAAACCCGTATTACTGATTTATAAACACTTTTTTTAGAATTAGCATACACAATACATAGGAATAAGTATAGTAGGTATGTTATTCTTTTACTGTATTGTGTGTAAGTATGTAAATAAATAAATACCTTGAATGTCGGATTAAATCCTCGTTCTTAGATGTCTGCCCCAAATGAGGTCATTTGGAAACAAACATTGTATTTTTGAGTGTTTTCTAGAACATGGCGGCACATTTCTTGCGTTTCTCCGCAGAATACTCGCAAACATGGTCCATCGGCCCAATGCGAAAGCTAGATGCAAGCAGTACTACAGTACAGTATAAGTACTGCAAGCGTATCGAAACGCTGCTCGATTCAAATCAGTACTTCATAAACTTCTTGTGCTTCGAAAATTATCTATAATTTGTTGATCTCTGAAGTTTAACTGGATGATTTCGAATTGCCAGCCGATCCGTTTTACGGGCTGCTACGCTTTGCTCTTGTGATTCATAGCACGAAGACGATCCATACTAACGCGGTTCTTTTCACCTGCAACTTCTTGTTCTTCTTCAGTCCTTTCATTCGCAATATTTCGAATCCTAGTTACATTACGTCTTTGTCGGGAATAATTTGATCGTCTTGGTAACAATAACCTAATAGAAACTCGAAACAAACACACCTACCGGTCAACTTGAATAACATGACGTGGACTGTCAGTTGTATTTTATAACTCAAGTAGCGTGAAACTAACAAAAATCTTTATTGAATTCTTTCTATTCTCGAGATGTCATCAAAATGTCAATCCATACAACATGTATCAGAAATTGTTTTTTTATAATAATATTTTTTCGTATTTTTTTTGATATTTTATGACTTATTATATCCAATGTCCGTCTCCTGGCTCTAAGCTACCTCCTCACCAATTTTCAGCCATATCGGTAAAGCCGTTCTTGAGTTATAAATAGTGTAACTAACACGACTTTCTTTAATATATAGATTTACGCTTTTAGCATATCAATCATAATAAATACGAGGTGCATGTGATAATTATTTAGTACTACAATTTTGTTTAGTAACTAAGTCGCATGTAACGTAATTTAATTAAATAAATAAATAAAAAAAAGGCCGAAAATAAGTCTGGCCTAAAGGCTACCAGGCCATACAATCTTTATAAAAAAAATATATAATATTTGTAAATACAAAACATCAAGTAGGTCTACTTAAAAAATACTTCTAAACTTTATAAGGACCAGAGTATAAAGTACTTATTTTGTATTATAAATTTCAATGATTCGGGGAGATATTATGGTTTATCAATATTAAAGTGATTGATTAATATATAATTTTAAATTTATGATATTAATTGCTTTTTCGGCAAATATTCTTGGTGCAATAATGTATTTTTATGTGCAGCATAAATTTTTTCCAAAAATCTAAGGTACTTTTATTTAATATAAAAATATTTATAGATAAAACATATGAATATAAAAACAACATAGCATATTTGAATATTAATTTCATAACTAAAAAGTTGAAACTAAATGATATAATATATTGTTTTAGAAGTCAAGAGTGATAATTTATTAAAATGACAGGATCAAACACAATTTGTGTTTCACAAGAAGGACCCGCAAATGCTTTGGCATTAAACAAAGATTGTACTCAAGTTGTAATTGCTGGTAGAAACGGTAACTAGTATTCAAGATCTTTACAATGTTGGAATAAAATGTGGCTAAGCCATTCTTGTTCAGTACAAAATATTTTATTTAAATGTTACACGTAATTAACACCTAAATCATCAAATTTACAAAAATTCTAAAATTGTTGGCTTGAATGATAATAAAATTTGTGTCTGATAATATTTGCAGTTTTTAAAGTGTTCTCTATTGGTGATGATTTATTTACTGAAGTATGTAACCTGCGAGTTGGTAAAAACTTAAATCTAAATTTTTCCTCAATTGATGTGGCATGGAGTACTATTGAAGGTGAGTGTAGTGGGGGCATCACATATAAAATTAATATAAGTAATATCTACAGAACTGATTTATTGTGGGGTGTTTTAGAGAACACCTTAGCAACAGCTGCAACAAATGGAGCCGTGGTTGTGTGGAATCTGGGAAGGTCTGGTAGGTCTAAACAAGAACATGTTTTCTCCGACCACAAGAGAACAGTTAATAAGGTAACTATCACACTTGACTTCATTTTTATTCTGTTCCTTTTAAATATGATGCAATATTATTAAATTATAACTTAACATAATAGGTCAGCTTTCATCTGACTGAACCTTCATTGCTCATATCCGGCTCTCAAGATGGAATGATGAAGTGCTTTGATCTTCGTTTAAAAGAAGTTGCCAGAACATTCATAAGGTATGAATAACTCATGTGTAAAATAAATTGTTGACTAGATCAGAATCACAATATTGAAATTACTCATCCAACATTTCCTACTCATATATACTGTGTTAAAGAACCCCTGTACAATATTTAATATGGATATGCAATAAAATGTGGAGACACCACTAAAAAATTAGGAAAGAGTTAACTGTTCTATGTTTTTGAGCTCTTTATAAAAAAAACTCAGAACATGCATTTCATCAGATATTAAATTTTGGAATAATTTGAAAAAATAATTCTGAAATCATATCTGATAAAAGTTAAATAGAACACTCCCCCTTAGTCATAATAGTCTGCAAAGCATTGCTAATTCTCACTCTGTCTTCTTCTATTGACCTAAGTAAGAATGAGAAAAAACACTCCTAAGCAGCTGTTTAAAGTTAGAGGACCATTATGAATAAGGGGATATGTTTATAATTTTCAAATGGAAATAAATTTTTAATGGAACAACCGATTTTTTACGCGGTTGGCGGCATTCGAAGAAGTTCGGCCTCATTTAGAATCTTTGAGTTTCAATTGGAATCGATCTGCAAAGCCTTTTAAAAATCTAGTTACTAAAATCTACCGGTCCGAATTGTATTCAACATCTATGTTTGGTCAAGCCCTTTTCAATAGCGCACACACACACACACACATACATACATATGGACACCATCACGGGAATAGTCTGGGAAGCTTCCTAGGACCTAAAAACATCAAGATCTGATGAAAACTCGATTTTGGAAAAACTGGGAGAAACCAAAACCCGAAGTTTTGAAAATTTTCAATTTTCTTAGCGGGAAGTTGGAAAATATATTGGTCAACAGCCATCCTGCATACAGTCCCCATCTGGCACCTTGTGACTTTTTTCTGTTCCCAAAAATTAAAAACCAATTACGCGGTCCACGATTTTCATAACCAGAAGAGGCTGTCAAAGAGTATGAAAAACACAATTATGAGGTCACCACGGAGGAGTGGTACAAATGTTTTAAATATTTGTTTAATTGTGCATTAACACAAAGGGAGAATAGTTTGAGAAACATTAAATTAATTTTTGACCTTGAGTTATAGTATTTTTTCCTTTTCATTCCCGAAACTTTTAGTGCGCAACCACGTATAACAACAGAGAGACCCTTAAAAGAAGAGCCAATGGATTTTATTAACTCTTCAGACATACTAGAACAAATGTTCGCCAAATGTCACAAAATGAGCCACACACTTAGAATAGTCACCTGGAAGGTCAACAGACTGACTGAGCGTCGTCAAGAGATTCAAGAATTCCTTCAGATCGATGTAGCCCTAATGTAGCTCTGTTTTCCGAAATAAGATTCACTGCGAAAACTCACTTTTACGTATTGAATTACACTCTATAAAAAAAATATACATATATGACGAAAAGAGTTAGGATTTTGAACAAAATTCAAATCATAACAGCTTTAAAACAACATAATATCTAGTGCACTGATAACAAAGCGAAAGAAAACCTAACCATTTTTTTTAATTAAACAAAAAAACTATCAGCAAAGTGGGATTGTACAAGTTACTGCATATATAACTTTCTTTAATGACGCGTCAATTTGATCTAATGATTTATGCAACATAATATCTAGCCTTTGAGTTTAAAATCATGGAGAAGAAAGAGAAACTATAAAATTTAAAAGTGTAACTATAACGATAAGTAAGTCAGTATTTAGTTATGCCATGTGCTCGGCAGCAACACGGAGTCCATCCGCGACGTCCAGTTCAGCCCACACGCGGCGCACTGGTTCGCGGCCGTGTCGGAGAACGGCACCGTGCAGGTGTGGGACGCGCGCCGCCACGACCGCGCGCTGCACCACTTCACGGCGCACTCCGGGCCCGTGTTCGCGTGCGACTGGCACCCTGACGTGCCCTGCCTCGCCACAGCCTCGCGCGACAAGACGATCAAGGTCATTGCTTCACTTACTCTGCACATAGGTACTTGGCTCCGGACGAGCTACTAGAAGTGGCCTGCTGCGACACCCATCAGAAAGTTGATGGTATCGTTACAGATTTTAATTTATTCCAAAAGATGAATGAAATGTGTGGAGTCCCTTACAAAGCTCGGCCTATTCCGGTCACTGTCTGCAAAATACTTGCCATGTGACGTCAACTTTTACATGTAAGTGCGACGATTTGCCTCACAATGGGACTTGGAAGGCATTAAAATCTGTAACGAGGAGATAATGGTCAGCTTCGACGTGGCACCTCTTTTCACTAATGTACCAGTAGGAGAAACTATAGATATCCTATAGATAGAAAACCAAGGTACTGGTGGAGATATGTAGATGATGTGTTTGCCATAGTTCCCCGAAAAGGAGTAGGGAAACTACTGGACCACCTGAAGAAAAAAGCATCCTGATGGAACGCTCCCATTTTTGGATGTACTGGTGAAACGTAAATCCAGTGGTAGCCTGGTGCGTACGGTATTTAGAAAATCCACACATACCGATCAGTACCTAAAGGCAGATTCCCATCACCATCCGTTGCAATTATCTGCACCACGCACTCTCATAATTCGTGTTCTTCGTTTGTGTGATTCGCAATTTATTGACCCAGAGTTGACACACGTGCGACAAGTGTTGGAGGGCAATGGCTACAACTGGCGACAGTGTTACCGACTGGCAAACACGACCATCAAACAGCGACCTCAGAATCTTCTACATATGAGAGGGGTAACAGATCAAATTGGACACCTGTTACGCCGTAGATATAGCATTAGGACAATTTTCCGGGATCGGGTTCGGAACCCCCTGGCGAGCCCTGGCGACTACGAAATTCCATGCGAGTAAGCTACATTGGTGAAACGGGACGCAACATAAAAACCAGTCTCACCGAGCACATCCGCAGTGTACGAAAATTAGACAGCAACACTTCAGCAGTGGCAGAGCATGCCCTAAACTCTAACACGTTACATTATATTAGGTTCAATAGGGTGAAAGTATTGGCTCGTGATAAAAACTTTGTGTCTCGCAAGCTGCTGAGAGCCATAGAAATCGACCGTCGACCTAATTTTAATAGAGACAAGGGTTGGGCTCTGCCAATAACTTAGAAACCAGTGTTACAAAACGCATATCGCAATAAGACCCATAGATCCGATGATCACGTAGTGGACTTTGTGAGTACATTTTCTGAACCCGTGGACACCAATAGTGACATTGTGTCAGTGATACCGTGCTCGTCATCACCACCGCATCCCGCGCCCCCAGCTCTGTCAACCCGCGCACTACGAGCCCTCAGTAACAGACGGGACGCTATCGCGAACCCACTACACTCACCTTGATGAAGGAACTCCGAATGGTCCGAAACTAGTCGGTACCCACACCGATAAAACGTAAGTAAAGCCGTATTACTAAATAAGTAAATAATGTCTCACGAAAGTTTTAATAATACAAAATTATTGATTTTTCGTAAATGCTGCGAACGTCGCGGTTCACAAACACGATTTACAAAGAAGATTGTGTTAGCTAGTAAAATCTAAAGTATCAGTGTTTGCTGACTTTAATAAATAAAATAAAATAAATATTCCTTACGCTGGGTGCGAGAGCTTGTTACGCAAAATTTCACTATTACTAGGTAAAGTACCGCCTACCGGTTCTTGTTTACCTGCGCGCGGAGAGACATGCTCGACTGAGGTGCGCGCAAAACGTATCAATAGTATAATGTCTTTATGCAATAAGTTTAAAAGCTTAATTTTATACGACTTAGATTGTTGGAATAATATATGTTTCTTAATGATTCATTTCAGGTGTGGGACATGCAGGCTAAGCCTAACCTGGAGCACACAATTCACACCATCGCATCGGTAGGCCACGTCAAATGGCGGCCGCAGCGTAGGTGAGTCCGCGAAGTACACACCTACACTGCACTGATCAGTGTCTCAAAGGATGCAGGCGGAAATTCGTCTTCGAACTAAACTTAAATCGCTTTCTGAAAATCTTCCCCTTGTAGAAACTATCCACTTCCAGATTTATATCAATGATATACCTTTACAAAATGATTTTCCGTAAAAATTTAATTAGAATTTTGGCTGCACTCTTGAAATAATTTCGTTCCTGGTATAGATATTTAATTGGGTACCTGGTCACTTGAAATCAAAACTTGAATAGTTAAACATTTTGAACAAAAAAGATTTGAGACGATGAAAAAACTGACAATCGTGCTGTCTGTCGCGAGCAAGTCACTTCCGCCAACCCCTACGATTAACACCAAATTAAATCTTAATATCTTAAATATCTGCAAGAATAAGTAAAATCGAAGTCGTGGAGGCAGAAAAATTTCAATAATCAATATAATTTTACATGAATAGAATTACTTTCATTAAATTTAATTCTCCATGTTTAGTCCACTTAACTAATGTCTTTACCGCTATTTGCTACATACGCCCATTAGAGCAGTATTATCAGCAAACTAATGAAGTCATTAGACCTAAAGAAGTCATCTGGCCCTGACAACATACCTGCTATCTTTATAGTTAAATGTGCTAAAAGTTTATGTACTCCTCTTACAATCCTATTTAGGAGATCTTTCAAAGAAGCTTGCATTCCAACCATCTGGAAGTTAGCATACATAACTCCAATATATAAAAAAAGTTCGTAGGGACCTAATAGAAAAATTTTTAGACCTATATCTAAGCTGTGACTTTTTTTGGGCTACACTAAAGCATTTGATCGAATCGACCATACTTTTGTACAAACTAAAGTATGTGGGTATAAGAGGAAATTTGTTTCGTTGGTTCTCCCCTTATGTCAGTAATAGGTGTCAAATAGTAGTGCTCGGTGGCTTTACATCTTTGATGATGGAAATACCATCTGGAATCCCACAAGGATCATTATTAGCTCCCTTGATGTTCTCAATTTTTGTTAATGATATCTCTCAATGCTTTCTAAATTCTAGGATACTTTTATACGCCAACGATATGAAGATAATTTCTAAAATAGTGTCTATTGAAGATGCAATTAAGCTGCAATACGATCTCATAAGATTTGAAGATTACTGTACATATAATAAACTAGATTTAAATGTTAATAAGTGTTACATATGCTCATTTACTCGAAAACCCAAACCGGTTCAATTTACTTATAAATTTAAAGGCATGTAGGTATTGTTATGACATTATCAGAGACTGTAGCATAGATATAGATTTATTTAATACAACAGTAACGAAATTAAAACACCAGCTCAGCAAAGAAATTTTCGAATAATATCGAAAACAACGCCTAAATTTATAGAACATATTAAGTTAAATTAGAATTTATATATAATAATAATAATATGTCATTTATTTCAGGCATTTTAAACCCATTACAGTAAATTGAATAAAATAGAATAAGATGTTCTTAAAAACAAAATTTTATACATCACAGTACTTTATTAAATAACTTAAAACTAAAATTGCCCCAAAGGGTAAAAAGTAATGTACTGATAATACTTTTTCCGGTTAATGTCACGATGCACCGAAAGCCAGTAATAGGATATAGTATAGGATTCTCTGGGTGCTCAGAGCATACACTGAGAATTTCGTTTTCGGATTCGCGAATGCGAGACAAAAAAGCAGCAACTCGTGATCTTATCACTGCGAACATGCCTGACGCACTGCAATATTTGGGCAGTCTCATCAGAATACGGTATGCATTATTATACTGCACTCTGATGCTGCTTCGTGCAGTTTTAGTGCAGTTGACCCAAGCTGAGACGTGTAGAAGCATTAACAATATGCTCTAAACAGTGTCAGCTTCGCCTCAGGACTGCACCGTGCAAACCAGCGTGCGAGCATATTGTATCGAACAGCCAGAGCCCTCAGAGTTCTATATCTTCGCTATCACACAAATTCTCAGTTAGGATATGTCCCAAGTACCTGAATCGGTCCACTCTATCTATGGATACACCGTCTAAAAATGCCATCGGAATTCTCTCCAGACCTTTCTTAGCCGGAAGTACCATCATTTGTGTTTTTTTACATTATATTTGAGGCCATGCTGCCCTGCATATTTTTCACAGATAGCCAGCAGTTTCCTGTTGCCCCTGATTGAGGGACTTAGAAGCACCATATCGTCAGCGTAGCTGAAGTTATTCACGTACGTTTTCCCTATGTGACAACCAATTCCGGCATCTCTAAGTTCCACAATCAGATCATTGACATAAAGGCTAAAAAGGTCTGGAGAGGTTAGGCCTCCTTGATGCACGTCGCACTCTAATCTAAAGTCATTAGAGTTGGCGTCGCCCCATTTTACATAATTTGTTTGTTTTTCGTACTAGTATCTCAACAGATCTACAGTTTTTTGCGGTACATTCGACAAGGTGAGTTTTTGCCGCAGTAATTGATAGTTTACCAGATCAAAAGCTCGGCTCAGATCTAAGAAGCATGCGTATACAACGGTGTCCCTACGTGTGTAGTAGCTAATTGTCGATTTGAGAGCAAATGTAGCAGAATCCGTTGAGAAACCGGGACGAAAACCAAACTGCGCATCATCGATTTTTAAATTACGGTTTACATCCGAGTAAATTAATCTCTCCAGAATTTTTCCTTTAATTGTACCTAACGAAATTGGCCTATAGTTTTTGAGACTGGAGAGATCGCCAGTTTTATGTTTAGGGATAGGCACCATCACAGTTCTCGGCAAATATTTAAGCTTTTTGCTCATTGTTCACTGCCGCTATCCCATCCGCGTCTTTGCATCTGTTATAGGAGGAACTTTGTTAATGCGTTGTTTGTCTTTTAGAAGCCTTCCATAGAGACCGTTGTACTGAGTAACTAATTTGCTGTGCGCCTTGTTTGTTGCAACAAAAACTGAATACCGCTGTTTTGCTCTACAGATTGTTATCGTCAGTCTTAGCTGGTCAAATTTAACTCACTATCGACTAAAATGTACTTTTGGTTCTTGGGCAATCTTTCCAAATTTTTCTGAGCCCTTCGATGGCCGATCTCGTCATGGCATACCATATTTTATTTCTTCCTCGCAACTCCCTGTTTTTCTGATAGTAGATATAGCTTTTTACTAATTGCCAATTTGCGGTGACGACGTGTGCGGCACTCGGCAGGCACCAGGTGGCGTCGTGTGCCCTCGTGCTGGACTGCGCGGTCCACGTGTGGGACGTGCGCCGGCCGCACGTGCCGCTCGCCACCTTCGCCGAGCACCGTGACGTCACCACTGCCATCGCCTGGCTCGCCGCGCCCGACGCCTTCCTATCCACCAGCCGCGTGAGTACCGCGTCGCCGCGCCGTCCCGCCGGGTGCGGGACCGCCGCTCACGCAATGGAAGGCTCCTTTGCACAGGATGTCGGCTAGATTTTGGGTGCCACAACGGCGCCTATTTCTGCCGTGAAGCAGTAATGAATAAACATTACTGTGTTTCGGTCCGAAGGGTGCCCTAGCTAGTGAAATTACTGGGCAAATGAGACTGAATATCTTATCTCCAAGGTGACGAGCGCAATCGTAGTAATGCTCAGAATTTTCTTGAATCCTGAGCGGCACTGCATTGCATTGCAGGGCGTATCAATAACCATCAGCTGAACGTGCTGCTAGTTTCGTCCCTTATTTTCATCAAAACATTAACATCCGCAGGATTGCAGCCTGTACCGGCACCGGTTCAGCTCCGCGGCGCACCCGGTGCTGTGGGCCAACCCGCACGGCGTGTGCGTGTCGCCGCGCGGGGAGCTGGCGCACGCCGCGCCCGAGCGACCGCTGCCGGCCGCCGCACGCGCCCGGCCTACGCCGTCCGCCGGCACCGCCGCGGCCCGGCCCCCGCCCGCCCCCTTCCCGTGAGTACCCCGTAGGGATAAAGATAGGTAGATGAATAATAAGATTAGCGTTGCAACACAATTATTGTTCTGGAAGAGCCGAGTTGCTCCATTTTTAAACACCACACGTTTTTATTCGACGATTCATGACTTTGGAAACAGCTTATATATAGATGGCTCAAAAGTGATATGCGCCTAAATTTCTTCAAAACTATTACACAACATACACCATTCCTTAAATCCAAATACAGAAAAATTCCTACTGGTGGCGAGTGAGCATTAACTTAATAAAATTGATAAGCAAGTTTAAACCTATTCTGCGCAAGCATAGCATCGACCGGGCAGTTGTTGAGTAACGAATTCTTAGACTAAATTGTTAGAGCAAAGGTACTTATTTCTACTACTATGGTTGACAGTATTAGGTCTTCGTAACTATTTTAAAGTAGTTATTTGCTATCCGTGAGGACTTTTAATTGGCTTTTTGTTATTATAAGTTCTTCTTTCACTTTCATTTAGACGCTGTTGGTTTTCCTATATGAATTAAATAAATAGTGTTAATCCTCTTCAAAAGTTATACGTTGTGCTTGAAGTACAAGTGTAGTAAAGTGCGTGTTAAGCATTGTAACGCGTGAATCCTCCCTCACACACGGGGTCGTTTCAAAATTAAAACGAACTTATATATTCTGTTATTCTTATATTCATTCACTTTCTATTAAACATATTAATTATACAGTATGGAAACAGCTTATATGAAATAAATGCAAAATACAAGTCATAATGGTCCACACAAGTATAGAAAAAATTAATAATTAAACTAAAATCCCTAAATTATAAAAAAGAAATTTTCAAAGAAACTAATTATCAAAATTGAATTAGAAAAAAGAAAACAATCTGTTTAGACTACGTACTTTGACCCCGAGGAGCGACAACGTAGCTCACGGCGGCGAATTGGCTGTTACTTCTCTTCTCGTAAACAAGCTCTTAACAATAACATAATTATTAAAGAAGAAATGAAAATTAATTAAAACATTTCACTTGAACTTTAAGAAAGTTAAATTAATAAATACAACTTTAACTTTTTCAACAAAAACAGGAAACAATCGCGGGCTGCGTAAAGCACTCGCTTGGACACTCCAGACATCCGACACACATTCCGAAAGCTCGCGTTAAACTGAATAACAAATTACAAATACTTCTCTTTTCCCATCAAGGGACCCCACCAAACTACAAGTACCTTGCTGTAGAACTACATTATTTCAGAGAAACTGTTTGTGTATGTGCATAAAAATCTATAATCACATCCCAAAAATAATAAGAAAATAATTAATAGAGAGGTATCGTCAAATAGGAATTTCTCATCTAAATTGAAAATACCTTAGTAAAAACTGCTTATATTCATTAGATGAATATTTCCAACTAAAAACTTGACTAATAATACTGCTACTAATCTTTAGTTGCTCTAAATTTTGCTCTAAATTGCTGAGTTTCCAGTCACTAACCATTTTAATGCAGTAGATAATTATAATAAATTAGCAAATGCCATGATTACTTGTGCTGACAACAACTTCCCTTTAAAAAAACCTGGTTTAAATAAGATTTCAACTCCTTGGTGGGACTCTGAGTGCACTGCTGCAGCTAAAGAAAGGAAATTAGCGGAAAAAAATTACATTAGAAACATGTCTGTGTCGAACTTTATTTATTATAAAAAAGTGGCGGCCAAGGCTGCCCATTTATTAAAAAAAAAAGAAAAAAGAAGGTTGCATTAATTTTTGCCAGAATTTAAAACCTAGCACTCCATCCTCAAATGTCTGGAAACAAATTAAAAAATTTAGAGGCTCATTTTGTGATCAATTGTATTATTTGAATGAGGATTCTTCTGTATGGCTTGATTCCTTTTCAGATGGATGTCCCCCCCTTCAGTCCCAAATATCGACTATTTCCCCCCCCCCCATCCCTCTTGCCTCAACTCACAGTTTAGAGTCTCCCTTCTCATTCTCTGAACTTCTTCTTGCTCTGGATGGCCTAGTTGACTCTGCCCCTGGGGCAGATGGAATCCCCTATTCTTTCATTAAAAATTCATCAACTTTATCCAAGGAATATTATCTTGGCATAATCAATAACGTTTTTGATCTTGGCTCCATCCCTCCACCTTGGAAAAATCAGGTAATCATTCCATTACTTAAACCTGGTCAGAATCCATCTGAAGCCACCAGCTATAGGCCAATTGCCCTGTCTTCTGCTCTTGCAAAAGTTTCTGAAATCATGATTAAACACAGACTTGAGTGGTTTGTTGAAAACAATAATCTCCTTTCCAACTCCCAGTATGGTTTCAGAAAGGGCAAGAGTTCCCTAGATAGCCTAGGTATCCTTACAACTGACATTAGAATAGCACTCCTCAGAAAAGAACATCTTTTGGGAGTTTTCCTTGACATAGAATCTGCATATGATAACGATCAATTCCTCACTCAGGAGTAAACTCAACCAGCTGAGTATCCCCGTGAAATTATCTCGTTTCATATGTAACATGTTAATGGAGAGAACCATCACTATTAAAGGTCCATTCTCTTATCTCCCTCCTAAGTCAGTTTGGAAAGGTTTACCTCAAGGCTCAGTCCTTAGTCCTCTTCTATATAATCTGTATACCCACGACCTCAATAGTACCGTAACACCTTTCTGTCAGATATTGCAATATGCAGATGACATTGTCCTGTATTCTTCTGTCAAGTCTATACAAGATTCATCTAATCATTTAAATAACGCCCTTGATTATCTTGCTGAATACTTAATGCAACATGGACTATCTCTATCAACAACTAAAAGCAAAGTAGTTTTATTCACAAATAAAAGAATTCTTCCTCCTATTAAAATTAAAATCTATAATGTTGAACTACCAGTTGTTCATAATGTTAAGTTTCTAGGTATTTGGTTAGATCACAAATTATCAGGTATCAAGCATTTTGATTATGTGTCACAGAAATGTGAGAAAAATATTAATATTCTTCGCTCATTGTCTGGTGTCTGGTGGGGAGCTCACCCCTTAACTCAAAAACTATTATACAATGCCATAATTCGCACACATTTAGATTATGGCTCAATTTTTTTAATCCCAGGAAACAAAGCAGGTCTGAATAAATTGGACAGAATTCAGGCTAAATGTTTACTCATAGTATTGGGAGCTATGAAATCCAGTCCTATAAATGCAATGCAAGTAGAATGTGTGGATCCTCCCCTCTCACTACGTAGACAATTCCTTGCCAATAAATTTTTCTTTAAACTAGCTGGCTGCCGAGCTCATCCCTTACTCCAAAAACTAGAACAATTAGCTTTTTTATACAATAATAATTATGTACCTGAAGACAAAAGACCTTGTGTTATAAATAGTTACCTTTTATTTTCTCAGCTCTCTAACCCTCTCTTTCAATATTCTAAATTGCCTTTATTTTCTATGCCTTTCAATGCTCTTACTTTCCAACATTCAGTAATTTTAGACTTAGGTGTTGATAAGTTTTCTATAGAAGCAAATAAAACTTTTTCTCATATAATGGACTCAGATTTTTGACATTTTCGATGCTTCAAAAACAGACATGAGTCCGGTTGGGGCTGCAGTATGGATTCCCTCAACAAGAATTATACTGAGTTATAGCTGCCCACCTACCACTTCTGTGTTTACAGGGGAATCAATCGCCATACTCGAAGCTATTATATTTGTTAAGTCTCACAACATGAACAATTCTATTATCCTTTCAGACTCTAAAAGTTGCCTCCAATCAATTCTCTCAAATCCATTTAAGTCAAAAAGTCAGTTTCCCATTATTCTCAAAATAAGAGAAACTTTGAAAGAGTGCTATGAACTCAAAATTAACATAGTTTTAGCATGGATTCCAGGTCACATGGGCATCTCTGGTAATGAAAATGCAGATGCCTGTGCTAGATCAGCTGCTCATTCAGGTTCCTTTCAGTATTCTGAAATATTCAGTCATGACTTGTGCTCTACCCTGAAACCCAAGATGTATGAGAGTTGGTCAAACATTTGGCAAGTTTCTAAAACTTCAAAAGGAAAATTTTATGGAGAACTCCAACCAGAAATTCCTCTAAAACCTTGGTTCTCAAAATGTAGGATACATAGTAAAACAATAATCTCGACTATATGCCGCTTACGTTTAAACCACGCTTGCACTCCAGTTTTTCTAGCCAAACTTAGAATAAGAGATCATTCCATATGTGATTGTGGCCTTGATGAGGGAAACATGGATCATTTGTTCTTCAGTTGTCCCTTAATGCAATCTTCTCTGTACAATTATATACCCGCTGAAGTCCCCCGTCCAACCTCCATTAAACGTCTCCTCTCCCTAGTTTACACTCCTTTTGTAAATATTTTGTGTAAATATATTAAAATAAATAAGATTAAGTTGTAAATATCATTAAGTACTTATATTAATTAATAATTTAAGTAATTCTATCTGTGTATGTTCTTTATAGTGTAATAGCATGTATATTATTTGTTTCAGATATTATAAGAAAATAAAACTTTATGTAATCTTAACACCGATCATTACCGTTAAAAACTTGGAGACACATACTCATAGCTTGGTAGTCTACTTTAACATGATACTGGCAAATCTGTGGTGTGTCTTCCACAGAAGCCACAGTAGGAAGAATAGAATAGAAAGGCGTAAATAGGGCATACCCCACAATTCTAGTTTATCGATACTTTATTTACAATTACTAACCAACAATCTAAACAAGACATTAAAAACTAGTAGTTTTGTGTTATTCGAATGTACTACTAATTTACTATTTTAAAAATTATTAAATTAATGAATGGATAAGCTTTGTAAAAAAATAGTTTATTTTTGTAAGTTCAATTACGAAAACTTACGAAACCACTGTTTTTTTGAGTGATTTCCTGAGCAGCGAACAAGTGGGAGGCTCCTTTGCACAGGATGCCGGCTAGATTATGGATACAACGGCGCCTATTTCTGCCGTGAAGCAGTAACGTGTTTCGGTCTGACGGGCGCTGTAGCTAATGAAATTACTGGGCAAATGAGACCTAACATCTTATGTCTCAAGGAGACGAGCGCAGTTGTAGTGCCGCTCAGAATTTTTGGGGTTTTTCAAGAATCCTGAGCGGCACTGCATTATAATGGGCAGGGAGTATCCATTACCTTCAGCTGTGCGCCCTGCTCGTCTCGTCCTTTATTTTTATAAAAAATAAAAATAAAAAAAAGTAAGTTGGTACGATTTTTGATAGGTTGCTTTCAAATTACAAACAGGTAATTAAATTATTATTGTTTAGTTCTTCCTCTTAAAAAGAGAGGGCGCCAGCGAGCCACTGTAAACATTGACTCCGTATTTATTGTATATTAAAAATCAAATAACATAAATTTCTCAATTAAAAATAAGTGCAGTGAAATAATACATACGCGACTAACAACATATATTGTGGACAAAGCTTTAAAATCAGTGAATAAACATATAAACACTCCTATCGTGTTGGTGTCTCCGATCTCCGAGTAAAGAAAAGTTTGTAAAAATTTTAATGAAATAAATCTGTGTTACCTTGATTTTTAAAAGTACTCCGTGCTTCAACAATAAATGTTATCACAAATACATTACGAGTGATTCTAACACTAAATATTGAATAAATGCAACAACACACGATTTCGACGTTCACATAGATTATTTTGGATTGGCTGTGTGACAATAGTGAGATTATTATATTTTGATTATTTATACTTGTATTTGAACGAATTATCACCGATATGTGTTTTGCATAAACCACTTTAGCACGAAACTAACACTCACGAGGTTTAATACTTAACTAAATTTAGCTTTGGTTTTGTGATAATAAATAAAGTGAATTCATGAAGGTAGTTCTAAATTGGATAAACAGTAATTATGGAAAAAGAATACATCACTTTACGCAAACGGAAACAGAATCAGAGTATGGATGACCTTTACTTAGAAACATCACCTAGCACTAGTGAAGACATTAAAAGCTTACCGGACCTGTCTACAATTAATTGCGAATTAGATGATTTCAAAGAAAAAATTCTCACGCTGCAATGTTTATTAGACAAGGCAAATAGAGAAATAGAAGAATTAATTTTAGAAAACAATTTCTTAAAGAAGACAATTAGTGAACTGGAAAGAAAAATAACTACTTTGAATATATACACCGACCAAAATAGCACTAATAAGACATTCAAAAAGTTCTCATCACTTAGAACTTTAAAAGCTAAACGTAGGATTGATTTTGATATTGTAAATCCCTATGATAATCATTTCAAGCCTAAAAAAAGTGTGTCGACATCCATGCAACATGAGGAAAATAAACCCAAAAAGAAAAAACGTTTATTTATCTTTGGAGGTAAACAATGTGTGGGTATGGCTTCTCGACTCTCCACGTTTAATTTGACTTCAAAATATGAAATCTCAGCAGAAACAAAACCTTCAGCTAGTACAGAAAATATAATCGAATCGTGTTACAAAATAAAAACTTGCCAAACGGACCAATTCATTCTTAGTTTAGGCGAACACGATAGAAATCCGTTCGTTATTATGTCTGAGACTGCTGCCCTCCTACGCTACCTAAAAGGTACTGATATTATAATATTGAATATTGTGAGAAATCCTCATCTTAACGAAATTCTTATTAATAACTATTTAAAACAAATATGTCAACAATATCCAAATTGTAAATATTTGAATTCAAATGTAAATTATACTGGATACTATAATGCTAAAAATAATTGTATTAATAAAGTTTGCAACAACATCAGCTACGAATTAGAAAGTCAGCATTATAAACAGGAATTTTTGGTATGCAAGGATTGGTTAAATAAACTAAAATACAAAAATAGAAGCGTTAGAAACCAAAAAGAAATGTCTACACAAGTTGATAAAACGATATTGTCAGTTAAAAACTATTGTGATAAAGCGACTCAAACAATTAATCTAGAAAATAATACACAAGCTAATTTTTTTCGACCATAAACCATGTAAGGAAATGTATGTCTTGCACCAAAACATTGCTGGTGTTTTAAATAAGCTAGAATGGATTGAGCTAGCGTTGTCTGAAATAGAAGTAGATATAAGTATCATTTGTCTTACTGAAACTTTTATAAAAAGGGGAGAAGAATCTAATCTCATACTGCAAAATTATGATGTCGTTTCGACGTTTTGTAGATTGAATGAAAGACGAGGAGGTAGTTGTATTTTATTGGAGAAATCTCTAGATTATAAGATTCTCGATCAGTGTGCTGAATACTCAACCGAAAAAATATTTGAATGTTGTGCTGTTGAAGTAAGAGCGATAAATTGCTACATTGTTTGTATATACAGGACACCAATCTCAAATATTACTTTATTTTTTGAAAAATTTGAACTACTTCTCCATAAATTAACCATCAATAATAATAAAAAGATTATATTAGCCGGAGACTTTAACATTGATATATTAAAAGAAAATCAGATATCAAAATTATTTCAAAATCTATTAAGTAATTTCAATATTAATATAAATATAACGGAACCAACTCGACAACAAGCATGCCTAGATATAATAGCGACAAATATTCCTACAGCAGAAGGCAAAGTAATAATCAAAAAATAAAACTAAAGCTACATGGGATATAATAAAGAAAAAACGTAGTCATAATAATATGATAGCTAAAAATTGTATTGACCTAATTCATTATAACGACGTTGATATAACAAATCCATTAGACATTGCAAAAACATTTAATAATTCCTTAATTTGATTTGACTAAAAATTGTAATCATAATTGGAATAATCTCTATAAATACAAAATAAATTCAATCAATAATAGTATATTTCTCTCTCCATGTTCCGAAAACGAAGTAATAAAGATAATAAATTCTCTTAAAAATACAAAGGCAACAGGTTATGATTCCATATCTACACATATACTCAAACACTGCAAAGCACAATATCTCTCATACTTTGACTTACTTAATTAATATATCCTTTCATTTCACAGGGTGTCTTTCCTAGCTCCAAAGCTTAAAGTTATCTGTTATTAAGCCTTTACTCAAAAAGGGTACTAAAACCGATATCAATAATTATCGGCCAATTACTCTTATATCTATTTTCTCAAAGATAATGGAAAAAGCAATGTATGTAAGAATAATGCATTTTCTAAATAAACATAATATTATAAAAAAAGAACAAACTGGATTTCAAGCTAACAAATCAACTACTTTGGCTGCTTATTACTTAATAGAAGAAATAACTACATGTATTTACAAGAAAGTACCTGTAATATCAACCTTTTTTGATATGTCAAAAGCATTCGATTTTGTTGATCATCATATCTTAATATATAAATGTGAAAAATATGGTATAAGAGGCCCTGCTCTAAAATGGATTGAAAGTTATTTAGTCGATAGACAACAAATTGTAGAAATAAATAACATAAATGAGAAACTGGAGATGACTACATACAAGTCACCCTATTTAATTAGTAAATTTGGAGTTCCTCAAGGAAGTCTTATGGGACCCTTACTGTTTTTAATTTATTTGAATGATTTACCCGATGTGGTTGACTATAACTGTGTATTATTTGCAGATGACATATCCATAATTATTCCTGACGAGCATAAAGCGATAAATAATTATAATATTACTATTAATAAAAATTTAGAAACTATATTGACATAGTTTAATGAGAATAATTTATTCGCTAATATGACAAAAACTAAATATATACAATTTTCTAATTATAAAACAATACATAAATCTCTAAATATAACACACAGTAACCAAACGATTAAAGAAACAAACACAATAAAATTTTTAGGCCTTATATTAGATTGCAATTGTAACTGGAAAGCTCAATGTGATACAGTGGCAGGCAAAATAAATAAGTTCGTTTTCGCTTTACTAAGGCTCAGACAAACTGTATCCTTTAATGCTGCACTTACTGCATACCACAGTTATATTGCGTCAGTTTTACGGTACGGGTTAATACTATGGGGAAACTCCAACTAATATTTCAAATGTTTTTTTGGCACAAAAAAAATGTATAAGAGCTTTATGCAATGTCAGTCCTCTAGAATCGTGTAGACCATTATTCAAAAAGCACCGTCTGTTAACGCTTACTGGTCGATATATATTAGAAATTTGTATGTTCATTAAAAAACATGGTGAACTTTTTAAACCAGCAAAGGACTATTCCATATTAGGATTAAGAGATCCAACTCGCCTTCTGATGCCATACTGTAGAACAGCGCTTCATCAAAATAACGCAAATGTTATGTGTATTAGGGTATTTAACCACCTTCCAAAGAATATTAGAGAGATGCCTAAAACATTAATGCATAAAAAATTAAAATTATGGCTAATAGATAAATGCTTTTATAGTTTAAAAGAATTCTTTAGCCAAAAAGAATAGTATTCAAATGTAATTTTTGAGAGGTACCTACAAACTAATGTTTATTTTATATTATAACACTGAATTAAAGCTATGTAATGTGTATTAAGAACGTATAAGTATAAATTAAATATGATATTCCAATATTGACAATCAAATATTTGTATGCCGATATATTGGCGAATTGTGCTGTACACCAATTAATTGTTAACAACTATGTTACCACGATTCATACAAATAAATCATTTCATTTCATTTCATTTCCTTATTCACGATCATTATCTCTAAACTACTTCATAATTTATAAAAAAAAAGACGTGTGGCACTCGGGGACTGCCGCGGTAAAGCTATTGCATAGCATTTTTTATCAACGTATGCAATTATAATTATTTATTTATTTTATTTATGCAGTATTTTTTTGATAAAATTAATTAAAAAAAAAGCAACGGGAAGTGAGTAAAATTTAACTTGCAAGATTTGAATATAGACAGACAACGGGATAGGTGAAACTAAATAAAAATAATTGTCATAATAATAAAAATTAAAAAAACGTGACAAAAAAAAATAAAGAAATCAAGATGTACCCCAGGCTCGAACCTGGGACCTTCTGCACAAAAAGCATACCTGATAACCGCTATTCCACGGCAACTGTAATGACTGTGCCGAAATATCTATATACATCTCGTAAGTGTTAGGTTATTTTCGTTACGGAATTTCTGGATTTGGTCTCCACGCTCAAGGCCCGCGATAGATGCTATGCAATAGCTCAAAAAATCTGAAGCTGCTTAGTTTTAAATACGTGGGTAGGTGTAGTATATTTACAATAATTATTTCAGAACAATTTCAAAATAGACTTAAACAGCTTATTATTTATCGATTACAACTAATATATAATAAAGAAAGTTAATTATCGATAGAAGATGTCCTTCACTACGCCGCGGGCGGCGCAATACAAAGGCAGCTAGGCAAAGCGGCAACGCCTTATGATATTGAAATATTCAAGTTCATTGAATCATTGACACAGTCACCCAAATCTTACAGGATGTTTAAATTTGTTCAAAATGAAAAGTCTACTTTTTGACAAAACCACTTCGTTAATTTTTGGTATATCGTCAGCTAATATGCTAACAAGTATGTACCTACATTTATTTCATAAAAGCTGTTTCCATACTGTGTATATTAAATATTAGGCCGAAGGCCGACCGTTCTTACTTTACTTCATTTCTAATCTGTCTTGTTATTCCATTACTATTCGATTATGTTCTCATTCGCGTCAATATTCATACTTTGAATCATTTATTCTTTAACTTTAGCTTGACGGCCAACCATACAACAGTGAGTTTTCATATGCGGATAAGAATTCCTCGTTACAGTATTATGTAAACTTCACCGTATGAACTACATAGTGAGTCACTACGAGTGTGAGACAAGATGGCGCTGTATTGTGAAGTTTGTTGTATTGCAGCCGCAAGCAGCCGACGGCGGGGTCGCTGAGCGACGCGGCGCAAGCGGCTCTCGAGCGCGCCTTCCCCGCGGGCGCCGCGTCCGCGCTGAGCCGGCACCGCGCCGCGCCGCACCGGGCCGTGCTGGCGTGCGCGCGCCGCTACCTGCTGCGGGGCCGCGCGCCGCACCTGCTGGCCGAGCACAACGCGCGCGTGGCCCGCGACCTGCGCCGCCCCCTGGTGCGTGCCGCTGAGGCGTCGACCGCCCCGCCCCGCCCCGCCCGCCCCACTGACCGCTCGTGCCCGCAGGTGGCGCACGTGTGGGACACGGTCCGCGCCGTGTACGGCGCCCGCGCGCGGCCGCCGCCGCCGCGCGCGCCGCCGCCGGCCCGGTCGGCCGCGCCCGCGCTGGCGGGCTACGGCGCGGCGCCGCAGGAGCCGCCCGAGGAGGACACGGAGGAGTGGGAGAGCCGCACGCACCGACACAGCGGCGTGCTCGGCCTGCCCACGCACACCATCTACGTTCCACCGAGCAAGCTCGCCAACATGCGCGACACGGGTAACTCGCCTTTAACTGATTCCAAAAAGAAGGAGGTTTCTGTTCACGCAGGTCAACCTGCAGTGGGACTGGTAATTGTATTAATTAAAACACTGCTTTGCGCTGACACGTGTAGTAATAACCTAAACACATGGTTGGATTTTGCCCGGCCGAATTGGTGGGTGCATCAATAGGTCCGCCGTCGTCCTCAGTACAGTCTGGACGGTAATAAAAATTGTAATTTTGTGCGATGGACAATGCGACATACCATCGAATAAAATCCGGTACCGGACCGCGTCCGATGGTTCGGCTGGACCAAATCGGACCATATGTTTAGGCTTTAAAATTCACAATAATAAAAAAATTGCGTGCGTACAAAGTGCATGTCTGAAGTGAAACCTGCATGGTGCATGAACCTCTAAACTGCATATGAATTCCTGGGACGTGTTGCTAGGATGACACATGATTTCAACCGCTATGAAAGACATTCCTACCACCACTAATATATATAATAATATTATGTTCTCCTGGTGTCTATGTAGTAATATGTCGTGCGCTTGGAGTCAGAATATATTAAGGTAAACTCGCGCCATACTTAAGACAATCTCTTCTACGATAGCCTCGTATCAAAACATTGTATTATGCTTCCTATCTCATTATCTCCCATGTTAAATATTATGAATTGATGTGACTGCTCTTTTTACTGTCGCTTTTTCGTTTCATCGACTTTCAAATCACACCGATGATAAAGAAATTTTCACTTCAATAGTATGCATATTTCTGCCTCATTCTTTGCCGGCTTCATCCTACACATTTTTGTATTTGTGTCTCTTACCTGTCGTTTTTTCCGTTGCATCCGGTTTGAAATCACGACGATTCTAAAGAATCAAAGATTCTATATATAAATTTGATGGCGGTGCTATTCAACGTTTGCGCTGAAAACTGGCAATGCCACGTTTTGATCAAATATTCAAGTTCATTGAATCACTGACGTAGTGACCCAATTCTACAGTATGTTAAAATTTGCTCAAAATAAAAAGTTTACTTTTTGACAACAACACGGATTTTGTTAATATTTTGTATACAATCAGCAAATGTGCTAACAAATATATACCTACATTTATTTCACATATGCAAGATCCATACTGTATATATTTAAACAAGAATTGATAGTTTAAATTTAAAAAATTAATAATGGCTGAAAAGGTGTGCACTTAGGGGTAGATATATGTATATTGGTTTACTGGGTAAAGGGGTTACTCGGGCCGGTCCTGTAATGGTCAATAGTAACCAGGATCGGCCCGATCAATTATCACCCGCGTACTGCTTTACTAAAGGCAACACATGGTTTTATTACAATTAATTTTATCTACTAAGCAATATTTGTAATATAATGCTGTTCGATGGATTTACTTCGAACATACTCCCGAGAACAAAGAAAAAGTAACAATAACAGGTTATCAAAATATCTCTAAACTATTATTATCTAACTACAAAATATCTAACAATAATATAGTAATAATGTAAGAACAAACCAATGTGTATACAATATACTTAAATAAAACTGATAATACTACAATATTACAATTAATTTAAAGATACAATTGCCATACTATAAAGTGTAAAGACCATCTATTCGCGACGTTTGGCATACGATAACTATAACTTATGGTAATACAGTGACACTCAGCTGACGGTCAGCTGTACTCAGCTTTCGCGTTTTCACGTTATCACTTATCACTGGTTCACTGGTAAAGTCACTAGACACCAGCAGCTGTGCCGAGGATCGAGCGCGAACCGTCGTCCGCCCACGGCAACTCCTTCCTCTTCTCCAGAGCCATGCGGTTACTCCATATAAGCCGACGATTATCATCACATTAGCTTATAGTGGTGAATTTCATGCAAAGATATATTCACTTCCGCTCTACTGTTTTTTAAGATTTTTTCTTTCTTTTGAAGTGGAATTAATGATGTATTGGTCTCATTTAGGTCATCGTAAAATAATCTTTTATTAGATATATTATTAAGGCTAAATCTAGTTTATTTGGTCGATTTCTGGAGGTATATAAGTGTAACTATGTAACAAACTGTTGGCAATTACAGAGGTAAGCAACAAGTCCTGAACGTGGGAAACATTATGAATATCACGCTGTAAGGCATTGGTACTTTCTTCAAATTCATTTAATTTCTTGTTAATAAACTTATGTTGTTTATCTACTGTAGTTTGTAAGTTCTTAAGCACATTAAACTCGGTTTCAAAAACAGGAGTTTGATTCTTCCATAACTTAGCCAAATGCTTTTCATTACTTTTAATTATTTCAATGTCTTGCGTATACTGTTCTGCGAAGCGGGAGTCCAATACGCCAAACAACTCATTTGCAAGATATCCGACACCGTTGACAATTCTACGGCGCCAACGCCGTCTAGCGTGAAACTGAAAATGCTGTGTATTCAAAAGCTCATTGTAGTTATTAAGTTCCTCGTAATCATGACGTAACTGGTGAGTAATTATGTCAAAATTACTGTATGTGTTATTAAGGGAGTTGCATAATTTATCTAAATATTCATAATTTTATTATAGGTTTCTATACCTGCCCAATATGGTTCCATATCATAATATACAATCAATGTCCATTTATCTCTGATGACCTGTAACTTAGATATTGTTAGACCTGTGTTTTAAACAACCCATAAGTTGGTGAAAACAACGTCATAAAAATAGAATTGCCGTAGCTATCTAGATTTTTTGGTATTTACTGATCTTAAATTCAAAAATAAAACTATACTTTTGAGGGTTCTACCCTAGTCCCAATGCTTTGGTTAATTCATGCTTTCATCATCTTCCAACTTCTGTAAGCACATCATTGCTAGAAACGGTACTGGTTTGGTAAAGATAATTAGTTGCCTGCCATCGTATCCTGTAACCTTTACCAAGGCGGTGGCCAAAAGTATCTCTGACCAATCATTTCTGGTCACGTGTGTGGAGTTAGATCCGGAACCTTTGTCATTTGTTCTGGAACTATAGCCTGGTCGATGAACTGGTTTTGCTGCCAAATTTTGACACGGTTTCATTATAGCATTGTGCAACAAACTATTGTTTCTTTAAACATATGCGACATTGTTTTTCCGAATAACATGGTTTATAAAAATGGTCAATTAAACAATTTGAACAATACCGATGTTTGCTAATTGATTCCAACTTTTAGTCGTCAGGCATGTTGTGAAATGCATTGCATTGCCATAATCGATGTTCAGCATTACACACTATGCAAGTCGATGACCTCGACACGTGTAAAGTATTGCCGTTGGATTTAACATTATTATTTCTAATTGAGAATTTTTTGTATGATCGGAAATGGATATTTTGTGATAGGGGTTGTACTATCATTTGATGACTGCTATTGTTTTTCTGTGGTTATTCTGGTGATCACTCCAATAATTTTTCGCCTTTTACAGTAGGTAGTCTTAAGTTTTTTTCTACCGGACCCATCTTTCTTAATGATAATTAATAATTTGGTTAAAGTGTCAAATATCTCTGTTTGGTTCAAGAAAAGATTTTCCATGGTGTTCATAATTAAAATAAACAAAAGTCAATTAAAATGTATTGATCTGACCTTATAAACTCTTTACGACAGCTCTTGCACAACTTCAGCCACACTCACAAGACTGTTTACTATGTCACTGGTTTGCTTCGAATTCACGAAAACAGCTCTTAACACTCGCGAACCGAACTATTCTCGAAGGACCATGAAAAGGGGTGCAGTTAGGGGTAGATATATATATTGGTTTTATGGTAAAAGTATTTATTTACTTAAGGTACTAAACTTATCTATGATACTTGCTAAATTACTGTAATTATTGGTTCTACTGGTGAGTACGCGGATCTCTACTATTAATTGGTTAAAATGGTTACTCGGACCAGTCCTGTAATGGTCGATGGTAACCAGGACCGGCCCGATCATTGATCACCCGCGTACTGCCTTACTAAAAGCAACACATGGTTTTATTACAATTAATATTATCTACTAAGCAATACTTGTAATATAATGCTGTTCGATGGATTTACTTCGAACAATGGCAATTACTTATTGTTTTTTTTAATAGACCTAAATTAAATAGAGACATAATCTGCAGGTATAAGTATAACATTTTACTTGAATTATTATTATGATTTTGTTTGATGACCACTATTTATAAATAATAACATACTTATTGTGTACCAATATTGCGAGAAAACAGTTCAAAAATTTTTCCTAAGATCTAGCAACATTACACACACAAAGATGTACGTGTCGCTACAATGTCACTACGCATATATTAACATTACACGTCCTCACGTTGTTTCTTCTTATTACTACATCTGATTAAATTTATTAATCTGTGGCAAACAAAATATAAATAGTTAAATACTGTGTTCCTAAAATAACAACAGCAAATTTTTTATGAATCATCTAGCAAAGATGGTGCCTTGTAGTGTGTTTGACAAACACAACATCAAAATTATATTTTTCCGAGACAAAACAAATTTAATGTTTTATTCCGATGACATAAAGTAATGATTTGTGATCCGTCATGATGGTAAACTTTCTGCCATAAAGGTTTGGTCTAAAGTGTTTAAATGATGACCAAACTTTAGCTAACAGTTTTCTTTGAATTTTTAAATAATTATTTTCAGCTTTATGTACGGGCTTACTTGCATAAGCAATGGGTCTTTTAAAAAAGAAAAAACGAAAGTGGGACGGCGGTGATCACTTAACATCGTGTGAACCGAACACTCGTTTGTCCTTTCTTCCATTATATAACATATTCGGAAACAATACAATTAACCGTATCATAGAAGGTGTTTGCGTCGTATTCAATAGTTTCACATAAATTGACATAGATTGCAGAGCATATTTCGATTAAGTCACAATAATGTTAGTCACATTAGTGTTCTAACATAATAAACTAACACTGTTACACAAACTTTACTTATATATTTTTTTAACTTTATTTATTGTTTCATATATTTTAATGTTTATAAATATAATAATCCAAAGAAAAATAATAATAATTAAATTTAGTTAGGTACATAATTCATTAAATTAAAATTTCAGATTTAATTAGATTTTTTTTTACAATTTTGCCGGGCATATTTGGACAGCCCTAGTCTGTTTTAAGTTTAAGTCTAATGCTTTGGTCTAAAAATTATGGTGTGAATTGTGTTAATTTTTTTAAGTCTCTAAAATAAATAAATAAAAATTAAATAAATGTTTACTAGATAGTATTGCAATCTGTATCTGCAGAGTACGGGGCGGAGGGCGCCGACAGCGGTTGGGTGTCGGCAGCCAGCGCGCACTACGTGGACGTGGAGGCCATCGAGTGGACCCTGCCCGACGAGGCGTTCCCGCTGCGCGCGCACCCTCACCCGCACGCCATGGCGCACGCGCATGCGCACACGATCGACGACCACGAGGCGGACCCGCACGGTAAGTCGCATCACACACACATAACCCAAATATTATATAAAAAGCAATATAATAACTTTAATCATAAAAATGGTGTTCTGAGACACCAGACATCACCCAAATCCTAGACCAGTCGCATATTTGAATTGAGAACCTCCTCATGTTTCTTCTTCTTCTTCACACGGGCTGTTTCCGCAACTAGACGTCATATGCGCCTATTTTGCGTGCGAGGGTGGTAGAAGCTACTCCAACCAGCCAAGCTCCTCCAAGAAGTCAACCAACTTTATAACGATTCGGAAGACTTCCCGAAGAGCGCCTGGTGACCCCAGGTGCTTCGCCCTGTAGTTTGCCACCTCTCTGCACTCTAGCGGAACGTGAGCGGCTGTTTCTTCTGCAGCCTCTGCATAGGAGCTGTCTGTGACACCTATATTAAAAAGATGCCTGTTAAAATTGCCGTGACCTGTGGCCGTACATAATATTAATCTTAGTCGACACCGATTAAGTTGTAATATTTCCCTGGTAAAACGCAACTCGGCGCAAGGTAAAGCTGCTTTGGCGTGCCTGCACTCCTCAAGGCTATCTCAATATTGTTGATGTAATGCTTTTATCTTTTGATTTATGTGGTTCCTGAACCAGCTATGTGGCAAAGGCAGAAAAGACTCTGGTCCGACCGGTTGGGTCTCAGAACCCCTTCTAGCCAGTTGGTCTGCCGCCTCGTTGCCCCCTGACCCCACCGTGACCTTTGATCCATTGCACTTCAATTAAGATGTTGTTTTTGCCAGCCTCTTATTTAATGCTGAGTGGCATTCAAGTAATAGGCTGGAATTGATTACCTTACTTTGAAGGGTTCGTAATACCGATTTGCCATCAGAGTGTATTCTAATGGTGTGATCTTGAACATCTCTGGCCAAGATTGCATAGGCAGCTAGCAGAATCCCCATGCATTCAGCCTGGTATACAGTGTTAAGCTTACCCAAGGACTCGGATTTGCTGATATTTAGATCTTTCGAGAAGACTCCCGTACCTGTGCCTGAATACGTCTTCGAACCATCTGTGTAGAGGTCGAGCTCATGATGTGTAAGGAAACTGTCGTTCCTTTCCTCGAGCTCTACTCTATATTTTTTGTCAAAGATGAATGTCCGAGATGAAAAAAAAAACTCCTGTTTATAAATTGATTGAAAAAGGAACGCGTCCTATCCCAACGTGTATCGCCATACGCGGTGGTGTCGCTATTGTTCTGCAACGTGGACTATACTCCTGACTAGACAATGGTCGGTCTACTCCCTAATGGCAAATCACAGATACCCCGGCATGAGTCTCCATAAGGAATTACAAGGTCGGCTGCACCGTCCGGAGGGATACTCCAAGTCTGGCAGAATCGGTACCGTTCTTGAATAAAAACTGTTCCAGGATCGTTGAAATGTTGGCGCCGGTTCGCCACACCCACCTCTTACGACACCCATGAGCCTGGGACTTGTGTACCTTAGTCTTTTCATATATACTGAAATAAAGAAAAAAATTATTTTTACTTGTTTAATACATATGTATAAAACAATTTAAAATATAAAAAACTTATTCGAAGTGGTCTACATTGACTGCAATACAGGTCCTTTAAACGTAAACGTTGAGGCCAGTTTTCAATAGAAGTGTGCGTGCACTCTTTCCAAGGGAAAATTCTTCACTGCCAATCGTACGGATTGTTTTAGGGATTCCAAATTTTCACGGCGTTTAGAGCAAGCCGAACTCTCTAAAATTGACCTTAAATCATAATCATAGATTCAATAAGAAAAAAATTTTTTTTTGACATTCATAAGTGTCATTTCCGTGACCTATGTGAATAAACTGATTTTGATTTGAATCCAGAGAGATAAAAGATCGGGACTAGACGACGGCCAGTCTTCAGCTCTGATGGAGTGCTAAACGTTCGTTTCCACCCAAGAGTGCGTAGACCGAGCTTTTTGACCCGGTGCCAAGTCTTGCTGGAAGAACCATTCTTGGTTATTGAATATGGTGTTTTTAAGGTTTTATGGTTTACCTTCTCTAGAATAGTATCTTGATACATTTGTGCTGATGTTTTGATACCTTCTTCACAAAAGTATTGCTCAGTCAGTGTCCTTCATAGATAATACCCCACAAAACCATCACTGACGTTGGATAGTGCCCACGTCGCATTCTGTCGACTAGTTAGGTAGCTTCCTTAGAGCTTATGCTCAAAGGTATAAATACAGTCATTTTGTTTGTTAAAATGTTGCTCAAATGTAAATATTTTCTCAACCGTTAACAAAATTTTTCTGTGACCTCCCTTTGCGTAATACTTCAGTAGTTGTTTCGATTTAAAAACCCTATTCTTTTTTAAATTATCAGTCAACAAATGATCAGTACGTCTCTTATAAGCTGCAAGTCCTAAGGCATCTTTTATAATACGCGACATGCTGGGGCGTACATTGGTTTTCCAGCGCGGTAGGCACTGGAAGCCTAACTAGTCGTAGTTGCGATTAATATTTAAAATTTAGTTCTTTTTATAAGGATAAATATAAGTTCACTTACCAACATTTATCTGACGTTCTGTCAGATTGTAGAAAATAAACAGCAGGGAAAGCAGAACAATAAATTGGAATGGCGGCATCCAGCTAGCCAAGTGTATTTTTCGTAATACTTGGTATTGAAATATCTCGTAGTTTTACCTTTTTGTTGAGTTAAACTAATATTTAACATTATTCTAATAAGAGAAACAATTTTTATTTTATCTACGAACGAAAATTGTGCAAACGGATACGTACCTAATTTCTGTAAACAAATCGTATTTTCGCCACAATTGCCACACTGGAATTTCTCCATTATATTTTAATTCCTTACTGGTTACCTATTTTAAACACAAAACACACAGCTACTTCTTTTTTTCCCAATAAAAATACTACATATAATTAACAATAAACAAATCAACGCAAAACAATTGACTAATATCACGCCCGTGATATAAAGTACACGAAAACACAACAACTAAAGGAATGGCGCTGTCATTGTTGACACTGAACAATATATTTTTATTTCCGAAAATGTTATATTTTATATCTCACAATCATGAATCATCTCATGTGCGAAGTCAACACTCTTATGGAAGCGCAATAAGGTTGAAACTCTGACACTAAGCGAACCACACGTCATAATAATTACTCATAAATCATATTGTGGGTATAATTTCTTTAGTTGGTATATTCCGTGACAGCCGCAGTTGTCAGTTCGAACTGTCATAAGCTATCCTACCCAGGACGTGCCAAAGATGTCAAATTGCGATGGTCATATTTAAGAACGATATACATAGTAATTGTATATTTTTTGCTGTGGTCGTATAACCTTGACAAATAAATTTTGTTATAGAAATTGAACGTATTCTACTAGCCTTGAGTAGGCAATATCGGAACTGCCTACTGGTAAGTATTTAGTATATCGCATAACAAAAAACTTACTGGTTGGGTGTTCAATAGACATTCGATTATAGAATAAAAGAACCAAATTTAACTGAATTAACATGGAATCTAGTGTAGGTATATTATTTAGACTCTAAATATTATGGTAGGTAGCCTATGCCTATTGGCATATATGAAATGCATGCCCTTGGCGACATGTAGGTAGGTAGGTAGCTATCTTCATCTCCCGAGATAAAATCTTTTGCTTTCGGACAGCCTTTCTTCGAATTATTTTCCTTACTGCTTTGACCACCTTTTTCGTAAGAACACTAAGTGGACGGCCAGATCGTTTTCTGTCACAAACACGACCATGTCATTGTACGTATTCATAGCCCTGTACACAAAAATTTTACTAATACCAAGCGTATGGAGAGTTTTAAAAATTGCATTTGGCTCCATACCTACTTTGTGTAGTGGAATCACAGCGACTTTGTTCTCTTTATCACCCCACTCCATTTTAATATCGCAATATATTGTACAATCTATTGGCGCCAAAATGAGAAAACTCAATGAACAACCATATAAAAATGATCGATTCCAAATGCAAATATAATATTTCTAATTTATAAAATATTATGTGCACAGAGTCGAGCAACGCCAGTAGCCACGCGGGGGCCGCCCCCGCCTCCCCCGGCGACTCCAGCGGCTCCGGAGCAGCTCCGGCCGGACCCGAGGCGTCGCCGCCTCCGCCGCGCGCTGCCTTCTCCGCGCCGGTAGGTACCTGATCATCATCATCATCACCCGGAAGACGTCTACTGCTGGGAAAAGGTCTCCCTCGAAGATTTGTCCTGCGCTGCCCTCATCCAACATATTCCGGCGATCTTGACCAGATCGTCGGTTCATCTTGTGGGACCTACTAACAACGTACGTTTCAACGTTTAAACGGGGACCTCCGAACAAATAAATTTATTAAGTAGAGCCAAGGGTATCAGCAAGACATACAATAATACTACAAGATCCATGGACGGAACGACGGTACTGTGAGTAAAACTTTTCACCAATCCTGTCTATTTCCTGCAATTTTTCTTAACTTATGTGTATTTTGTGTTATTAGGGATTATTTATAGGGAAAACGCCTTGATAATGCTTGTTTAGTTTTAAATCAAAATTTTTAAAATTAAACTCTATTATAATTTTTCAACAAAATTTTAAAAACATTTTATAGATTTTTTTTTGCATAATAATAACTTATTATTTCTTTTAAAATGGAAAATATTGTTAGAATACCAGTAGAACTAATTAACATCATTCCAATTTTCGATGGTGATGCAAGGCTATTGTCCTTATTCTTAAAAAATTGTGAGTATATTCTTAATATGTATAGAAGAAGCCAGATACAAAATGAATATTTATATCATGTGATTACCGGTAGATTAACGGGTAATGCTGCGAATTTAGTAGGTGAAAGAGACGAAATTAATTCCTGGGCAGATTTAAAAAGTCTATTAATTCAACACTTATCTTTATGATTGTAATGTTTATGAAATAGCCTCATGAAATCAGTGCTTTTCCGAAAGAATGCGGTGTTCCTATTTACGAGAAATAAGGATAAATCAACGACATCGACAGTAATTATAGATTCAACTCATTTTGCAGTACATTGTATGTGAATGTGTTAACAGAGCGGCCCGGGCGACGGCGGGGCCGCGGGCGAGGGGCTGGCGGGGGCCGCGGGGGCGGGGCCGCAGTACGACGCGGCGCCGCTGCTGGCGGCCGCGCTGCAGCAGCACGCCGACCTGGGGGACGTGCAGACGGCCGCCGTGGTGTGCATTGCGCTGCACGAGCACAGGTAATTCAATTTTGTGACGTTCGAAGTTGTTTCGCTTTACTAATAACGATAATGTAGAATGCGTAGTAGTTCTATTAATCATTTGTAAAGATCCTATTATAAAATAAATAATATTTCACAAAATAGCCAGAAAAAAGAAGAAGAAGCAAACAACAACCATTAATAATACGTATCTATTTGACAGAAAACAGCAATTATAGACTGGCTGCTTCTCACGTAACTTGGAAACTAAACCTACTACCTCCTAACATTATGAAATTTGTAAAAAACAGCCATACAGGTTGGCTGACTTCTGCGATAAAAGTATTTTAGAAAGTGTCAAAATTCTCCATTTTACTCCAAGCTGACTGTTTTTTTTTTACGAAATTCATATTTTTTTGAAATTACCGAACAAAGATATCAAAACGGGTATTTTTGTAAAAAAATATCGCCATGTCTAAATTAACATGGCTGTTTTTATAACTCAATTTTTGAATAAATGTGTAATGGCTGCTTTCTGCATAACTAGGTCCCATTAAAAACGTTATGAATGTAGTTTTATATAGATAAAAATGTAAAGTCTGGTAATACGAACCCTCAAAAACTCCGGAGGTAACATTAACAGAATTTGAAATGTTGCTCCTAAAAGCAACCGCTTGACTTCGATTATTAATGTAAGATTTTTTTTACCTTAGAAATTGACTGCACTAAAAAGTTTATCACGCGTTGAAGATGAGCCTGAATGAAAATAATGTGTTAAATAGTTTAAATATTTTATATCGACGCTTTCAATTGTTATAGGCATCACGCTAAATGCATAGTATTTACATGTCAATATCAGAAGTCAGATGGTGCTGTAGTAATGCGGTGGTTTCCAGGAGCGATCTGTTCGCATATATTGACGAGGCGACGCAGGAGCAGTGGCTGCTGGGCTACATCGAGCTGTTGCAGCGCAACAAGCTGTGGAACGTGGCGACGGAGGTGATCCGGTGTGCGTGGCTCAGCTCTGTGTGGGCGCTGTCACAGCAGTCCACCAGTGTAGTGGCGTGTTGCGGCCGCTGCGGGCGCCGCACCCGGCCTCGCGCGCCCTGCGACCGCTGTGCGCCGCGCCTGGCGACTGACCTGTGTGCCGTGTGCCGCCAGGTGAGTGTCACAGCAGCCCACCAGTGTGGTGGCGTGTTGCGGCCGCTGCGGGCGCCGCACCCGGCCTCGCGCGCCCTGCGACCGCTGTGCGCCGCGCCTGGCGACTGACCTGTGTGCCGTGTGCCGCCAGGTGAGTGTCACAGCAGCCCACCAGTGTGGTGGCGTGTTGCGGCCGCTGCGGGCGCCGCACCCGGACTCGCGCGCCCTGCGACCGCTGTGCGCCGCGCCTGGCGACTGACCTGTGTGCCGTGTGCCGCCAGGTGAGTGTCACAGCAGCCCACCAGTGTGGTGGCGTGTTGCGGCCGCTGCGGGCGCCGCACCCGGCCTCGCGCGCCCTGCGACCGCTGTGCGCCGCGCCTGGCGCCTGACCTGTGTGCCGTGTGCCGCCAGGTGAGTGTCACAGCAGCCCACCAGTGTGGTGGCGTGTTGCGGCCGCTGCGGGCGCCGCACCCGGCCTCGCGCGCCCTGCGACCGCTGTGCGCCGCGCCTGGCGACTGACCTGTGTGCCGTGTGCCGCCAGGTGAGTGTCACAGCAGCCCACCAGTGTGGTGGCGTGTTGCGGCCGCTGCGGGCGCCGCACCCGGCCTCGCGCGCCCTGCGACCGCTGTGCGCCGCGCCTGGCGCCTGACCTGTGTGCCGTGTGCCGCCAGGTGAGTGTCACAGCAGCCCACCAGTGTGGTGGCGTGTTGCGGCCGCTGCGGGCGCCGCACCCGGCCTCGCGCGCCCTGCGACCGCTGTGCGCCGCGCCTGGCGCCTGACCTGTGTGCCGTGTGCCGCCAGGTGAGTGTCACAGCAGCCCACCAGTGTGGTGGCGTGTTGCGGCCGCTGCGGGCGCCGCACCCGGCCTCGCGCGCCCTGCGACCGCTGTGCGCCGCGCCTGGCGCCTGACCTGTGTGCCGTGTGCCGCCAGGTGAGTGTCACAGCAGCCCACCAGTATGGTGGCGTGTTGCGGCCGCTGCGGGCGCCGCACCCGGCCTCGCGCGCCCTGCGACCGCTGTGCGCCGCGCCTGGCGCCTGACCTGTGTGCCGTGTGCCGCCAGGTGAGTGTCACAGCAGCCCACCAGTGTGGTGGCGTGTTGCGGCCGCTGCGGGCGCCGCACCCGGCCTCGCGCGCCCTGCGACCGCTGTGCGCCGCGCCTGGCGCCTGACCTGTGTGCCGTGTGCCGCCAGGTGAGTGTCACAGCAGCCCACCAGTGTGGTGGCGTGTTGCGGCCGCTGCGGGCGCCGCACCCGGCCTCGCGCGCCCTGCGACCGCTGTGCGCCGCGCCTGGCGCCTGACCTGTGTGCCGTGTGCCGCCAGGTGAGTGTCACAGCAGCCCACCAGTGTGGTGGCGTGTTGCGGCCGCTGCGGGCGCCGCACCCGGCCTCGCGCGCCCTGCGACCGCTGTGCGCCGCGCCTGGCGCCTGACCTGTGTGCCGTGTGCCGCCAGGTGAGTGTCACAGCAGCCCACCAGTATGGTGGCGTGTTGCGGCCGCTGCGGGCGCCGCACCCGGCCTCGCGCGCCCTGCGACCGCTGTGCGCCGCGCCTGGCGCCTGACCTGTGTGCCGTGTGCCGCCAGGTGAGTGTCACAGCAGCCCACCAGTGTGGTGGCGTGTTGCGGCCGCTGCGGGCGCCGCACCCGGCCTCGCGCGCCCTGCGACCGCTGTGCGCCGCGCCTGGCGCCTGACCTGTGTGCCGTGTGCCGCCAGGTGAGTGTCACAGCAGCCCACCAGTGTGGTGGCGTGTTGCGGCCGCTGCGGGCGCCGCACCCGGCCTCGCGCGCCCTGCGACCGCTGTGCGCCGCGCCTGGCGCCTGACCTGTGTGCCGTGTGCCGCCAGGTGAGTGTCACAGCAGCCCACCAGTGTGGTGGCGTGTTGCGGCCGCTGCGGGCGCCGCACCCGGCCTCGCGCGCCCTGCGACCGCTGTGCGCCGCGCCTGGCGCCTGACCTGTGTGCCGTGTGCCGCCAGGTGAGTGTCACAGCAGCCCAGCACTTCCAAGTTGACCTGCGTGTATCTGTGTGCAGGCGGTTCGCGGCCTGTACGCCTGGTGCCAGGGCTGCTCTCACGGAGGACACCTCCACCACATGCGGCGCTGGATGCAGCAGCACCAGGTGTGCCCTGCCGGCTGCGGTCACCTCTGCGAGCTCAACTGAACCGCGTGCCGCGGAAAGTACCCCTTCTTTAGACCTATATTTATTAGTCACTGTTTTTTCCTTGTTTTGTCTATTTTTCTATTCCTTTGTTAGATTCACTGATAATCTGCTCAATCAAAACATGAGCTTTACCATTTCTTCTCTCTCAGAGCGCCATTTGTTTTCAAAGCGGTGGCGAATTGTTTCAACTTACATCAAAAAGGAATCTCATCACAATATAAAGAAATATGTTCTGGTGTTCCTCAAGGAACCTTGGGCCGTTATTATTTAATCTCTATATAAATGATATAGTTCTTTAATCCATAAATCTAATATTATTACTTTACACGGATGATACTAAAATCTTTAAAATAATTCAATATGTTCAAGATTGCGAATCACTAAAAAAGCAGTTGAAATGTATTGTATTGATAATAAAATGTTTCTAAATTTGGATATATGTCGCGTATTTTTTTATGGCAAAGGAGGACAAACAAGCGTACGGGTCCCTGGTGTTAAGTGATCACTTATTAATTATTAATAATAGAATTAAAATTCAAATATTGTTATACAAAAAAGGATTTAAAATCACTTATTGAACGTCAAAAACTACCACACATTTCAAAATAGTGCAGAACCTCTGACTTGAGAAGAACGGGCGAGAGAAACTCTAAAAGCTTTAATTTTTATTAAAATATGAATTACAATGTTTTATTGTACAATATAAATTTATAGTTAAAGAGCCTGAGGGTGTCTGTCTCTAATCTTGCACTTCTTAATAATTATTTAACTGAAAACATGCAGCAAGGAGTCCAATCTGATGTAATTTACACCGATTTCAGTTAAGCATTCGACCTAATACGTTGACGTCCCTCTCAATAAGCTTCATAATATTGGTATCAGGGGTGATTTGTTAAGGTGGTTTCCTCCTATGTTCATAATCGTACTCAAGCTGTTGTTGCCAGTAATTATATCTCAGGGTGGATCCCCGAGTGGCGTTCCTCAGGGTTCCTTGCTTAGCCCTTTATTGTTCGTATATTATTATTCGTTATTTTTATATGGTGTCGATACTTGCTTACGTACCGCCAAAATATTGTGTTGTAGGATATCAAAACCTACAACAAGTTATCGTCACTAAATGATGCAATAGAAGATTTACACCGTTTGCAAAATTATTGTGATGATCATAGCCTAGACCTCAACCCATCGAAATGTAGCGTAATGACATTCAGGCGAAAGAGGAGTAGTGCAATACAAGACCTTGGTGTTTAACTTGATTCGAAACTATTATTCGACCAACATATAAAATCAATTATATCAAAAGCTATAAAAGCCGCTGGCTTTATTATAAGAAGCTCACGTGATTTCCATCAAGTCAAGACACTGAAGATATTGTACTGCACCTTCCTTCGTGGTCACTTAGAATATGCCTCTCAAATCTGGAATCCCCTGTATGCTACATATAATTCTCGAATAAAAAATGTTCAAAAAAGTTCTTACTCTTTTTATGCTACCGTAGTAACGACAGATACAATTCAAAGTCCAACATTGTAAAAAGCAACATTTACTAGCCCTTGAGAAACGAAGTATGATCTCTGACATTGCCTTCTTCTTAAAAATGGCTCAAAATATTTTTTTTTATGGAATAGGAGGACAAACGAGCGTACGGGTCACCTGGTATTAAGTGATCACCGCCGCCCACATTCTCTTGCAACACCAGAGGAATCACAAGAGCGTTGCCGGCCTTTAAGGAAGGTGTACGCGCTTTTTTTGAAGGTACCCATGTCGTATTGTCCCGGAAACAGCGCACAAGGAAGCTCATTCTATCGCTTTGTATTACGAGGGAGAAAGCTCCTTGAAAACCGCACTGTGGAGGACCGCCACACATCCAGATGGTGGGGATGAAATCCTAACTTGTGGCGTGTCGTGCGAAGGTGGAATTCGGCGGCAGGAATCAGGTTAAACAGCTCTTCGGAACACTCCCCGTGATAAATGCGGTAGAAGACACACAATGAAGCGACGTCTCTACGCAACGCCAAGAGATCCAGCCGTGCACAGAGCACTGAGTCCCCGACAATTCGAGCTGCTCTACGTTGCACGCGGTCAAATGGATCGAGCAGATACTGTGGTGCGCCAAACCAGAGATGACAGCAATACTCCATGTGTGGCCGGAACTGCGCTTTGTAGAGCGCTAGAATGTGGGCCGGCTTGAAGTATTGCTCTATTGATGACGCCCAGCTTCTTCGAAGCCAATTTGGCTTTGCCCTCCAGATGGCCACGGAATTGGCAATCGCTCGAGATTTCGAGACCCAGTATTCCGATACTAGGCGCGGCTTTAAGAGAAGTGTTCTCGAAGAGCGGTGATACGACAAATGGGGTTTTTTTAGTGGTAAACGCGCAAACTTGAGTCTTCTGGGGGTTAAATTGGACAAGGTTCAATTTACCCCATTCCGCGACCTTCTCGAGGACTCGATAGAAGACACAAGTTTCTCCCGGCACTGGTCGACGATTTCCCGAGAGAGACCTGCATGGCCCGTGTATACGGCATCACCAGTGCTGTCGTCCGCATAGCAATATATGTTGGAGGTGTCCAACATATCATTGATATGCAGAAGAAACAGCATAGGAGATAGTACACAGCCTTGGGGCACTCCAGCATTCACGGGCTTCAGGTAGGTAGGTAATCGCTATAGGCCTGTATTTTCGGATCCGAACTGTCTCCTTTTTTAGGATCGGATGGACAAGGGCTGACTTCCATGAGTCAGGGACTACGCCTTTGGAATAAGAGTGCCGGAATAAACGCGTTAGCACCGGCGTCAACTCAGGGGCACACGTTCTAAGCACGATTGGAGAAATGCCATCCGGCCCGCTCGACTTCCTGACGTCCAACGAAAACAGAGCTCGCCTAACAGTTTTCTGTCTGAACTGTACTTCAGGCATAGAGCTCTGACACCGCGGGATGGTCGGCGGTGTTTTTCCGTTGTCGTCAAGAGTCGAGTTGGAGGCGAAAAGAGCGCACAGGAGCTTGGCTTTCTCTTTTGCCGTATGGGCCAGGGTGTCATTCCTCATGTGCAACGGCGGCATGGACGGCTGGTTGAAGTTACCAAGAGCAGCTTTCGACAACGACCAGAACTTGCGTGTTCCGGTCGGGTAACTGGAAAGCTGCTCGCCGATTTTGAAATAAGGTTGATTGTCCAGAACTTCTCTAAATAATTTCATTGAGAGCTTCGTTTACTGCACTACACCACAGTCATTTATTGTATGTACCTCCTAACTACCGAAGCAATCGTTATATATTTCGGGCTAGCTCCACCTATAATAAACTAAGCTGTGAAAAAATTAATTCAGATATTTTAAATACAACTGTTAACGCAATAAAACAATGTATCATGAAATCATTTTTTGAATCGGTTGACTAACCTGTAAATATTAAGTGTGCTTATTATTAGATTATATTACATGTTTACTCTTTATAATTTCCCTTCTTACTACTTCTGTTCTCTATTAATGTGATTATATGTAAGTAGTTCTAAGTTGTTAATTGTATTTTTATTTTGTAAATAGCTGTTGATATACCTTGAAATATATAAATAAAAAATTTAATGGCTTTAAAAAAATTGTTTCTAATTACTCAGTAATATTTTTTAATATCTCCAGGTTTAGGTATTTATTCGTTTTTTTTACTACTTTTGTAATAAATAATAAAGTTTTCAGAAATTTTATGACTTTTGTTACATTACTTCCATCAGAAAAAATCAATTGAAATAATTTTAACCCTTATAATTTAACGACATTGAAATGGTTTGAAAAAAAAATGTTTCAAATTGCTCAGTAATATTTAAAAAAAATATATATATATAAATATATACCCAAGTGACTTTGTTTATTTATTTTTTTTGTAATATGTAAAAGTTTTCCGAAAGGAGACATTTTTTTTTTTGTTCGAGGAATAGGCCCACCACGAAATGTGATGTATAGTAATGAAACATATATTGATTTATTCCTTATAATCTCTAGATTACAATGGTATATTTAGTTAGAAATCGTCTAACCGGAATACTGATAAATTCGACAAAATGTGAACGTCAAAATAACCTTAAAATCATATATAAATCTTGTAATCATGTAATATCTTAACATAAAACAGAAACGGCCAAAATTAAGTAGTACTATCTGATATCAAAATAAACAGAGCCTGTAGGAAGAGTAAGGATACAGCTGATTAAAGATGGTTTACAATGATGCACAGAACAAAAATGTTCATCACACTAGTATATTAATAGTCCCAGGCGTGTGTACACCGACACCACAATACTTCAGTTTAGCAGTCAGGGCAATAACCATAACCACTATACCAGAAATCTTGCCAAAAATACTTAACAGCCATCATTGTAATTTCAAAGTCGTGTCTTAATAAAAATAAGTAAATACTATTGGGGTAAGGTTTTGTACACTGTTTATCATAGGAAGAAATAACACATTGTTTATATAGTATAAATATTTATTAGTCATCATCATTTTTAAAATCATCTTTTATAATTAGAATCTCATCCAGAAATGATGCAGGTGGCTCAGTCTCATCTTGATGCCCTGACCTAAAAACCACCCAACAAGACATTTCATGTTCACAGCAACCAACAGAATGTCTACCCACCAAACCATTGCAACAGTAACCGGCAAAATCAGGTCGAGTATTAGAAATTGATGGGTCAACCAGATAAGTTTTTCTACTTGTGTGCCTTGATTACAATCAATCCTACCCCAAAGAAGGTACTTATTTTGAACAAAATTTTGTATTCTCCGGAGGCCCAGTTCAAGTCTCCAGGTATTTCAGACACTAATTAATATTTTCGCACATTACGATGAACGTACTGCACAATTTACACAACGACTCTCTGGAGTATAATATGCTGTAAATGCGATATTAAAATCTATAAAATAAACTAAATAATTATACTAATGCAAAATAAACTTTCACGCAACTCGAAATAAACGAAAAATACGGAATTCTGTTTTGACAACATAAAAATCAAAATGACAAATGTTCACAGATATAGACGTTGTCTATGTACTTAATGCTTAATTAGTTTAGTCTCAAAATAATAATTCAAATGAGGTTCATGGATCCAGTAGATATTTGTTACTTTTCAAAAGCCGAAAAATCACTGTTACCACCACATTTTACAGTAATATTTTTATTTTCTCACATGAATGTCACAAATGTTTCATTGTACGTATTTTATTGCCATGGTGACCATAACTGTATACAGGAAATGTATCAAGCGTTTGCCTTTTTATTATAATTTCATGAACCCGGTTAGATTTTACAACAAAATATGGCCTATAAATTAATTACAATTTTACTAGCATAATACGATCAATAAACATCACCATATCCAGTGGGCCCAAAAAGAAATGTCTCTCTGACGTTTACATTTGTTAATTTTTATTTTTTGGTTTACTCTTCCAATATTAGGACAGGCAAAGGGTTCAAGCTCATACAGCCATATTCGTTAATATTCAATAATTAATTGTCAAAGCCGTCTTTGTAAGGTTTTTTTATGACATACAGTGTAAAAATTTCGTTGTCTATTATAGCTACCATAAGCTAATAAAGGATTAACAAATGATACTAATAACATACATACACACAATTCTAATGTTATGTACATTCAATCAAGAATGGTAAATAAAAGATAAATAATTTTTTATAATCAATAATTTTTTTTATTAATAAATAACCTGTCCTTACATTATCATATCAATATAGATGAAATTTAAGCAATAACCTAAACTTGTCTCAAACAATTTCAATATTAAATAGTTCGACTTAGATTATTTTAAGTTATCACTTCTGTTGGGCGTCCCGAGACGCACACATTTTTTTTATATAAGTGGTGCCCCCAACGGGCAAGAGCCTCGCGTGACAGGGAGCGGTGAGACAGCTGTCCATGGATGTTCGTAAAACCATGGACCAAGATAGGCCTTTAAGGTTGGACTATGCTCTTTTCTTGAAGATCCCTAAGTCGTATGGGTTCGAGAAATCAGCAGCCGGTAATTGATTCCACAAAATGGCTGGACGAGGCAAGAAATTTGTTTCAAAACGAGCGGGTTTGCAATGCCAGACGTCAACGTGATGCGGGTTTTGACATAATGTCTCCGTTGGTGGAATTCGGCCGCTGGTATCAACCCGAACAACTTCTCTGAGCACTGGCCGTTATAAATGCGGTAGAAGATGCAGAGAGAAACCATATTACGCAATGCCACAGAATCAAGCCGATCGGAGATGACTTGATCGTCGGTGATTCGAGCCGTTCTTTGTTTGTATGCGGTAAAATGGAAGAAGCTGAAATTATATACAGAAAGTTAGCCGTTTAGTCAGTAGATTGGAGTAATCTGCAATGTAATATACGTTTGTGCCCTCAATTGACTATGACTCCATTTCTAGAATGGGTCCGTTCAACTTATTTATGACATGATCTGAATAAAGCTGCCTTATTTCGAATTCCAAATCGTTTGAAAAGGTGGAAGCAGATGGTTCCCGCGGATGGTTTCACAACTGCCACGAATTAGGAATGAGATTTAAATATTTGTCGTCCTGTAATTTGTTATTTGTCATAATTTTCTGTTAAATTGGTGATTGCGGGGCGAACCGTGTGGCGCGCCATCGGCCGGCTCAGAGCGAGGTCCGAGAACAAAAGTCCTGGCGCATTCTAGTTGGCTAAGTGTAAAAAATAAATAAAAGACGTAGTTTTTGTTGCAAATAATTATATTGTTGCTTGTTGTAATTATCTGGTTTCATTATAAACATTCAAAACGTGTTCGATATACATTGCGTACTCGTTGACCATAAATTAATAAATTACATTCATTATACACACATATACACGACACGACATACTGCCTCGCTCATGCCCGAGCGCCACCCAACACACACACATACTTATTTTATGCTTTTTGTTTAAGAATCAAAATTGTTCAAAGATCAACTGAAAATAAAATTATACTTTCTAATGTTTTTCAAGCTCAATTCTAAAAATTGAGCAGAAATAACGCAACATTTTTAAGATTTCACTTATTTAAATTTTTATAAATTATTCAATAATTTTGATTTTTATGTAAAAGATTCACGTGCTCCTGTATATCTCGCCCGGGGCGACGCGGACGACATACAAACAAACCTTGAATTACATTCGCAATACACTTTTTTTTGGAAATAAAATTTTTGCCACAAAGTTATTTCCCTCAATTACATTAACTATATTGATAAATTACAATAATATTACAACAGACATTCAGAATGTGGCGCTCGACGTGACTCGCAACCAAGGGCGGCCCTCGCACCGTCACGTACATATTATGTCAAGCACTAGCTGCCCGCGGCAACTGGCAGGAGTGTGATCACCGCGGGAAGTTCGTGAACAATATATATCGACAATATATCGATAAATTGTGTTTGGTCTGGAATATACGCACCATCGCTTCAGGGTTCAGATGTAGCGTGCACGGAGCGGCAACACCGCACGCACGCCGGCCACATTGGATAGCGATATCAAGGTTCAAGGTCGTTCAAGGAGCGACCGGTCGAGGGGTTGCCAGTGTAGCCGAAGCTTCCATGGCCTAACCATTATAAAATCTAGGATACAATAGTAAAAAGCTCAATAGCTAACATTATACAGATTATATAATATAACTACTATACAATATCGAAAGCAGTTGCAACGGACACAACACCAGGAGCGGTCGGCGGACGTGCACAGTCTCTCTCCCTTCCTCATTCGGCGACGAGGGCGCGTCGCACGGCGTCTACAAGATGGCGCACTTAATCCTTCTGCGCTTCTTGGCACGCACGTCGCCGTTGAGCGCGCGGCTGTCGTCCGACTTGCGCGAGCGGATCTCCCGCATCAGGTCGAAGAACACCTGCCGACAACCCGTCCTCGTGTTAAACATCCGCCACAGTTAAATTCTGGCCATAAATAGTTACAACATAAAAAAACAATAATTTGAAATTTGGAAACTGTCACTCTTAGACCTAGTCCAGGTCTAACGCACAACGGCAAACGAAGATGTTAATACTACGTAATAAGAGGCGGGACTGCCTCAGTAAAAATTGAAATTTAGTTTAGTATGAAACGTGCAGTAAGATAATATATAATATAATATATAAGTTTGAAATAGTAATTACAATATGGCGACAAAGTAAAATCCAGCTAAGTTTGAAAGAGAACAGTTGCTTAGTGGTCTCCATTGGCTGCAATACAGTCCTTTAAACGTTGAGGCCAGATATCTATAGAAGCACGCACTCTTTCAATGGGAAACTTCTTCACTGCCAATCGTACGGATTGTTTAAGGACCATTCTTGGTTATTGAACATGATGTTGTTAAGGGACTTCACTAACTTCTTAAGAATGGTATCTTGATACACTTGTGCCGATGTTTTGGTACCTTTGTCACAAAAGTATGGCTCAGTCATTCCTTCATAGCTACCTACCCCACCAAACCATCACTTAAGTCGGATAGTGAACACGTTGCACCTTTTCTTCTAATTGGGAAGCTTCCTTAGAGCTTTGAGATACGGTCATTTTGTTTGTTAAAATGTTGCTCAACTGTAAAAAAATCTCATCCGTAATGAAAATTTTTCTGTACGTACCCTTACGTACCGCTTCAGTAGTTGTTTCGATTTTACCACCCTATTCTTTTTTAAATTGTCAGTTAAGAAATGACCAGTATGTCTCTTATAGGCTGCAAGTCCCAAGTCATCTTTTAAAATACGCGACATGGTTCTAGGCTCTATCTTCGTCTACCGAGATAAGATCTTTTGCTTTCGGACAGGATTTCTTCCCATTCAAATTCTTTCCCTTGCTGCTTTGACCACCTTTATGGTACAAACACTACGTGGACGGCCAGATCTTTTTCTGTCACAAACAGAGGTCTCATTGTACCTATTAATAGCCCGGTACACAAACATTTTACTAATACCAAGCGGAGAGCTTTAAAAATTTGGCTCTGTGGAGCCAAATGCAATTTTAAACTTAGCTAGCCTAACTTTGTGTAATGCAATGACAGCGATTTTGTTCTCTATCACCCCATTCCATTTTAATATCGCAAAATATTGTAACAATGTATCCGCGCCAAAATGAGAACTCAATGAACCATCATATAAAAATGACAGATTCCAAATTAAAATGTAATATTTTGTTTATTTTAAATTGTAACAGTATTTGTGGCCAGACTAAGTAGTTGTTTTTTTATGGAATAGAGTACGGGTCACCAGATGTTAAGTGATCCCCGCCACCTACATTCTCTTGCAAAACCAGAGGGCCCTATAAAAGGTATTTAATTAAATTAAGTTAAAGTTATTTAATCAACGCACCGTGCGATTTTAGCTTAAACGCTTTCGTGATGGAAACTTTGATTTGAAGAACGAACCACTTTTGTAGACTTTTTAGCCAGTATTGTAATGCAATGAACAGTACCAATATCGGTAAGAAGGGTCAATAGCCCTTGTACAACGTTTCTAATGCTGTCAGCTGTTGCGGCGATATACACATATCTGCTTTTTGGTTTTTAATAAATTTAGGGACTATTAAGAAAGATATTAGATAGTTATGATTAAAAAATAGATTGCATTGCAGTTTTATTCAAATCGAGCAAACAACTCGCCCCACAACGGTTAATCGTATATCTCTCAGTTGAGTGTACTGGTCACCGGATGTTAAGTAATCTTTGAATAGCACATGGTGGGGATGATAAAGGTCACCTTGTCGACATTGTCGCGCGTCTTAGCCGAGGTCTCGACGTAGGGCACGCGCCAGGCGGCGGCCCGCTCGCGACACGCGTCCAGAGGCACGCGCCGCTTGTCCGCGAGGTCCGACTTGTTCCCCACCAGCAGGAACGGAATGTTCTCGTCGTTCTTCACGCGCAGGATCTGCTCACTGAGAAACACAACCTCCATCTTAATACCAAGGGAGTGCATATCATATAAGCAATTAGGCAGTGCTTACATCGTTATGAACCTAAATATTTTTTTATGAAAATAAGGGACGAGACGAGCAGGACGTTCAGCTGAATGAACTGAATGAATGTAATTGATATGCCCTACCCATTACAATGCAGTGCAGCTCAGGATTCATGAAACATCCATTTCTCTTTCAATTCAGAGTGGCACTACAATTACGCTCGTCACCTTGAGACATAAGATGTTAAGTCTCATTTGCCCAGTAATTTCACTAGCTACGGCGCCCTTCAGACGGAAACACAGTAATGTTTACACATTACTGCTTCACGGTAGAAAAAGGCACCGTTGTGGTATCCATAATATAGCCCGTTTCTCTGAGCCTGGTAAATATAGCACTAGTGTTAAAGTTAATTTACTGCCTACGGTAGGCAGTCTACAGATTGCATAATATACGAAGCAAGACGCGTTTAATACAACTTATGTGGTACAGTGTCGGACTAAAGCACAAATACGACTAGTTAGATCTATAGAAAACTAATGCACGCCTCTGCTTATTACAAACTATTATTTAAATAATATAATTATAGTAGCAGCGTCGTGGGGCGGGCCCTTCCCTAAAATATGGTCGAGGGGGGCGATAGCTTGCCCATGCATCATACTCGTGAACAAGCGTTACTAGTGGTAGCTGGATGATCCTCTTATAGGAAAGTCTGTTTTTTTTTTAATGAAAGTTATTTAATATAATATTTACAGTGTGTGCGGTTTGATGCATATACTATACCTATATATACTCTTGTTTTTATTTATTGATTTACATTTATTTCTTCGATTTACTCGTGTAACGTTTGAGTTTGAGCTTAACGAATAAAGTTATTTTGATTTGAATTAACTCATTACTCCTTTAAATCAATATTTGCAGCTATGAACTATAATAGAGATTTATAAAAGTATAACGATATAACGTTATTTTAACAACGTGAAACAGAGTTCCCGGTGATAATCATCCTATCAGTTGGGGGGAAACGCACAAGTGGCTCACCCGGAGGAAAGTAAAGTAAGAGGCCGCCCGTGGACATCAGCACCAACGATGGAAGGATGGCAAATGGTGCGCGCGATTTACGGTTTAAGATTGTTGTACTCGCGGTGCAATAAGTGGCATGAAATGAATTCATAAGGAGCCCGTCCGCTCGCTTGTGCAAAAGGATTTGAGACAGATCTCGATTAAGTACAAGTACAAGTAACGAGGTTAGGGGCCCGGGCGTTTGCCACATCGACACGATCTCACCACAGAGTGCATACCGGAAGTCTTGCGTGGCGTCGAAGCTCTCGGGCTCAGTGATGGAGAAGACGCACAGGAAGCCCTCTCCAGAGCGGAAGTAGTTGTCCCGGATGGCGGCGTAGTCCTCCTGGCCCGCTGTGTCCAAGATGTCGATCTGAACCTCCTCGCCATCCAGCACGACCTGCGTGGCGACACATGAAACTAATAAACATGTTATAAACAGCAATTGTCCGAGGTGAGAACCCTGGGGAACGCCAGTTGCAACAGGGACATAAGACTCCCGCCACCTTGGAATGTCTACTGATCACTTGTCATGAACCTACCATAGCTGTCATCAACTAAATAGACAACAATCATATTTCTTAATTGTGAATACTATTAAGAGAAAGCGGCGAAATACTAGAAATAATTATAAACCTATTAAGTAAATAATTGAAAAAGTAAGCCTTTTAGAGTGTATACTAAAACCTTAAGATGGCCAGATGTAAAACAGTTACATTTTTGTTGATACTTTGTAGTCATATGCTTTTTTTATAATTATAATATAAAATTGAAGTTTTAATATTTACGATAAACCATGGTTAACAGTTAAAAATGGCCGCAAGCACAGGTTGCCCTGATTTCAATAAACGAATAAGTGTTTTTAACGAGGTGTTTTTTTATAAAAAAAAAAGAGCGCACATCCATATTTTTTTTTTTTATTTATTTATTTAAGGAAAACCAACAGCTAATACAATTTTTTTAGAAACTTAAATAGTAACAGATAGCCAATTACAGGTTTTCACTAATAGAAGTAATATAAAATATGTACGTGAACACTATTTTTCGGCTCAAATTCATGACAATAAAGATTCTTTTAAACCGATAACAAAAAACAATACTTAATTAAAAAAGTTGAGGGTTATGCACTGCTTTGCCTTGGAAATGCTTGTAGCAAATATGTCAATATCTAATAATCTACTAACAATGATGTTAGTAGATTATTAGATATTGACATTTCATTGATACACACATTGATACACTGTTCTACACGCTCGCACCATATATGAGTTTTGCCTATATTTACTACTAACTACTAGCAGGAACACAAAGTGGAGGGCTATATCTAAGAGTTTTTTGAGGTACATTAAAATTTACTTTATGCAGCAGATCTGGGCAACCGACATGATTGCTTATAATTTTTAACATAAATAAAAAGTCAGTTATATTTCGCCGTTCTTTCAGTGGTAAGAAGTGAAACTTTTTACACAAATCAACATAGCTATTAGAATCGTAAGGTACCTTAAATCTAAAACAAAGATATCTTAAAAATCGCCTCTGAACACTTTCTAGACGGTCAACATACGTACTATATGTAGGATTCCAAATTTGTGAAGCATATTCCAGATGACTTCTAACAAAAGTACAATATAGTATCTTAATAGTCTTAATATTATTAAAATTCTTTGAAATTCGCTTAATAAAACCTAATGCCTTTGAAGCCTTGTTAACTATCTTATCAATGTGATCATTGAATAGCAACTTAGAGTCATGGTAAACGCCGAGTTCCCTCGTACCATTGCATCTAGAGAGCACCTGACCTCTTAATGTGTAATTTGTTTGTAGGATGTTAATCTTACGGGTATATGTGACTACTGAACATTTTGATGTATTAAGTTCTAGTTTATTAGTAAGACAATACTCCTCTAGGCGGTTGAGATCCTCTTGAAGGGCAATCATGTCAAGGATTGATGTTATTGAAGAGAATATTTTCATATCATCAGCGAAGGAAAGTAAATTGGAAGACTTAAAACAGGAATCTATATCACCTACATAGATAATAAAAAGAAGTGGACCAAGTAGTGATCCCTGGGGAACACCACTAGGAACTGGAACCCAACTAGAAATGTAGTTATTTAGTACAACAGCTTGTGAACGATTATCTATGTATGACGAGAACCACCGTAACAAGTCACCCCGTATTCCCGACTGAGATAGCTTACATATTAATGTATTGTGGTCGATTTTATCAAACGCCTTACTATAGTCGGTGTAGATTACATCGACTTGCATACCATTATCCATAGCGTCAGTAATAAAATTGTTGAGAAGTAAAAGATTAGAAACAGTAGATCTACCTTTCAGGGACTAAAGGTGTTTTTTAAGTTAGCATACAATTCCTTATATATGACCCTCTCAAAGACTTTAGCAATAATGCAAAGTTTTGAAATTGGTCTATAATTCGTAATTTCAGATCGAGACCCTTTCTTATGTACTGGTGTAATAAATGCCTTCTTTTACATATCTGTTTAAAAAGCTGACGATTATCAGCTTTTCCTTTGAATTGTGCATAGGAACCCTAGATATATAGTTGATTTGAGCCCTTGGCACAACATGATTGATCTTCGTGCTGACTTTGTCTAGGATTGTGAATAAATTTTCATCTTTTTTGATAGGGATACCCTTGATTTCCACATTATTAAGACGCGATCTTTGTTCCATCGAAGATAGTGCGAGCTTCGTCTTAGACAACTCACTCTGAAGGCATATTACCGTATCCTGTAATTTTTCAACACTACTGACTCTGGATTCAAAGCTCGTTATTCTACCACTCAGGTCGTCTACTATTTGGCTCGTGTACACACACGTGTCATTAAGATCGGACAGTTCCTTTTTGATGGTTCGTATATCTTCTCTCAACGCAAGCACGCTGGACAGCTGGCGCTTCATATCACGGAGCTCCTTCATGATAGTTTCAAGAGAAGCAGGTTCGGTGGGCATCGGCGTGGTGGATGATAGCCCGCGACACGTTGCACATTTCCATTGCGATCTTTTTTCTGATCCATAGCGCCTCCATGTGGTTTCTGATATGTTAGCACACCCAAAGCATAGTAGGTTATGGCAAAGAGAACACTGTACCCCATCATTAAACTTTTCATTGCAAATTGCACACTCAGACATATTGCAGTTGCAAAATTTTGAACCAAAGGTTGAAAATATATGTTATTCCGCCGGTATGTTGGAAGGACGGTAACAGGCGGTATGTGTAAGCTTAGCGAGTGTTCACGCGAGACTGATATGGTGGGGATGATATCCGAAGTTGTGGCGTGTCGTGCGAATTCAGCGGCAGGAATAAAGTGCAACAATAAAGTGCTCTTCAGAGCACTCCCAAGACACACAATGAAGCCACGTCGCTACGCTACGCCAGGTGATCGAGCCGTTCACAGAGCACTGGATCCTCGCTAATTCGAGCTGCTCTGCGTTGCACGCGGTCAAATGGTTCAAGCTAATCCTGGCTACGCCAGACCAAAGATGACAGCAATACTCCATATGTGGAAGGACCTTCGCTTTGTAGAGCGCTAGCATTTGGATCGGCTTGAAGTATTGCCGATATTTATGACGCCCAGCTTCTTCGAAGCCAATTTGGCTTTGCCCTCCACATGACCACGGGATTAGCAATCGCTCGATATTTCGAGACCCAGTATTCCGATACTAGGCGAGGCTTTACGGGAGCTGTTGTCGAAGAGTGTTAGTAAACTTAGTCTTCAGGGGGTTAAATTATACAAGGTTTATTTTACCCCATTCTGCGACCTCCTGCGAGGACTCGATAGAAGATAAAAGTTTTTTCCGGCAATGGTAGACGATTTACCAAGAGAGACCTGCATGGCTCGTGTATACGGCAGAACCAGTACTGTCGTCTGCATAGTATTGTATGTTAGAGGTTTCCAAGGTATCACTGATATGAATGAGATACAGTGTAGGAAGTGGCACACAGCCTTGGGGCACTGCAGCGGTCACGGGCTTCGGGTTTGAGCAATAACCGTCGACAACGACCTGTATGCTGCTCCAGAAGCTGTTCCACTGTTCAATTCCACTTGTATAAACTCTCGGGGAGCCCAAATGATGGAAGTTTTAAGATAAGCGCCTTGTGCCATACACGAGGCCTTCAAAAGCCTTCGCATTATCCAGGCTTATTACCAGGCCTTCTCCCTTGCCTATCGAAAATAGCCGCCACCCATCTATGTGTTAGGAATACCAGAAGATCGCCTGCCGACCGACCATGGCGAAAGCCTTACTGTCGGTCGTTAATCTTTTCTTTTTTAGTTTATTTTTAGCCATATTTTTTATATTAATAATTAATCCTCATCTTGATATAACATTATTAATAAACGACTATACTCTTTATATGATTTTACTAAAAATGCAATTTAAAAACGTCATTCCTTAAATCTACACAAACCGATATTTGTCTAATACCCGCCTGGGAACCGTCTATAATTTAATATTTTAATGCTTTTTTATGGAAGAGGACAAACGAGCGTACTTGTAATTCTCCACAATACCAGAGGAATCACAATATGACGTATCGTTCTGGAAACACTGCGCAAACTCATTCCATAGTTTGGCAGCCCCGATAATTTTCTTGATACTTCCTATAATTAATTATTCGTTTTGTGCTTGGACCTAATTCGGGTACATACTAGTTTGATCGAGGTATTTTTTATGAAAATAAGGGACGAGACGAGCAGGATTATTATGCTGATGGTAAGTGATACGCATTGCACATTATAATGCAGTGCCGCTCAGGATTCTTGAAAACCCCAAAAAATCTGAGCGGCACTACTCTTGCGCTCGTCATCTTGAGACATTAGAGGTTAAATCTCATTTGCATAGTAATTGCACTAGCTACGGCATCCTCCAGACCGAAACACAGTAATGTTTACACATTACTGCTTCAAGACAGAAATAGGCACCGTTGTGGCACCCATAACCTAGCCGGCACCCTGTTCCAAGGAGCCTCCCACTGGTATATATATACGCACCTTCTTCCTGTAGCTGTCAGCCTTGGTGGGCTCGTAGTCCTCCACGAACTCGTCGTACATGAACTGCAGCGTGAGCGCCGACTTGCCCACCCCTCCCGACCCCACCATGATCACCTTGTGCAGCGTGCCCTGCGCGCCCGCCTTCCGCGACATGGCTGCCCGCCGCCCGCTGCCCACCTGCCAACAATATAAATCAAAATAAAATCAAATCAAATCAAAATCAATTTAATCAACCTGTACTTTCCCCGGGGCTGCCCTGTACTTTCCCCGGGGCGTAAAAAGAATAGGGGGAGTCCCAGGCCTATGGGTGTCGTAAGAGGCGACTAAGGGCTTTTTAGAAGTGGGAGAGTCACGCTGCCGTCTTATGACGTCAACACAATCGGGCCAGACTCGTCCGGGTTAATTACCACACTCGCACAGAATACCGGCGTGAAGTAGCGGCCTAGTGCCGCTATGTCCTCCACGAACTCGTCGTACATGAACTGCAGCGTGAGCGCCGACGTGCTTGCACAGATCCCCTCCGCTGAAATCGTAGTCTTGGGTGATTTCAACGGGCACAATGCCGAATGGCTTGGATCACGTACGTGGACACCTCCAACATACATTGCTATGCGGACGACAGCACTGGTGATGCCGTATACACGGGCCATGCAGGTCTCTCTCGGGAAATCGTCGACCAGTGCCGGGAGAAACTTGTGTCTTCTATCGAGTCCTCTTTCGAGAAGGTCGCGGAATGGGGTAAATTGAACCTTGTCGAAACCCCCAGAAGACTCAAGTTTGCGCGTTTACCACTAAAAAAACCCCATTTGTCGTATCACCGCTCTTCGAGAACACTTCTCTTAAAGCCGCGCCTAGTATCGGAATACTGGGTCTCGAAATCTCGAGCGATTGCCAATTCCGTGGCCATCTGGAGGGCAAAGCCAAATTGGCTTCGAAGAAGCTGTGCGTCATCAATAGAGCACGGCAATACTTCAAGCCGGCCCACATTCTAGCGCTCTACAAAGCGCAGGTCCGGCCACACATGGAGTATTGCTGTCATCTCTGGTCTGGTGCACCCCAGTATCTGCTCTATCCATTTGACCGCGTGCAACGTAGAGCAGCTCGAAGAGTCGGGGACTCAGTGCTCTGTGAACGGCTGGATCACTTGGCGTTGCGTAGAGACGTCGCTTCATTGTGTGTCTTCTACCGCATTTATCACGGGGAGTGTTCAGAAGAACTGTTTAACTTGATTCCTGCCGCCGAATTTCACCTTCGCACGACACGTCACACGCCCCAAGTTAGGATATCATCCCCACCATCTGAATGTGTGGCGGTCCTCCACAGTGCGGTTTTCAAGAAGCTTTCTGCCTCGTACTACAAAGCTGTGGAATGAGCTTCCTTGTGCGGTGTTTCTTGACTTGGGTACCTTCAAAAAAAGCGCGTACACCTTCCTTAAAGGCCGGCAACGCTCTTTTGATTCCTCTGGTGTTGCAAGATAATATGGGTGGCGGTGATCACTTAACACCAGGTACGCTCGTTTGCCTTCCTATTCCATAAAAAAAAAATCATGTAAGTCAAGGAAATGATACTTATGAATGTCAAATAATTTTTTTTTTCATATTGATGCTAATTACAAGTAGCAAGAAACTCGTTGCCCCTTTTTTAAATCGAGATTTACATTTTCATCGTTTTACAAATCATTTCATTTACAATATAATATGTAAAGTGATGCAACAAATATACTCAAACGCCAAATAGCAATGAATACAAGCCTAGTATTATCAAATTGTTTTTATAGACTTAAACTAATCTATTCGCATTCGAAAATATCTAAGTACAGAACTTCGAGTTAGATTATGTGGAGCACTCGTCCTATCAAAGCCTAAATACTCTGACGCGGTGTATTGTCAAAGGTTACTGTACAAGACAAAATGTTCCATCCAACGAGTGCAAAATGCGCTCGATCCTGTTGGAATATTCCGCACAGGCCGCACATTACTCCATACTTGAAAGACGCCAATATTCTTAATCTAGAAGGTCGGAAGCATATGCATTTAGCAACGTTATATTTCGGTATCGTACATAATAAAACACCTCTTTACTTGTGTAATAAACTTTAATGGCTAGGGAAACGCAGTGCTAATAATATAAAACTAAATCTGCCTCGCAGATATTAGCAGTGCCCCGGCAGCATTTAACAGAGTTCAGGAAACAGTACAAAAAAATATTTTAGATTCAGTTTATAATAATTAGCATTGGTATGCAAATTATATATTATAAATTATCCAATGGGTATAACAATCGTTTTTTACTTTATGGCAAATAAATCTACAAAAAATTACGAGAAAAACTGTCTTTTTACTTTTTTCATATCTTAAAAAATGGCTGAGATATTTACGATCAAAATGCGTATGTTCGGCCGAAGTTTTTAAAAACACGGGCGTGCGCTCACTAGCCGATGACGTCACACCCCAGGTTATTCAACAGTCGCGGCGCTCTCGTTCGCAAGCCGCTGCGGGGTAAAAATCAAAATTATATATCTTAATATATATAAATTACGTGACACGCTGTTTGTACGCGACTGACTCCTAAACTAATGAACGGATTTAAATGGGGATTACTTCATGGAGTGCAGTTTAGTCCAACTTGAGAGATAGTTTTTATTTGACCCTAATTATTTTTATTTTCAATATTTGTTTTGTATGGACATATTTTCTATGAGAGAATTTATTGACGCACGGTTTGACCGTTCTGCTGTGAAACAATTTCATTATAACAACAGGGAGCATTTTATACGAAATCACGATGTCACGTTATTTTAATATATTAAGATTTACTCCGTCAATAGAAAAAATGAGATATAATATGATAGATGATATTCGGGAATAATGTGGTCTAGGGCCATCGGATATGTGAAATCAAAGTTGAGTTAAAAATGAAACAAAAACGTGTTTTTGAATGATTTTATAGTAATATAAAAGTAATAAAATGACAAGGATTGATATCGTATTTGTGTAAACATCTTTTACATTACCGCTTTATAATCGCAAATTTGTTACAGTAATAAAATGGATATAGTATGTTATCGATATGAGATAGACATGCTATCATAGACTTTTCTGTAGAACTATAAAAGATATATATAGCATATTCTTGGATTATTCTTAGGTATAACTTATACCAAGTTTATTTGTGAGTCCGTTAATGTTTACCAATATATCTCAGTTATATACAATAGTGGTGCTAACGCCATCTATTATATCTATATACATTTACGTACAATTTTTTTAATTTAAACGTTCAAATTAAAAAAAATATTAGCACAATTATTTATATTTTATAACACTATATATTAAGAACATATGATAAAATCAACATATAACATTAATTCATTACCTTTAATACACAAATTAATTATCATGGGGCTGCTGAAAACCAGTGTTGTGTTGGTGTCTTCTGCACTAACTTATCAATGTACTGAGTCAGCTCCTTACAGCAGGGAATCACGTGCGGCACAGTTCCTTTTTATTTTTATATTTTAATAATTTTTGTTACTCTTACTACATTTAGTATTTTAAAATTGTAATTAATATTGTAAATAAAAATGACAGCAAGCGTCGCAAATACGTCGGTCTCAGTGAGTACATCTATGCATCTTTGTGCCGTGTGGTGTAGAGACACTTGGCCCGTGTGGCCCAGAGGCGCGGAGAATGTACAAAATACTATCTTCTCGCCTCAATAGGGCTACTGGCAACCCAAGTGCTGGCAGCTATTTCGGTCAACCGATCAGCCTAGCTATCCAACGCGGAAATGCTGCCAGTATTCTTGGTACGGGGAACCGTAATGATAGTTTCATATAAGATTTGTTTTGATTGAATAAATATATACATATTGTAAATGTGTGTTTTTTTCGTTGGTAATAAAGTTATTTGTATTGTATTCTATTAACTGTGCATCAACCTATTTAATAATTCATTTGATATTTAAATATCGTTTCCGAGTCAAATGCGAATGTGACATTGTTTAGTTGTTTGTCACGCTTTCACGACTACTCAACGAATCGCCATTAAATGTTGCACACACGTCCGGGGTACGTAAAAGGATATCGTTTTATCCTGAAATTTTAGTATTGACTATATGAATGTATTAAGGGGAATCAACAAAAAACAAATGATGGCTAACAAAAGCTATGAAAGGAAGAAGAAATCACTTACAAGACTCTCGGAATGGCGTAAAACAAATTTGAGATTATTCACTTATATAATTTCGATAATAAATTGTGATCCGGTTATCAGTCAACAGGGGCGTGCATATCATATAGGCAATTAGGCAGTGCCTGCCTCGTTATGAACTTAAATAAATATAGTGTTAAAGTTAGTTTAGTTTAATTATGTTCCTCTATTTTATAACCAAAGTTCTTTTGAACACCTACTCATAAAATTTTCCTTACGCTAGATACTAAATACCGACGATAAGCAATATACAGATTGCTATACTCCAAAGCTCAACTACGACTAGTTAGATATACAGTGCCTACCTTGCTAGAAAACCAATGCACGCCACTGTCAGTCAATTACAATAATAATCCGTAGACTAAAATACAAAATTCAACATCTACTATCAAAACTTCAGAGGACGACGACAAGTCCAAAGTAACAGATCTTGACATAAAACTATGATATGGTTGTTGGAACAGAAACTTGTCTAGATAACAGAATGCACGATAGTGAGCTATTTGGAGATAAATATATTGTATACAGGAGAGATCGTAGTTCTAGTAGTTCATCTAAAGCAAATGGAGGTGTTATTATATACCCACGACGACCGCTATAGCCCAGTGGTTAGTGACCCTGCCTACTGAGCTAGAGGTCTCGGGTTTGAATCCCGGTAGGTGCAAACAATTTATTTGATGAATGTGAAATGTTTGTTTCCGAGTCATGGATGTTTATTTGTATTTATGTATGTGTAAGTAAGCATATTGTATTAAATATATCGTTGTCTTGTACCCATAGTACAGGCTATGCCTAATTTGAGGCAATATGTGTATGAGAGTGTGTCAATATGCAATCTTGATATTGTACTTCTTCATAAAAGATTCGTGAAGATTTTTTGAGGTTTCGTTTCTTTGTCACATTATCTCTTGCTGGCACAAAACCACATATTAGATTATTAGAATCTTTATTTTATTTATTTATTTCGATAGTTACACCAACAACACTTCATTATACAATTATATTTTAGCAAGTACACGAGATAATAAGTACAATAAGATGTTATGTCATTACAGGTGTAAGCAGCATTTATAATTAGTCTGATAAGCATAATAATGGTGAACAGTTTATTCATAATCAATTGGATGTAGTTCCTGAAAAATGTTTCAAGCCACAAACATCACATTTTAAGGAATTAATGTTTAAAGTTTAATAAATATTAGTGTATTCCATACATGTGGGTTGGGCTACTAAGTCATGATATCATTTAAAGGGTGACAGTAGGGCTGCCATTTTTTGTCAGTCTGTTAATATGAATCACTTCACCAGATTTGTGTTCTTAACTAAATTTCGACATGATTGTGGTTTGGAATAACGTGCACTTAAAGAAATGAAGATTTGAATAAAAATTAAGAAGAATAAACGGCCAAGTGCGAGTCGGACTCGTCTATGAAGAGTTCCGTAGCAGCAAAATTGCGGTTTACGATTTATGACGTATTAAAATAACTACTTACTAGATCTCGTTCAAACCAATTATCGGTGGAAGTTTGTGTAGTAATGTACATCATGTATTTTTTTAGTTCTAACATTGTCTTTTATTAGAAGTTACAGGGAGATGGCCACACATTTTACCACTTTCGAAGTGTCTTCCGCGTAAACTATTCAGTTTAGAAAAATATGATATTAGAAACCTCAATATCATTACCTTACTACCGGACCTAACCATAGATACCTTCCACGTATGGGTTTGATGAAAAAAAAATTTTGAGTTTCAGTTCTAAAACCCCCAAAATTTTTTGTTATTTTTCTATTTTTGTGTGAAACTGAATGTAGTTTACAGAATACATCTACTTATCAAGTTTCAACAGTATAGTTCTTATAGTTTTGGAAAAAAGTGGCTGTGACATATGGACGGACAGCTCAGTAGAAAGGGTCACTAACCACTGAGCTATAGGGGTCGTCATATTTTGTCGCCGAAACCTATTTTGGATTGTATAATCTTTTTGTGACAATCACGAGATGTGTTGGTGCATTATACATACTAATATGGATCTGAATCTAACAGCTCTATTCCAATCAATATCTGATTCATACAATTTGTTTATTTTTTTATTTTATTTTTTTCATATAGGAAGACCAACAGTGTACAATAGTTTTAAATAAAATCTAATAGTGACAAAAAGCCAATTAAAGGTCCTCACGGATAGCAACATATTAGTTTATAATAGTTACAAACACTTCAGTTAATACTGTCAACGATAGTGATAGATATACTTATATAATAAATAACATACTTAAACTTATGCTCTAACAATTCAATGAAAGAATTCGTTACTCAACATGTGTCTAGCCAATGCTACACATGCAGAATAGGTCTAATAAGCCTACTCGCTTATCGATTTTATTAATGTTGCAATAGATATGACGAATAGTGTCTTTCCCGAGAATGGGCAACTTAAAAAAATTGTACTCAAATTTTCTACAGAAAGTGGGAATCCGTCTCTACCAATATAACTAATCAAAAATGTTTAAGACAAGAAAGGTGTCTGGGTAAATATTTGTAAAAGACGATTCATTCGAGTCTCGTGCTAGAGTTTGGCGAGTCAACATTTCCTGTGGATGCCTTGTGTAGAGGCGAAACACGTGTTGAATTGTTTGAAGACAAATAGGGGCGGAATTGACACTCAAGAAAACTCACAACAATAGGATGAAGACGATTCAGATTTATCTGCAAGTTATTTAAATTAAGAAGACAATCTCAACAGAAAATGATGTCAGTGAGAACTACTTATGTAGATACATAGTAGAGTTTCAAGCATTCCATTTTGGAGATTTGCGGCAACAGATGTTCATGCTTGTAACTTACACAAAAGTAGGGTCAGTAGGTGAAGTAAAGACTACCTGCTATTGTTAGATGTCGAAAATTTTGTTACATTAGCGTCCCAATTGCATAAGGCAATGAAACAGCTAAATTAAGATGAATGCTTGGGGAGAAGCCACATTCTGGCCAACAGAGCTAAGATTCCAGATCAGGCAATGATGGTATCTAACATCTATAAAGGTCTCTTTATGTCAATCATTTTGCGAGGGAGTAGAAAGACTTAAATTGGGACCATACATTTTTTTTTCATTCTACTTATAAAAATAAATGTCCGACACTAACAAATATAGGGTAACTTTTTTACAGTTTCGATCAGATTAGCAATGTGCAGATATAAATGTGTACTATCTTAAAATGATGAACAGCATCATTTACTTATGATCCTAGAATTTGACAGATCATGAATCACATTTGCATTAGAAACATATGATAGGCTAATATTAGCCTAACAAATGACAGTAACATAGCTGCTTCTAAGTGAAGACTATTCATACTATTTAAAATCTAGGTCCTAAAGAATCATTGAGAGCAAATTTTAAAGAAATAAACATCTTAACTATTGCCTCTCAATATATTCTTGATAATATAATGTATGTACATATTAAGTGAATTTGCTAGCAACTGTCATAAACATAATGTTAACACCAGCCTTCACCACACACAAACTTATTATGCCTACTACTGTGCTAAGTTGAGTTAGTAAGTCTTTTGTGGGGTATATGTAATGATGTATATGCTTTTACAATAAGATCCCAGAAAATATTATAAACAAATGTATTATGAAATTCAAAAAATTGTTAAGAAATATTTGTGTGTACCTTTAACACTAACACAAATATAATAGAAATGATGTTCTTAATGATATCACATGGTGGGAATGGAGTGACTGGCTATTAAATAATAAACTTTATTGTACAATATTACAATAAAACCATGTTTTGATATAAATAACCACTGAATTTCTTAGATCTAAGTCATACTTTTTTGAAAAAGTGGTAGTTTTTGGCTTTCAATAAGTAATATCCTATTTTGAATATGATAGGAATTTGTAAAACTAAACAATTATGAATGTGTTGAAATAAACACATATAAATAATATTAATGAATTTATAATACTTTTGTCGGCATGTTCATATATTTTATTCTAACAACTTAGACAAAGACTATACTGTCCCAATGTTTTCAAATTAATTTAGACTAATTTCTAACATAAAATATAAGGAGGTGTACTTCAATGTGTCACTAAGTCATAATGTTATTTTTAAAATATAATACAATTAATCCATTATGAATAGAAAAATCTGTGAAAAAAGGCTAAATCTTTGGTAGTTATTTATAGTCATTGATAGTTTTACATAAATAGAAATTAATCAAAATCAATTTGTTTAGAATTCTTTTTAACATCATTTCTAACACTACCACTGCTTCGGAAACAAATAGCACTCTGAGCAAGAAGAAGCGGCAGAAGAAACTCTCCCAGCATTCTTTTCAATATGAATAGCAGAAGAGAATAATATGAATAGATTAAAAATAAACTTTTGTTTCAGCAAACACAGAAACACTAGAGTGAATGGAGTGATAATCATCAATTCCCATAGTTCAACATGTGATATAATGAACAATGGCTACATATCAATCAAAATATGTTCTTGCCTACAGTAAAAAAACTTGGAAAGTTAACTTCAAACCAAAACCAATTGTCTAACTTCTGTGTGTTTAAAATAAATTTCAACTAACTTTAAGTTAGTTTAATTATTCTCAAAATAATGTGTTTAACAACAAAGTTTTAAGGATATTAACTATCAATTAAAGTAAAACAATAAAGTATAGAGAAAATATGTGTCATAGGTAAAAAAAGAGGTACTGCTTCAATAGCCTCATAACTAATTCTAAAAATTGTGTCGTATTAGCAGAGAAGTAAAAATGATCATGCATATTAAACCAATTCCTTGCTAAGCACATCAAACATTACCTACCGTTTTAATTTCCATAAACTTAGTCGACAACTGATACGCAACGGTCGAGAACATTACTTAATGTGGCTATTCTTAAAGGTCTCACTTACAAGATAAATTCCTGAGTTTTCAAATATTATTTTGTCACCACTTAGAAATCAGCGAATCAGTTGTATCACATATGATTCATTACTTGTACCACAACAATATGTTGGCTAAACTATGTCGACACGACTGGTTTTTTTACGTCAACCAGGTCAGAGTAAAAGAGCTTACCTAGTTTAGATGTGTGAGAACCGAAAGAGAATGCGCGGCCACGAGAAACTATGTGTCGGTCTCACCGCTCACGAGTTAACTGTTAATTTTAAGTCTTTCAGCTTTCTTAGGGTCTAAAGAGGCGTTGCCGCCGTAAACAATCACGTCACTCGACAGTCGACAACATCGAACTCAAACACTAAGTCTTACACGATAATGATGCTTAGCAACCTTAAATCGTCCATAATCAAATTCACTATACATTAAAATTGTTATACCATTACTTAGTTATAACTAATGACTAATAGATAAACAAAATATGCACAATTGCGCATCATTGAATAGGTAGGTAGGTACTAGCACGGTACTAGGTAGTAGGTAGGTACTTCAAAACAATTATGTACCTACGTACCAAAGAGACTATAATGAGCGCTGGTTAGAGAGTAGTATATTCTTGAAGTTACGTACCAAACGTTAGCAAAGGTAAAGTAAATACTAAACTAAATAGATCGCGATCCGATCCTCTAAGCTTCAACTCCGTTGATTACCGAGAGATTTTGGGGCGTGAAAGTGTATCTTTGCGGATTATTTTACGTGGAGCAAAAGAATGCTTTAAGTTAGGAAAATTTCAGTAAATATATCTGAATGCTATAGAATAATTATTTACGACACAAACTTGAAAAAATCGTTATAATCTAGAATAAATGAAAATGAAAACAATTGGTTTTTATAATTAGTGCTTATGGTTATATAAACAACTTTATATGCTCTTTCTAAAACAAAACTAAAGTATATGTGCTTTCATTCATAATTTCAGTAATAAAATGAAACTAAGAAGAATCCCTGGACCTTGATCGACTTTAAAGTGCGAGATCGCTTGTGTATGATATAAAATGTAACTATGCTTTAATTGGACAAAATAATTACTAAATTATATTATCATCATCGGTTACCAACTATAAGGTAGATCCTGTATATTAAGCCACAACCTTTGCGTTGAACAAAGCATACAAGATTTTATAAACGATACGTCACTCGAACGGTTGGCAAGAGCGCTCGCACGGAACGCGAGAGTTCGTGGATCCCGCGTCGTTCATAAATTTTGTTTTCAGTTTTATTTGTGTAATCAATCCCAGAAGTGAGGGTTATCACTTGAAAACATTACAAATTACTTAATTTATATTAGGGCAAAGCAACGTGCATTGAGCATGAACCTCTAAATTGCATATGACGTCCTAATACATGTTTCTGGAATGACACATGATTTCAACCTCTTTATTTATTTATTTAGATTCACCAGTGGTAATTACAATAATACATTTATAATTATTATTATTATGCTAATTTACAAGGGTCTTATTACTAAATGCATTACCTTTTAAGGTGAATACCGCATGCTAAATTATATTGTGTGAAATAGTTACATAAAATAAATATAAGTTATAAAACAACCATTCTATAATGTAATGAAATTAAGAAATTAACAAAATCTACTAAATAAGCCAAGATAAACGTATTAAACAAATCAAGAATACTTATAAATTATTTATTTACAATACATTTTTTTACATTTTCGCGAAATCTTGGCAATGAATCACTGAATGGGTCCAAGCATTTATAATCGTTTATAATTTTGCATAATCGCGACACAGGTGAATTGATCCCCAAAATAGTTCTGCGAGATGGTTTTTCAAATAAGTTCACAGGTTTACGTGGGCATCTAGGCACTCTAAAATTAAACATAGACACCAGAAAGGAGTTGTCATAAATATTGTTAATACTTTTGTATAAGAAAAGTAAATCCAATATGTCCCTAAGTTGTTTCAGAGTTAGTATATTAAAATATGTAAATCTTTCAGAGTATGTTGCGAGTGATCTAGATTTCCCAATTGAGAAAGCCAAGTGATAAAGAAAACGCTTCTGAATTCTTTCGATTCTGAGACAATGGCAAGCGTAGTGTGGTCTCCAGACGGTACTACCGTATTCCAAAATACTCACAACGAGACTTTTATATAGGATCATCTTCGTGCGCCAGTTCCTAAAAACTTTGCCATTGCGAACTACAAATCCCAGCATTTTAGAGGCTCTGCTTACAATAGAGTCTATAAGTGGTATAAACGTAAGTTTGCTATCAAATATAACACCCAAATCCTTAATAGTATCTACTGTACTGAGAGGCATATTAACTAAATAGTATTTAGTTGTAATATTATTTTTGCATTTTGTAAACGTTATATGAAAGCATTTATTTTTATTCAGTATCACACCATTAAGCTCGGACCATCTAAATAAACTATTTAGGTCTGACTGCAATGCGCTAACGTCATCGGGACCATTGATTATCCTAAGAATTTTTAGGTCATCAGCAAACATAAATGGTGTGCAGTGTTTAAAGCAGTTTGGAAGGTCGTTGATAAATATGTTAAATAGGAGAGGACCTAAATGCGATCCTTGTGGTACTCCTGATGTTATTTCGTATTTTACAGATTCAAATCCATTAGCCACTACGTAAAAACATCTGTCAGTAAGGTATGAATTTAACAAATTTAAAATTGATCCAGCAATGCCATATACAGATAACTTCAAGAGTAAGATGGAAATTGGCACTAGATCGAATGCTTTAGTTAGATCAGTGTAGATAACATCTACTCTTTTCCTCTTATCAACCGCGTCTATTAATAATTCTGAAAAATTTACCAAGTTTGTGCAAGTCGACCTTCCATTTATAAAGCCATGCTGGTAAACACTAAACGTATTTTTCAAGTAGCCATAAAGTCGTAAATAAATTAAGGCCTCAAATACCTTACCAAGCAAAGAAAGTATGGAAATTGGTCTGTAATTCGTAACACTTTTTTTATCGCCACTTTTGTATACTGGTACCAGCTTGGCAATTTTCCACTTTTTAGGAAATACTCCCGTTTTTAATGAATTATTAAATAATACTTGTAGTGGTAGAGCACGTGTCTCAGCACAGTTGATTAGGTACACAGATGATATTTGATCAGGTCCATCACCTTTATTATCACGGCTACCATATTTATGTTCTCCTGGTGTCTATGTAGTAATACGTAATGAGCATGACGTCAGTATATATTAAGGTATACTCGCGTCATATGTCTTTTTCAACTATTATTGCCTGGTACCAAAACACTGTATAACGCTTACTATCACATTTTCTCCCACGTTATCTTATGAATTTATGTGTCTATCTCTTTTTCGTTTCATCGACTTTCAAATCACAACGATGCTAAAGAAGTTTTCACTTCAAAATATATTATACTACGGTCTTTGGAAAATTTCGGTAGCTAACACGCGTGAGTCGAGTGTTATTACAGTTTATAATTACATTTTCTCACAGTGCCTATTAATAACTTGTGTATAGCAGTTTTTATTATCTTATTGGTGGTGGAGTATTTTTACTAGTAAGTATTTATAAACAATTTAACATAGATATCTAATTGCGTGCTTACTAACTTAGACTTACTACCAACTTATCCATTATGGATATAACCCCCCCAGAACCTCCGGATCCTCCGGATATTCCATTACCTGGATCGAAACGTCGTTTACAGGACAGCGCAACACATAACGCAAATGCAGTCTCTAAAAAGACAATTATTGATACCGATATGGCTTCTGCATCCATACAGAATATATATAATCACCCAACTTTAGTTGTGGGGATTAAAGAATACACCTCATTAGATAAAGGTCCATTTATTATTCATGTTTCCCGCACTGAAGAAGATCCCTCTTCAGGTTTAACAATAAGACCTATAAAATTTGGTCAACTTTTACACAGACATAAAGTTGCCAATATATGCCCGGATGGTATTCAAAAAGTTGGTAGGAATAAAATAGCAGTAACCTTCAAATCAGCTTCAGATGCCAACAAATTTTTAGATAACCCACTTTTAACTGCAAACAAATATGAAGCAAATATACCTAATTATAATATTTTAAAGATGGGTATTGTCCGCCAGGTTCCGGTGGACTTATCCATGAATGAGTTTGTCGAGTCAGTTGATCTTCCCACAGGTTGTGGAAAGATTTTAAAAGCTCGCAGACTCAATAGAAAAGTTATTGAGGATAATAAAGTTTCTTGGATCCCAACCCAAACTATAGTTATTACTTTCCAAGGACAATCACTCCCTACCAGAATATTCCTATTCCATAACTCCCTTCCAGTAGAAACTTACCTCTTCCCCACCATTCAATGTCAGAACTGCAGCAGATTTGGACACATTAAAACTACATGCAGATCCAACTCAAGGTGTTATAAATGTGCCCAATCCCACTCTGGTGACTCATGTAATATACTAGAAAAAGATGCAAATTGTATTAATTGTTCTGGACAATATTTTTCCACCAATAGAGGTTGTCCTGAACATGGTAGGCAAAGAACAATTAAAATAATAATGTCACAAGAGAACATCTCTTATGTAGAGGCAGCAAAGCGTTGCCCAAAATCTACAAGGCCATTCACAGAAATTCTAAGTAATCCTTCCTCATCCCATAATGCCCCTACAACCCACACGAGCCAGACTAGTATTCCTTCTGCTCCAACTACCTCATATAGGAAAACTGTTACTTCTCTTCCACACTCTAGAGCCCCATTAAGCAAGTCCTATGATAAAGCTGCTCATCAGGCCATTATTGCTGAGGTACCTTCAGTGTTCCCCAATGGCTCAGCATTAATGCATCAGTCTATTCCCTCCTCTACAGTACAGAATGAAAACCTCCTGGAGGTTCTACTTTCACTCATTCTAAGTCTCATATCAAGTAACACTCTTAACATACCGTCCAACGTTGCCCATAAACTATCTCACATCTTATCCCTTTGTAACAATCATGGCCCCAGTGACCATCCTTCAATGGAACACCAGAAGCCTACGTCCTAGGAAACCAAGCCTTATTCATCTTATAAATAAATACCTTCCCTCTGCCATCGCCATATCTGAGACATGGCTGGCCCCTGGATCACACTTCAGGGTCCCGGGCTATGCATGCCTCAGGGATGATCGAGCAGATGGTGTTGGTGCAGGCTGTGCCTTATTTATAAGACGCACCCTTCCCTTTTCCCCAATAATCCTTCCAAACCAACATCCTGGTATAAATATTGTTGCTGCAAAAGTTTTGAACATCTCCATGGTCTCTATATACATCCCTCAACCTCATTCAACTATGATTGCAGACATCCTCCATTTAATCTCGTCTATTCCCTCTCCTATGATTCTAATGGGAGATTTTAATGCACATCACATGTCTTGGGGCTCTAGCACTACTGATTATTTTTCTCTTTCCCTTCTTGATATTTTTGATGAATGTAATCTCTGCATAATAAATGATGGCTCTCCAACCCGCAGGGTTGCTCCTTCTCAAAATCCAAAAAGTGCAGTTGACCTGACCCTATGTTCTCCTTGTCTTGCTTCTCTTATTTCTTGGAACATCCTTCAAAATTCCAATGGCAGTGATCACTATCCTATTATCATTTCATTACCTGATAAAGTAATCCCTGCTCAAATTTTTTCCCCTTCTCTCAAATACAGATTAACAAATGCTAATTGGCAGCAATTTTCCACTTGCCTTGATGAAAAAATTTTAAGCTTTCCCAATCCTAACCATTCAAATGCTGTTGAAAATTATAATAAATTAGCAGAGGCCATGATATTGTGCTGACCAAAATTTTCCCATAAAAAAACCATCCAATAGTAAAATTTCAACTCCTTGGTGGGATTCAGATTGCACCAAGGCTGCTAAGGATAGAAAATTAGCCGAAGAAACATATAATAGGAGCATGACTTTGACCAACTTCATTAATTATAAAAAAGCTGCTGCCAAGGCCACTAATTTATTTGCCAAAAAGAAAAAACAAGGTTGGATCAATTTTTGCCAGAGCTTATCTCCCTGTACTCCATCTACAATTGTATGGAAACAAGTTAAAAAATTTAGGGGTTCTTACAATCCTTCGGAGCATGACTCAAGTGTAGATCCATCTGTATGGCTTGAATCCTTTGCAGATAGGTTGTCACCCCCTTCAGTTCCTAATGAAGACTATCTTCCTTCACCTCCAATCCCTCTCTCATCAACTCATAGTTTAGACTCCCCTTTCTCTTTTTCAGAACTCCTTCTGGCATTGGATGGCTTAGTTGACACTTCTCCCGGGGCCGATGGCATCCCCTATTCTTTCCTTAAACAATCTTCAATCAGATCCCAAGAATATTATCTCAAGATTATCAATAACCTATTTGATGTCGGTGCCATACCTCCATCTTGGAAAAATCAAGTGATCATTCCTATACTCAAACCAGGTCAGAGTCCATCTAAAGCCACCAGTTATAGACCTATTGCCCTATCATCTGCTCTTGCAAAAATATGTGAACATATGATCAAACATCGACTTGAGTGGTTTGTTGAATACAATAACCTCATTTCCGATTCCCAGTTTGGATTCAGAAAGGGGAAGAGCTCATTAGATAGCTTGGGTATCCTTACCACTGATATAAGAATAGCCCTTTTCCAAAAAGAACCTCTTTTGGCAGTTTTTCTAGATATAGAATCCGCATATGATAACGTGTCTCTTCCTCTGCTCAGGAGTAAACTCATTCAGCTGAGTATTCCAGCGAAGTTAACTCGATTCATATGCAATATGCTAATGGAGCGAACAATTACCATTAAAGGCCCATCCTCATACCTACCTCCTAAAACAGTTTGGAAAGGTTTACCTCAAGGTTCTGTTCTCAGTCCTTTACTATACAACCTGTATACCTCTGATATTTCTAGCACAGTTACCCCCTTTTGCCAAAGCTTGCAATATGCAGATGATATTGTTCTATATACTTCTGATAAGTCTATACAGGCTTCTTCTAATCGTTTGAGTCATGCTCTAGAATATCTCTCATCATACCTCTTGCAACATGGGCTAACACTATCACCTTCCAAAAGTAGGGTAGTTTTATTCACCAACAAAAGACGTCTCCCTGTAATCAAAGTCAAAATTTACAATATTGAAGTTCCTTTTGTCGATAATGTTAAGTTCTTGGGTGTATGGTTGGATCAAAAATTGACAGGTGTAAAGCACTTTAACTACATCTCCCAAAAGTGTGAAAAAAATATTAATATCCTTCGCTCATTATCTGGCGTTTGGTGGGGGGCTCACCCCTTCACCCAAAGATTGCTATACAATGCCATAATTCGTAGCCACATGGATTATGGCACGTTACTTTTGGTTCCAGGCAATAAGGCAGGTTTAGATAAGTTAGACAAATTACAGGCAAAATGTTTGCGCATTATATTAGGAGCTATGAAATCTAGTCCTATTAATGCTATGCAGGTCGAGTGTGTAGAACCTCCCCTCTCGCTTCGTCGACAGTTCCTCGCTAATAAACTGTTTTTTAAATTTGCGGAATTCCGGGATCACCCTTTGCTGCATAAATTAGATCAATTAGTTGGCCTATACAACAATAACCAAATTTCTCAAGATAAGAGATCATGTCTTGCCCATAGTTACCTATTGTACTCTCAACTCCCTAACCCCTTTTTTCAACTTCCGAAATTACCGCTATTCTCAATGCCTTTCAATGCACTCACCTTCCAACCCTTAATAATTTTAGATCTGGGCATTAATAAGTTCACCATAGAAGCTAACAAAACATTTTCTCATGTTATGCATTCAGATTTCCAAAATTGGCATAAGATTTTCACTGATGCTTCTAAAATACACATGAGCCCAGTTGGTGTTGCAGTATGGATCCCCTCCACAAGAATTGTATTAAGTTATAGCTGCCCAACTGTCACTTCGGTATTCACAGGGGAAGCAATTGCTATACTTGAAGCTATTTTATTTATTAAGTCCCATGGCCTAAACAATTCTATTATATTATCAGACTCCAAAAGCTGTCTTCAATCCATCCTCTCAAATCCATTTCGCTCAAAAAGTAGGTTTCCAATTATACTTAAGATAAGAGAAAACTTGAAAGAGTGCTATGATCTCAACATCAACATAGTTCTAGCATGGATACCAGGCCATGCAGGTATAATCGGCAATGAAAATGCTGATGCTTGTGCCAGGTCAGCTGCTCATACAGGTTCCCAACAACATTCTCAAATCTTCTCTCATGACTTGTGCTCCACTTTGAAAATAAATATGTTTGAGAGGTGGTCAAACATCTGGCAGGTTTCCAAAACTGCTAAAGGCGTCTTTTATGGTGATATACAACCTGTAATCCCTTTAAAACCGTGGTTCTCGAAATTTAGATTCCCCAATAAATCAATAATATCAACAGTTTGCCGGTTACGCTTAAACCACTCTTGCACTCCAGTATTCCTAGCCAAATTAAGAATTAGAGACCATTCTTTATGTGAATGTGGACTTGATGAGGGAAATGTAGACCATTTATTCTTTAATTGCCCTTTAATGAAGTCTTCCTTGTACAACTTTATACCTTCTGAAATCCCCCGCCCCACCTCCATGAAACGCCTCCTCACCTTTGTTTTCACTCCTTTTGTAAATACTTTATGTAAATATATTAAACAGAATAATATTAAGTTATAACTAACACAATAAATGTTTTATATAAGTAATATTATCAGTGTTTGTCCATTATAATCTAACAGCATGTATATTTGTTTCAGGTATAATAAGAAAATAAATCTGTTTTGATTCTGGGCACCGGTCATTACTATAATCACTTATAAATTCGTTTACACCGATCAAATGACACACTCTAAGCTTGTTGGTCTACTGAAACGTGACATTGGCGAGTTGTGGTGCCCCTTCCACAGAAGCCACTAGAAAGAATAGAATAGAATATTATACTACCTAACTACTAATACTAGTCTTATCTCAACGTGGTATTTATGTCAGCAACAAAATGTATGTGTAGCAAAAAGCTTAATTTATAGAAGAGAGTTCATCTTCTATCTACGGTTGTGAAAGAGACCTACTCTCAATTTAACACTTTTGACTGACACTTGAAAGATAATGCTTTGGAAATAAAAATCTGTGATTGTATCTCAGAATATTAACACAGCACCAATAGTGTATTGCACAGTATCTGTATTGCTAGCATGTAGAAATGCGCTACTTACAAAAAGGATGTTTATTTAATGTAAAAAAAAATATAAATGATAAAAAACAGTGAATGTTAGTTTTACAATAAAACAATAAATTCATAGAATTTATTCAAAAATAATCTAAAAAAAATTCAATTATACTGTTTAAAATATAAAAATATTAAGAAACAAGAGTAATAAATATTCTTCTTTTATTGTATTTGGTTACCAATGCTCTAAAAAAAAAACAAAATAAACTGACAGTGTTAAGTGACAATTGACAGAAAAAAAAGCGCGGGAACTCTTGATTGCTTAGGGCGGTCTTTTTAACTATAAAATTAAATATTTCTATTATATTGTATATAATCCTCATATTTTTGAAAAGTATATATTTGTCATATACAAATACTTATATCATTTAATTTGTTTAGTATAAGTAAAAGTATATATTTAGTGATTTAGGTTTGTGCTAATTTAGATGTCGAAAAGGCGGAAAAAAACCAAGCCGGAGCGAGATAAAGTAGCGAATACTCAGATTCGCGTACAGTTTTGGAAGACCACGAGGACTTTTATTTGCCATATAGGGTGGCCGACTATTGTCGCCGATATCCGGAAGACGCAGGTGCCGGTCATGAATTTAGTCTTCATAGAGAGTGTCACTGAACAGCCACTTGGTAGTCGTGACATGCTAACTCTTAGTAGCTACTTATCGCGCTTCATTAAAGGCATTAAATATCTTAAGAAACTCTACAAATATAAGATAGGAGTAGTGTTTGAACGACCCAATTTGGCTAATACATTCCTAGACAACACGACATTTTTAAGGGAACAAAATATTAAGGCGTCCATCCCAGCTGGTGCCACTGAATTGTCTGGAGTAATTTCCTCCGTACCCATTGATATGTCCAACAAAAAAATTTTCAAATCTTTGTCAAGTACAAAAAAAAATATTTTTGTTCGGCGTATAATGAAAAAAAAACAAATCCGATAGTGGTTTTATATTACAACCTACACTGGCAGTCATTATTACTTTTGCGTCATCTACTTCACTCCCAGATTACGTTCACTTAAAGATGTGGCGTTTACCAGTGCGACCTTATGTGCCGCCAGTTAAGCAGTGTATCCGATGCCTTAGGTTTGACCACTTGGCTAAATTCTGTAAGAATGCTCAGCGTTGCTCAATCTGCACTGAAAATCATTCATATAAAGAATGTACTATACCTATTGACAAAGCAGTATGTGTGCACTGTAAAGGTTACCATCTTGCAGTATCAGGTCAATGCCCTATAAAACAAAAAAAGAAATTGGATAGTAAAAATAAAAGTAAAACACCATTATCAGATTTATTTAAACATCCAACAAACTTTCCATCACTCAATAAGACAGAGAACACACAAGACATCATTAATTTAATTTTATCCAATCCAGCAGCAATGAACCTAATAGGGGTTCATAATTGGGGTTGTAATAGAACCAATTCTAGAGGTAGACATCATGGATGTAATGGACGATAATGACTCAATGTTCTTAAATAATGATCAACCAACAGTGGGTACTAATTCTTGGAGACCAAATGGACTAGATCTAACAATAGTATCATCTTCATTATTCCTGTGCTGTGAATGGCAAGTTCATCAGGACTCTTTGGGCAGCTATCACTTGCCTACAATCACAAAATTTTCCATGGTAGTGTCGGAAACTGAATCTTCTTCAATTCCATCCAACATTCCTCCACACAGTAATCTGAAAATAGTAAATTGGGACCAATATGAGAACTTAGTAAATGACTTGTTAAAACAATTTGATATAAATAATTGTAATCTACAGAAGTCTTACAATAACTTCTGTTCCATAATTCTTAGAGCGGTAGAAAATTCAGTACCTAAAACCAACTACCACTGTAACAATATTACTAATCTACCTAAAAGAAAGCGACAACTTCCCTGGTGGAATGGGCAATGTACTAAAGTGGTAGAAGATTGCAAACAGGCTTATCTGTTATTCAAATCAAATTGCAATATCCAAAACTACATTCATTTTAAGCAAGCTCAAGCAAAGAAAAAATTTAAGAACTTAGATTCTAATAATAATTGTTTCTCTAGCAATAATTAGATATCCAACTTTTTACACAAATATACTCCAGATACAGTACCAAATTTGACAATTATCCACAATAATCATCCTTTAAGCACCAACTCTTTTATGATTGCCACTTTTACTATTGAAGAATTAAAAGCTGGTCTATCATCAAGAAAGGACTCTGCATGCGGTTTGGATTGGCTCTCCTATAAAATGTTTAAACTCCTAAACTCTTCTAACTTAAATAAGTTTCTAAAAATATTAAATCTCCTATGGAAGAACTCCACTATTCCAGAAGAATGGAAAACAGACTGTCTAATTCCTATTTTAAAGCATGGGAAAGATTCTAGTTCAGCTGATTCATATCGTCCTATCACACTAAGCTCGTGTGTTGGTAAAATTTTTGAACAATTAATAAAACAGAGATTAATATTTTATATTGAAAGTAACAACCTCTTACCTAATAATCAATTTGGATTTCGATGTGGTTGTTCTGCTTGTGAGAGTATACGGCATTTATGTCTTGACATCCATAGTGCCCAGATTGACAATAAGATATTGGCTGGTGTTTTTTTGGATGTTGTAGGAGCATTTAATAATGTTGATTTAGAACAATTATCATCCATTCTTCTATCCTTAAATGTTCCTGGAAAAATAGTTAGTTGGATATTCAATTTCTTGCATGGTCGTAAATTTTATGTTAGAGTCAGTAACCAATTAATAGGTCCTCGATATTCATATAGAGGCGTATCGCAGGGCGGAATTTTGAGTCCATTGCTCTTTATAATCTACATAAATAAATATTGTTTTAGGTAATAGAGTTTCTAACCTCCAATTTGCTGATGATCTAGTAGTGTATAGTTCAGGACTTCATTTATCAAATGTTGTGTTAGATCTTAATGTATCACTCAAAAAATTGGAGCTTTATTTTCAATATCTTAGTCTTGAGGTCAGTATTGATAAAAGCAAAGTAGTAATATTTTCAAAGCATTCTATAAGAATAAGAGATGCAAGAATATAATATGATACTCAGGAAATTTCAATAGATAATTCAATAAAGTTTTTATGAGTTACGTTTTTAAGTAATTTTAGATGGTACAAATATGTTGAAATATTAGAAAATCGAGCATTAAAGGCCTGCAATATTCTGAAATCATTAGCTGGTACATATTGGAATGCAGACCCACTCATCTTGCTAACACTATATAAGTCATTAGTCCGTAGCCATTTTGAGTATGCCTTCTTTTGTTATGGTGGAGTAATTACATTAGTGAATAAATTAGAAAAAATACAAAATAAATGCTTAAGGATCATAACAGGCGCTTTTAGGTCTACTCCTATTATATCATTACAAGTAGAATGTAATATTCCCCCACTAGCTCTTAGATTCAAATATCTACAAACAAAATTCTTTCTCAAATTAACTTCTATTAATAATCATCCACTCGTATTAAAGATACAGGACTATATTAACCAAACTGACAATGAATCCTACTATCAAGTAGAAGGCATCTCTGATTTGTTACATTTTTCTTGTGATCATAATCTATTTTCTAGTATTCTTTGGCCATGTTATTTAAATTTTTATAATTCAAAATATACACCTATTAAAATAATTATTAATGAATCATTAAAATATAAGGAAGATGTATATAGTATGCTGTCAGAGTGGCAAAATTATAACCAACATTATACTGATGGATCTAAAAGTAATACTGCTGTCTCTATGGCAGTTTATGACATACAACTGCGGAGTGGGTTTGGTCATAGGTTATATACCTTGGTTAGTATATACACAGCAGAATGTGCTGCCATATATGCTGCTCTAGAATATATTGGAGAACAGTCATATAATAATTGGATTGTTATAACGGATAGCATGAGTGTTTTAAAAGCTTTACAATATCCTAAATGTAATGTTACAACTAATTTCATCATTTACAATATTAGAGACAAATATCAATGCTTATCCCTAACAAAAGATATTGTTTTATTCTGGACTCGTTCACACATAGGCGTGGAAGGAAATGAACAAGCTGATTATCTTGCTAAATCTATTGTGAATAGTAATCAGATACATACTGCTTTGAACATTCCCATACCACACACAGATGCACTGTCTCATTTTAAAGGTACAATCTTGCAAGACTTTCAGAATTATTGGCAACAAGTTGTTCAAACAAAGGGCAAATGGTTAGCCGACATTAAAAACGAAATCTCTCCTCCCTGGTTTGTTAAAAAGAAAAAATACTTACACAGAAAATTTTACACCACAATTTGTCGGTTACGTCTGGGACATTCTCGTAGTGGTGCTCATTTAGGATCGGTGTTTTAGATTCTCCAACTTGTCAATTCTGTAATTTATCCATCCAAACTCTTGATCACATTTTCTTTGACTGTCCCCAATATAATCTTCAAAGATTTACATTGATAGACTGCCTCTTGGATATTTATAAGAATGCTGAAAACATCCCGCGCTCACTTCAGCAGTTATTGAAAACTTATGACTGCTTCGTGCCGCTTTACAAATTTATAGTTTCAACGGTAGGCGAAATTTGAAAATACGGCTTGGCTTTTGACACAATCCCTTACACAGACTTAAAACATATTCGTCCATAAATTATTATTGGACTTGTGTTTATAATGTAATTATTATGTATATTATTATAATGTATATTTGTAGTTATACCTTAAATTAGTTTCATATTATCTTATAATTATTATATTCAACTAATATTCATCATTATTACTTATAATTCATGTATAATATATTTCTTATAACGTATATGAGATTTATATTTTAGTATTATATCATAAAAGTTTATTATTATTAAACCCCGGGCTAAGCTTGATCTTCATTGGAACAAGAATATTATCAATAAAAGACTTGGCTTCGGCCTTTCATGCGAACCTATATGTATATGAAGAAAATGAAACATGGAGAACACGAAATACTACTTTTATGTGAAATTGTACTATTTATGTTTGAAGATGAAGATTATAGAAAGACTTAGCTTGACTTTGAACAAGCTGTGTAAAGTGAAGACTGAAGAATAGAAAAATAAAAATGAAGACTTGGCTGTATGGGCTTTGACCCTTTTGTCTGTCCAGATGGACGAACAGAACCAAAAAAAAGTGACAATTGACAATTCATATGTAAATAAAAATATTATTGTTATTTTTCTATATACTACATACGTACTTGATAGTATTAGGGAATTGGTTCTAAGAATAGAAATCAGAATATTACATTAACTATTCATATGCGGTATTGTTGTCAGATTTATAAAATATAAAGTGTGAAATTACAAACTATTTTTGTACTTACTTGTAACTTACTACAAGTTTACAGATATTTTATTTTAAATAAGAAATGTTGGAACATAATTATATTAATAATTTTATTAGGAATCTAAGGACATACATAATATTATGCTAAATTGTTAAATTGTAATTTTTTTTATGTTAGTGTTGAAATATTTGTTTAAACCATGTCTGGAAGTAAAATAGGAATTATATGGTGTCCAGCACAACACGATAAATTTGTTGTATGGGGTGGCCAAGATCTGTCCTTGTATGAAATAGCTAATATAAGGGATATTGAGAAAAAGACATCATGTATGTATAAGTTATCCATGTTGATGTTGTTGGTTAAATGTTGAGTAATACACACAATTAAATCTCTGTTTACAGTCACACAGTTGTCATCAACGCGTGGAGCGTATGTGGTCGCCTCTCTGAGCGCAAGTGGTGTCCGTTGTGTAGATGTGAGTGCAATATCGGAGCAACCAGATCCTTTACTTGCTCTGGGACATGTGAATGGGAGAGTGTCTCTAACTAGCCTCAAACAAGCATATGATCCTCTGGGATTGGCTGGAAGAGAATTTGGTAATGTTTATATTATGTTTGAGCTTACAATCTTTTAATGAAAAAACTTTAGTACTTATATTTCAAAAATGTTTAATCTAAATGGAACATGTAAATTAGTTGTAGAAACACAGAAAGCATGAGGGAATAAACCAAACAATGGGCTGTCTGTATTGATTAAGAGAAGAAGTGCTATCACATACTTATATATACACATCATACAGAGTTTGTGTCATCTTTATTATGTGATTGCAAATCTTTGGCAAATATGAAACATACATTCAAATAAATCCATTGAAAATACTGTCTCTTAATTACATTTGTGGGGATTCTCTTGAACAACATATCCAAAGAAAATATGCATTTTATGACTGGGCTGGCAGATGTTATGTTCGTAACAATATAAAAGGTCTGAGACAAAACTATATTTAATATAAAAAAAAAGAAGAAACCTGCTGAGTTTCTTGCAACAGTTCTTCTCTATTCTGAGGCATCATAAACTTTTGAATGGATAGTAGATGTTTACTAAGTTATTTTAAAACCCATGTTCATTAAAAAAAATTGAATTTGAACTAGAAAAATAATATGTCAATAACCATTTATGTCAGTCTCAGATTGAAATCTACTTCCAACTAAAACCTGGCCATAATATAACAGCTCAATCGCTTTTCCAGTGAAAGGGGTGGGCCAAGGTGGCAAAAATTATGGCTTATATGTGTGGAGAGTTGTACAACAGGATTCAAATCTTAGACCGACTATGTCCTGAAAAAACTGAAAGTGTATATAAGTATGAAAGTTAACTTATCCTGTAACATTGTGTCTACATTACATACATTATTTTACATAAAATAATAAAAAACACTCAAATCTTTCGTTAGCACTTTTGTGCGCTGGCGTAGCTTACAGCAGCAACAGCAACAAAATATGAGCAAGGGTCGCAGTGTGTATTGTTGGTTGATCTAGTACCCTTCGTAGTCAGGTACTACAACGGCGTCTTCAACGTTATAGATTCATAATAAACATCCTTTAAAGGCTGGTACAGGTAGTTTTCTTTAAACCCTCCGTAATCGTCGCAATGCTTGTATGTATGTATTAGTGTGTACTGCAGCCGGACCTACACATTATCCCCCATATTTGAGCATAAGTGACTGTTTGCATTATATGTATTATTATCATTATTGTTGGGGAAATAAGCACTTAAATTTGTAGATATATTGTGCCCTCTACATGTGCAAGGACATACAACCTAGAGATGACTATGCTCATTGTGAGGAGGTAGTTGGGCAATGCTTAGAGATTTTTTTTTTCTTTCATATTCGGAGTTCTAATTTGTATCTAAATCCCATCCTCCAGGCCTACCTTTAAGCAGCCTAAGAGCAGCTTAACCTGGTTTAGGCAATGAAATCCAATGATTGGCTGTTTTGGGAGGTATAGTATGGTATGGTATGGTATGGTATAGGGGCTCCTGTTTCCGCAATTAAACCACTAGCTGGGTCCATTTTGCGTGCAGTAATGGCCAGTTACTCCAACCAGCCCAGCTCCTTCCAGAAGTTCAGAACATTCCTGGGGTGTTCACAGACTTCTTGGAGCGACCTCGTATTGGTTAAGGTTTTTGCCCGTTGGTTGGCCACCCCCGCGCCTTCCAGGATTACGTGAGCGACCGTTTCGTCTTCGGTCAGACAGCCTCTGCACTTAGGACTGTCCGTTACGCCGATTGTGAAAAGGTGTTTGTTTAGTGATGTGTGACCCGTTAGGGTGCCCACCATTATACGGATGTCATGTCTGTTGAGGCTGATAGGTCTACGTGTCAGTTTGGGTGATAGTGCAGGTATCGCCTCCTTTGACTGTCTACAGCTTCAGACATTCATCCATCGGGTGTTGTGTAGGTCGTTGGTGAGAGAGCGTATCCATGAGCGCATTTGGCTGAAGGGCAGTGGCAGAAGTGGCAATGGGCCAGTCACTATATTTGCCGATGCCCGCCTTGCAAGCTCATCCGCTGCATCATTTCCCAACGAACCGCTATGTCCCTTGATCCATTGCAGAGTTACCCGGTTATCAGAAGCAACTTGCTCCAGGGTTTGGTGACATTCGTGTATTAGTACTGAGTTGTATGTGTTACCCTTCAGCGCTGTTAGTACCGCCATACGGTCAGAAAGAAATCTGATGCTGTGGCCATGTACCTTCCTTCTTAATATAGCGCTGGCGGCTTCCTTGATGGCTACGCACTCACATAGGAAGATGGAGCTGTGTGTGCCCAAAGGTATGGTAAATTGTATGTTTAGTTCCTGTGAGAGCTGTTTTGGGAGTTTCCTGATTCTTCAATACTCTTCGGATTATGGATTCTCTGACATGGCAGAAGGGTTCAGGTGCAATGATGGTTGCCATAGCTCCTTTTTTGGCCAGCTCATCAGCTATCTCATTACTCTTGATGTCCTTGTGTCCCGGTACCCAAACCAGAGTGACCTTGGACTTGGTGACCGGAGGTGGATGGGAGCGGTTCGGAAGGTGATTGCCCGCCATGAAACTTGAAGAACGTTCGGACCTCATTCGTCAGGCCTGTTTTGGTCCGTTCGCCAGTTGATGATGAATGGGGAAGGCGCGGGGGCAAACAGCTAACTCCGGGTCTCTAATATCTGGCTAACATTAATAATAATAATAATAATAGTAAAAGTTTCCTATGAGAGTGAAGGGTGCCGACTGGTAACGCGTGTGAATTATTAGAAACATGAACAGAAATAGGGGAGTTTCTTATTAGTTCGTCTCCCCATGTCATAGTCCCTTTACGAACTGATAAATAGCATCATGACGTTTACCAAGTGTGCTTGCAATATGTTATGGTGTCACTATCTATGGTCAATAAAGGTCACTCTACAACTGCCGTAACTTCATTCATGCTAATGCTTTTCTACGTGCGATGTTGTTTTATTAATTCGATTTAGGTACATAGCGAACTGCGTCACTCCATTAAGCCGCTATCAGCAGACAGCATTAAGACATCCTCGGACTAATTAAACATAAAAATGCTTGTTGCAGTGGCTAGATATGCACGTCCCTGCAATTCATTGGCATGGAATCACCAGGAGAGTAATTTGTTGGTGGCAGCAATGGACAAGCATCGTGCGGACAACTGCATCATGCTGTGGGACGTACAAGCTAGTTCTACTGTAGACTATGATGGAGGTATGTTTCCTACTACTGTGAGCACTGACCTCTACTACATACCACTGGACTAGCGGCTGTCAAAGTGCTTTTGTGCCTGTTTGATATTCGCCATTTTGGCGCTGTTAGCCATGTAGCGAGAGTCTGCGATACTAAGACTAGTGATGACAATCTAGTAGACAACATAGATGGTGGAAAACGATTTACAAAAAAAAATTGTGTACTTTATTACTTACGTTGTTTCTTGAAGTATAAATAACACGGAAAAAGAACGAAACTGATTAAAAATGTAAAAAAGTTCAGAGTATTGTTACGTTCCTTCGTAGCCATTTGTATTATACGTCAAAATTAGTTCTCTGGACGCTCGCGAGTGGCGCTTCAAATAGGCACAAAAAATTTGCAGTCAAACATATGGAACAGCCTGTCCAGTGGTGTTTATACAGGTATTGTGAGGCTTCAAGAACTTGAGAGTGGCACTAGAATATATGATTGGTTGCAGACAGTTCATCACCAGCATCAGGCTGGCCGGAAGCAGGGCGTGCTTTGTGTGAGGCTGGCGGTGCGGGGGAGGCAGCCCATTGTGTCGCCTGGTGCACGTTTGCACCTCGAACTGTGTTGGCTGGTCTTAATCATAAACATATCAAGATATTTGATCTAAGAGGTTTGTATATTTTCGTAAAGTAAGCCTTATATTCCTTGTGCCTTTAGTAGTCTCTGTGATATGTGTTATAGGTGTGCCAATATATTTGTAGATGTTCAGAATATATTTTTATATTTCAGGTATCCCATAATATATGTATTTATTTTATTTTAGTTTTAAAATAAAAATTACAGCTTATCAGAAGATAGTAGTCAATAAATACAGAAAAACAATATAAGCTAATTACAAGTTTTCACAGATAGATTTTACATATGAAAACGACAAAACCCTTAACCGAGAGAAAAAAAATAAGAAATACACGGAAAACATAGTAAAGAATAAATATTTTAAAAGATATACAGTAAGGGGTAAAAAAGAGCATATTCGAAAAGTGACCAACGAGTTTTTTAACGAGGTTAAGGAATTATTTATAAGCGTTAAAGAATTCGCTTGCAAGTGTTTTATGAATGGTGGTGGCAGTGACGCAAAAAAGGTCCAAATTTTTATTATTTTTCCTAATTTTATTTAAAGATAAGGCAGATCTGATACACGAGTTTTTTCGAAATTTTGTATTTGAATGATAATTTTAAAGAATAACTTCACAAGAAGCTGCGCATAATCTACAGAGTTATTTATAATATTGATATTCAAAGTTGTATCTAACCAATGTACAATAGGGAACTTTAATTGTTTTAAGTTTGGTGGAATCTTTAGGTGATTGCATTAAGATAATACGTTGCGCTAACGCGTGTAGGATATCGCAAAGCATTTAAAAACGTTAAGATCTAATCGATTAACTTTGCAATATTGATCGAGTTTAAATTAACTACTATTAAGATTTTCATATCATCAGCAATGAGCAAAACGTTGGAATTATGAAAACAAGTTTCAATACCCTGAATGAAAATAATAAAGAATAGAGGCCCTAGTAAGGAACCCTGCGGCAGGCCATGATGAGGTATAGCCGTAGAGCACTACAGCCTATGATCTATTTTTTTACATAGAAGGAAAACCAACAAAACATATAAATATGTTATGCCTTTGTTCGGGCTAAAAGGAACATGATGAACATAACCGCTGTTTCAGTGTTTAATATTATATAGTGTATCTTTTTACCTTTCTACTCTGGGGGGTCTCGATTCTGGCCCGCACTATGGAGGATAGCATGGACAGACACTTTCACAGTATCGGGCCTTTGTTTTATGTTACGAATGCTCTTCTATTCCCTCCAAGTATTTTTTCTGACTTGAATTTTAACAATATCTAAAAAGAATATGTACATAGACTTGCCATAAATACTGCAACAAATAAAAAGCTTTTTCGAAGTGGTCTCCATTGGCTGCAATACAGCCCTTTAAACGTTGAGGCTCGTTGGCAATAGAAGCACGCACTCTTTCCATGGGAAAATTCTTTACTGCCAATCGTACGGATTGTTTTAGGGACTCCAAATTATCATGGATTTTAGAGCAAGCCGTACTCTCTAAAACTGACCATAAATCATAATCCAGCGGATTAAGATCGGGACCAGGCGACGTTTAGTCTTCTGATGAAGTCCGAAACGTTCGTTTCCAACCAAGACTGCGTAGACCGAGCTTTATGACCTGGCGTCGAGTCTTGCTGGAAGGACCATTCTTGGTTATTGGATATGGTGTCGTTCAGGGGCTTCACTACATTCTCAAGAATAGTACCTTGATACACTTGTACCGATGTTTATCAAAACACTTTTACCTTTTTCACAAAAGTAGGCTCAGTGACTCCTTCATAGCTAATACCCCACCAAACCAACCTAAGTCATCTTTTAAAATACGCGAAATGATTCTAGGTGCTGTCTTCGTCTCCCGAAATAAAATGTTTTGCTTTCGGTCAGGATTTCTTCGAATTATTTCCTGCTTTGACCACTTTTTTCGTACGAACACCACGAGAACGGCCAGATCTTTTTCTGTCACAAACAGAGGAGGTCTCATTGTACCTATCAATAGCCCGGTACACAAACATTTTACTAGTACCAAGAGTATGGAGACTTTTAAAAATTGCATTTGGCTCCATACCTACTTTGTGCAATGCACTCACAGCGATATAGCGTTTTCTCGTTTCCCAATACATTGGCGCCAAAATGAGAAAACTCAATGAACAATCATATAAAAATGACAGATTCCATATTCAAATGTAGTTAATATATGGGGCACACTAAAAGTTTTGCACTTGTAGCTAATCGGAACTATTTGAATTTCGTATGTTATATTTTTTGAAACAATGCAAGCTTCTTTGTAATAAAAAGAAAACAATTGGCAGGAAATCATTTGTCAATTGTTTTTTATCACACGTCAAAGTTCTACGTACGCAACGAAAATGGAATTAAGTCGAAAAGATTTTAGAGCGATGATTCTTTATGATTTAAAAAGTTCTCTCCGCAAGACTGTGCCGCTCGTCTTCAAAATGCTTTTGGAAGAGAAGCACTTTGCTTGAGCTCCGTGAGGCGATAGTTTGCTGAATTTGAGAGAGGTTGGGTTTCTTTATATGACAAATTTCGAGAAGGGCGGCCTTCAACTGCCGTCACCGAAAATAATGTGGCTACTGTTAAGTGGCTAATTGAAGAAAAGCCGCGGATCACCTATGAGACAGTTCGAGGATTATTGGGGAATGGTTAGAAAATTTAACACTAGGAATTGAAACTTCGGTAACTTTGTTGTCGTTGGATCCCTCATGAACTGACAGCGGAGCAGAAACGGGCTCGTGTGGAACGGTGCTCACTGATGCTAATGAAGTACGACCACGGACATTCTAATGTTGTTTATGACATTGTCACAGGAGACGAAACGTGGATTTATTGTTTTGAGCCCGAAATAAAACAGCAATCTTGGAAAATGAACACAGGCCAACAAAAGTGAGGCAGGTGAGACACGTTGGTAAAAAAATTATTGCATTTTTTCTCAGCTACGGGTCCCATCTGCACACTCGAAGATCAAGAGAGTGTTAAAGCCTAGTTGTATTCTATCATTTGTGTACCCAGGGTGTTAAAAAAAGCTCGCGAAAGACGACCAAAAAGCCGCGTTCTCCTACATCATGGCAATGCTTTTTCACACACGGCCAACAAAACTAAGTCATTTTTAGCTTCCTAAAAAGTACAACTCGTCACTTCTTCCTGCACCTAGCATCCTGTGATTTCTATATTTTCCCCAAAATCAATGATTTCATGAGAGGTTACACTTTTACCAATTCCGAAGAGGCAGTGATAGCGTTCAATCAGCACGTAGAAATCATGCGTTCATATCTATGGTCCTCCTGTTTTAAAAAATGGTTCGATCGCATGAAAAAATGTTTAAAATGTAAAGGAGAGTATTTTGAAAAGCAATTCAAATTTAAATAACTTTATTTAAAATAGATTCAAAATCACTTATTGAACGTCAAAAACTACCACCCATTAAAAATAGACTGCCTCAGACCTGAACGGGCGTAAAAATATCTGCGGGCTTTTTTTATATAAAAATATGGATTACAATGTGATATTGTACAATAAACATTTATAATTTAAGAACCTGAGGTTGTTAGCTTCATTCCCAGTCTGTGGTGTCATTACGAACATCGTTTATGCTATAGTAACCTTCCCCACACAAACGTTTTTTAACTATTCTTTTAAATTTCGTAACACATTTGTTTTGTACATTTTCTGGGATCATATTGTAGAAGCATATTGTAGATCATATTCTAACAATTCTTTTAATTTTCTTAACACATTTGTTTTGTACATTTTCTGGGATCATATTGTACAGTCAAAATGTTTATTTCTTTAAATTTTTCTCTTATTGGTTCTTTAGGACCTATGGTATAATTAGAGCGAATAGCTCTCTTCTGCAGCACAAAGATGGTATTAAAATAGGCCGCACTGCCCCATAACAATATACCATACGTCATAGTACTATGAAAATAAATAAAGTATACTACTACTATAATACTAGCGGCGCGTATCTATGTCAGTTAACTGTCTAATTTTATAAATATGGGAGCCCCATTGGAATTTGGAGTATGGATTTGGGATCATGAGTAATGCCAAGAAGTATAACAGATTCCACCGGTTTTACCTCCGTTTAATAAAATATTCGCACCTGCATTTTTGTCATTTGGCACGGTAAATTACTATTAAGTATTTTATACTTGGTTTTATGTATATTTAACAATAAGTTATTCGCGCTAAACCAGTACACGATGTCAGGTAGAGCATTGTTTACTTCGTCATATAAAACTTGGCTTCTTTTCACTTTGAATATAAGTGAAGTGTCATCCGCAAACAATACCACCTTGTGTTTTTTTTCTACAAGATTGGGTAGATCATTTATATAAATTAGGGAGAGAAAGAATCCAAGAATAGACCCTTCGGGTACCCCCATACCAAGAGGAGTCCCAGGAGATCTCCTACTATTCACATCGACCCTCTGAATCCTATTATTTAAATATGAGATAAGAAGATCGAGCGCAGATCCTCTTATACCATAGTGACATAGCTTCCTGACCAGCGTTGAATGTTGAACACAATCAAAAGCCTTAGATAAATCACAGAAAATACCTAGTGCATTCTGTAATTTCTTCCAGGCCTCGAAAATATTCCTGATGAGTTCAACACCTGCATCCGTAATAAACATAATGTTTTGGTTATATCATGTTGTTTTTTAAGTTACGCAAAACTTTTAATGTGACCTACGTATTTTGTTTATTTTTAATTGTAACAGTATTTATGGCCAGACTAAGTATAACATAGTTGCGAGCATTCCTAATATAATAATAACTTCATGTTGATAAATAATCATTGGTGGAATATGTTATAGTAACATTGCTTAGGAAATTGATAGTATATTTAATAATGCCTTTAGAGGCAGGCAGTAAAGCGTCCGGATCAGCCACGACGCGACATTGCCAGGGCGTGTGTGCGGAGCGTGGTGGTTGGCAGCTGGCGTCGCGAGGGGACAGCGCCGTGTGTGTGTGGGACGCCAGGGCGCTGGCCTCGCCCCTGCTCACTCTGCCGCAACCACGTCCCCCGCGCGAGATTCACTGGTGCCCCACCAGGTAACACAAACAACACAAGCGTCGCGAGGGAACAGCGCCGTGTGGGTGTAACATATCGATAACGTAACTCGGGCATCGAGACTGGACAGAACAGACCTCATCCCCTACATAAATGCACACACAAACCCGTGGTATAAATTAGAGTCTCAGAATATACCCCGCGTACGAGAGTTTATATACATATTAGTTTTATTACGATTACATTACGTCATAAAACTGAATGCATTTTCTATTTGTAACAAAGCTTATGTGCAGACCAGGTACAATGTTGTTTTGTACTCTTTGCTTTGGGTGCAACGATGTCTTTATCACTTCATCTAACCCTTATAGAAGTGTAGTGAGCTTTTGACTAGTAGTGTTTAGTGATGCCGGCACTAACAACTCCACCCGCGTGCACCCCGCACAAGTCAAACAGTCTACTCTAAACAGTATGTTTCACAGACGGAACCTGCTGGTATGTCTGCAGCGCGACTCCAGCTCTCTGCGCTTGTACGACATCCAGCAAGCCAACGACTTTAAATCGCAACAATCATTCGACTCGGCGGTGAGTCACTTTTTTATTTCATTATTTATTCATGTTAATATACACTCTTTTGCAAAAAAAAAACGCTCCAAGAACTGTTAATGCGGGTTGTACGTAAGTAATTAAGACTTCTGATATGTAGCGGCATTCAAAGTGCCGTTTTTTGTGAAGACTAACTCCGTACGGTCCAATACATTAATCGCTGCCTAAAACATAAATGAGCTTCCACCATAAGGGATTATTTCTTCACAGCAGACTTCTGTGAAACGTTACCCTTGCCTTCTTAGTACTCGCTGACGTCGGTCCTCACCATATAGTGATATTACTCTACCCCAGTCCTCTTGAGTCCACGTCACACAGAAGCCGTCACTCCTAACTGTCCATAAGCTGATGTGCACACTTCCTCTAGTTTTTAGATTTGTCAATGCCTGGTTCACCAGGAAGCAGACATCTCAAGCTTCTGTGCATGGTTTTCTTCCACCTACTGACGGAACCAGTCTCTTGATATCGTTTCTAAGTCTTCTGGACAGTCGAACGACTCACATTTGGCGCTGGGACACATAACATAGACTACAACTCTTTCGCAAGTAGCGCTATAATGTTTGCTCGCTGCTATCGTTTATCAACCATATCAGAGACCGCTAAATAACGGTATCAAGACTTAAAAATATCAAGGAAATGAGACAATCCGACAATAATTATCTAAAAATTATTTAGAGTTAATACGAATGAAAAGAACTGAATGAAATTATTTCATTTTGCTTATAATTATTCAAATTTGTTTAAGTTATATCTTATATTTTATGTCATATCGGATGAATTATTGACATGGTTAACATCTTATATGGCTTCCCGACCACTTGTGGCTTAGTTTAGTGATTATCATTCTCGGGATTTTTATTAGCTATCTGGGGTACCACATGGCTCAAACTTAGGCCCCTTATTATAATACCTTATATATAAATGATATCATATAAATTAATTAAATCAGAATATGAACTATACGCAGATGACCTAAAATTATACAGGACGGTAAAATGTTTTGAGGACAAAAAAATGCTTCAAAATGATATCGACTATATTTACTTATGGTGTCAAAATATTAGTATGGAACTGAACGAAGGCAAATGCAACTTTTTAAAATTTTCTAGAAAACGTATTAAACTTACAACTAGTTACAAGGTAAATTACGTGCTTATTGCCGAAAAAAATGATTTTAAAGATTTATTAGATAGTGAACTAAGATTCAACAAACATATAGATCACATTGTTCGTAAGAGTTTTAAAATGCTAGGTTTTATTTTCCGTAATACGAAAGATTTAACAAGTATTTTACTACTCAAGATACTTTTCAACTCTGTTGTCAGATCTAATCTTGAATATAATTCACCCGTTTGGTGCCCATATCACAAAAAATATATATCACGAATAGAATCTGTACAAAAAAAGTTTCTTTCAAAGTTAAGTTTTGTTGCAAATAAATATAGCCGTAATGATAGCTATGAGAATATATTAAATACATTTCAAATGAGATCTCTGCGAATACGTAGAAATGCTTCAAAATTGCTGTGTCTACATAAACTTTTAAGCTATGATACGGACTGTCCTTCGCTTTTATAACAAAACGGTTTGCATGTGCCGTCGTGCCGCTGCCGTCAATTGTCGGCTTAGTACTTTTTCCCCAATGCAATTAAATTCCACCACAGTTATTATGGCTTAAAATCTCCTCTACAGCTAATATTACAATTATATAATTGTATTTTAATATAGATGAAAAAATTGATATCCTCTTATCCAATTTTCTTAATTTTAAAAAACAAATTTATATTGCTCTCCAAAATTTATAGATTTTTGATTTTAAAATATCACATGTATTTCGTAAAGTAATGTTGTGCATACCTATAATTTAAGTACATTTAAACTATTTTATTATATTTTTGTTTAATTCTTAGTGCACAAGTTAGTAAATTGTATTTAGTTGGTAAGCCTTTATGAATAAATAAATAATGAATCCAATATCTTCATAGACGTCTGTGAGTGCCCTGGAAGAGAGCGAGTGCGGAGGTGGCGCACGTGGCCGCAGCGTGGTGGAGCGCGAGCTGAGCCCCGCGGCCTGCGCGCTGCTCGCGGTCGCCTGCCACCCCGCGCACCGCGCTCGGCTGCTGGCGCTCACCGCTACCGGTACTGGCTCCATAGATAATACCAGAGAATATATGTCCCACTGATGTTATTACCAGTGGACCCAGGCTAAGAGATGGCGCTGCTTAATTTTTTGTAAAAATAATTTACGCCCGTAGCGTACCGACTGCGACTACCTTTAGATAGCGCTCATTATGTTTATACTTTCTCTATTGTTGTAGACCGTATTATTGATTGCATATTGCGATATTGACTAATATTGTAGTTTGTTTTTTTATTTGTGGATGGAAATTCTTAATGGTGTTTTATATTACTTTGATTACCACACGTTAGCCTTGTTTTAATAAGTAACTTATGTGAGTTAGAGGTGAGGCGTGTATACTGTAACAGGTTTTAAAACTAGGTTTCACCCAAGACGTATGAGTACCGAGTCTCTCGTCTGCGTACGAAAGCGGAAAGGAAGTCGCGAGATGCTTGCAAAAACCAAATGAAAATCTACCTTATTACTGAACTGTCTTGTGTGCTAACTTTGTAACAGCGTACTAAATCGTGCCTTTGCCATATGGCAATGTGAGCAGACAGGAATTAAATACACCCAACAGTGAACTTTTAATGCCTCGTCTGTCCCGAACGCATCATGCAATACGCTGAATACGCGCTCGAGGAAATATTTTCGACTATTAACAATAGACGTTATTATGTTACGACAGTTTGAATAATTATGATGCGTATAGCGTATAGATAAAACGAAATAGATATGCGAATATGTATGCCGTGCATTTGTACCAAATTTAAATTATTTGAAGGTTTTGCGAACGCGGTGCACATTATTTTTATTTTAGGTACCAAAGTAATTAAAGTGGTTGTGTGTTCAATTAGACTTGATATAGATTAAATATAGGATATTATTAACGGTGGTTGTGTTTATTAAACAATTTGATGTTGTAATAATTCGAGACAGTTCGCGAAGTAAACAACTACTAGCGCCATCTATCAATTTTCCTACAAACTTTATATGAGTAACATCGAAAATCAGTTAACGCAGTTAGACATTCCGCCCACCAAGGATTTATCCTTTAAAAACTAAGAGCTTTCTAAACATTTTAACAACACATAATTTTACAGTAAACATAGAACATGCTGGTTCATATTAAATTACTGAACCGCCCACCGTGAGCATCTCACAGAATTAAATACAACATCCAAAAAAACTAAGCAGTTTGTGATGAATTGAATTACTCAGACAACGTAATATAATTAAACTATAAAATTAAACCTAACTAAACACCACAATAAATTTCAAGTACACTTATTTTTGCTCAAGAGTGTTTTTATAAAACCATTTTTACACTTAAGAGTAACAACCCTAGTTACATTGTCAGGTCCAACATGTTTCTGTGTAATTTTGCCTAAAAACCATTTAGATGGTGAAATGTTATCATCTCTTACAATGCAAACATCGTTAATTTTTGGTTCATACAATTTTGACTGCCACTTATATCTTTGATTTAAATTACATTAATATTCTTTAGACCATCTTTGCCATAGGTCTCTCACTATTTTTTGAATTAACTTCCATCTATCTAATCTACTAATTTACAGTCAATATAACTCTCATCACTAACATTTAAAAAAGACTCACCTACCAAAAAATTTGGAATGAAATTGACAATACTTTTGGTCCCCCGTGAAGCGTTTTGCTATAAGCGTCTAATACTAATAACTGTGTAAGATGAGACTTAGTCGGTATAATAATCGAATGCCGCGCGTCATACCTTACGTTGGGCAAATCAATACGTCCACCTACCCTTAATAACTCCTTTTGATCCAAAATTGGGCAAAGAATATGAAGAATGCTTCGTTTTGTTACTTCCTTTTCGTTCGCTAGTAACGTAATCTCTTTATTAAAGGCAACTTTCTGAGCTTACACTTGTCTTATGTCTGATTCATTTCCTTTACAGTTATAAATTTAGGTAAAGCTTCTCTCTCAGTCTTTGGTAGTATTATTCTCCAACAGTAAGAAATAACGGCGTAATTTCTCCCAGCCACTGAGGTTCATGCCACCATAAATCATGTGAAACCATTTCTGATGGATTTAATCCTCATGATGCGCAGTCTGATGGGTTGGTCTCGGTCGAGACATCTCCCCATTGATCGTAGTCCATTATAGGTAGAATTTCTGACACAAGATTACTAAAAAACGTTGACCATTTACTTGATCCCCCCTTCAGCCAAGCTATTCCTTTTATCGAATCAGTCCAACCATATAGATTTTCCTTTGATGTAGGGATCACTTGAGATATTTCATTTAATGACTTCGCTGCAAGAACTGCGCCACACAATTCTAAACGCGGAATTGAACTTCCTTCTCTATCAGCTATAACCAGTTAGTCTTAGCCGACACTAAATTGACATGTACAGTTTTATCCTGATCAATGACCCGAATAAATACTGCTGCTGCATAGGTCGCCCTCGATGCGTCTGAAAACGCATGAAGTTCAACTTTGCTCTCGCGTGAGCAACACATCTATCGAGGTATTCTAATTCTTTGAATTTCTACCAACTCCTTACGAAATTGGAGCCACATCTCACTCAAGCCAATGGATGACTGATGACTGATGGAAGTTAATGGATAATCCCAATGTAACTGCGATTTCCATATTTTTTTAATTAATATCTTTGCTATGATCACTACAGGTGCGATCCAACCCAAAGGATCATATAGTCGTGCAATGTTTGATAAAACTTGTTCTTTTGTGATTGGATATTTTACTTCTGGAATGTTGACAACGTACTCAAAATTGTCGGATTACTTAGTCTTAGTGATTTGCTTTTTAGGTTGAAAACTTTGTTTATTTATTATTATTATTATTTGAAGAGGGTGGCTATTTCCTGGTCCTAGAAGGTTCCTAGTAACACCGCGTCCAGAATTGGACTGTTGTGTTCGCCACTCATACTAGAGCTCATCGTCAAGCCCTACCGCCTTTACGAACCGCAGTAGTTCCTTGACGCGAGTGTTGCAAACACTATCTGGAGGTACGAAGTAGTTGCCAAAGATTGTGTTACGCTTATGCATTAGTGGGCCGCAGTCGCAGAGTAGATGAATAGGTGTTTCATCATCCTCAAGGCAGAACCTGCAAGCCTTGTCGCTTCTGATGCCGACCACACTGAGGTGCTTGTTTAGGCGACAGTGCCCGGTTAGCATCCTAGTGAGTATGCATAGATTTTTCCTGTTCAATGATAGGGCTTCATTCGCATAGCTGCTGTTGAATGCCCTTATCAGTGCTTTAGAGTGGTTTAAACCTGAAGAGTTGTTCCAGCGTTTAAGTGCTTCTTGTTTACATTGGTTACTCAGGGTGTGTCGGATGGCGCTCTTTGGCAGTCCACAAATGGGTTCCGGACCATATCGGACTGCTTTAGCCCCAGCTCTTGCGAGCTCATCGGCCATTTCATTGCCTATGATTCCGGCGTGCCCTGGGACCCATCTGAGAATCACTCTGTTTTTCATGCCTAATGAATTCAGGCATTCGACGCAATTATTGACTAACTTAGACGACGTCAAGTCAGCGTCTAAAGCCAACAATGCTGCCTGACTATCAGAGTGAATGTATATGTTATGATTGAAGTAGCCTTTTTGGATATTGGTTTCCGCGCATTCCAGGATGGCGTACACCTCTGCTTGAAATATGGAGGTAAAGCTTCCCAGGTTTGTGCTGGATTTAAACCTGGGGCGTTCTCCATAGACCCCACAGCCGACTTCATTTTCCATTTTGGACCCATCGGTGAACCACATGAGGCTCCCGTCCTTCCACGTGACTTTGTTGTTCATCCAGTCGTCCCTGGAAGGTAGTTCCACGATATAGTGTTTAACAGAGATTAATTGTGGAATCATCTGATCAGGTAACATGCCTAATATGTGGTCTCGCATAACTGAGTCCTCTAAGGTCCTAAGCGTTTGCGACATCCAGTTACATGAACCCCCCTGGGCGATTGCCCTCAGCTTGCTTGCCTTCGCCTCTTGCTGTATGAACAGTGGAAGAGGCGGTAGGTTTAGCATTGCTTCAATGGCCGCACCAGGAGAAGACGTCATGGCTCCGGTTACCAACATACAGGCAAGTCTCTGCAGGCTATTTAGTCTGTCTGCAGTTGTTTTCTGGTTGGCTTTGTTCCACCACACAATGGAGGCGTATGTGATTGTTGGTCTCACAATTGCTTTGAATAGCCATAGGAGGATCTTGGGGCGCATTCCCCAATGTCTCCCTACCAGACGTCGACATACACCCAAGGTTGTTTTAGCCTTTTTCACGGCTTTGTCGATGTGAGAATTCCATGTGAGTTTCTGGTCGAATGTGACTCCCAGATACTTAACCTCAGCTGAGAATTCCAAAGTAGAGCCGTTCAAGGTGGGAGACTTCAGTTTGTTAAGTCTCCGTTTCCTCGTGAATGGCACAATAACAGTCTTTCCTGCGTTGACTGACAGTTTGTTGGCTGTACACCACTGTGAGATGGTGTTTAGCGCCTTTTGCAGTATAGAGCTTAGTAAGCTTTGGCAGAAACCTCTGACGATAATAACTAGGTCGTCTGCGTACCCTAGTGCATCAATTCTGAGTTCTGCCAGCTTACTAAGTAGTTCGTCTACTGCTAGTGTCCATAGAAGTGGCGAAAGAACGCCACCTTGTGGGCAACCTCGCGTAGTGTATAGCTCCAGTGATGTCCCATGGAGGGAGATTAGAGCTTTGCGATTTGAGAGCATTGACCTTACCCATTTGACAGTGGTGGAGTCTACATTTTTGTTAATTAGTCCCTTCACCAGCGTGTCTGTCGGGGTATTGTCAAAGGCGCCCTCAATGTCTAGGAACGCACAAAGTGCAATCTGTTTGTCTTGTAACGCCTTCTCGACTCTATCCACAGTAGGCGTGTTGAGAACTATGAATGGGCTTTAGGCTTAGAGCATGCTCCCTTATGTGTCTGTCCAAGACTTTCTCAATAACCTTCAGGAGAAAGGAGGTTAGGCTAATGGGTCTGAAGGAGCTTGGCAGGGAGTAGTCCTTTCTGCCTGCCTTAGGTATAAATAGTACTTTAGCCCTAGTCCATTGCTCTGGAAGATAGCCCCAGGCAAAGCTTACCCGGTATATCTTGACTAGTAGCGGTACTAGGATATCCAGGCCTTTTTGAAGAAGCGCTGGAAAAATGTTGTCTAGACCGCTTGACTTGTAGGGTTTCAGAGTCTTGATGGCGCACCTTATATCCCGGGGTCTGATTATCTTTGCCGCTCTACGCCAGTCCTCGTCAAGAGGCCGTTGTGTAGGCGTTGCTACAGTTGGTTGATAGGTAGCCCCCGGAAAGTGGTGGGCCATCAGTACTCTTACGTTTTCTACGTCGTCGGCTGTAAAAGATCCATCTGGTCTCTTAAGCAGGCCGATTTGGCTAGGTTTGTCCTTGGCGAGCAGTTTGTGTACTCGGGATCCTTGGGGAATTTTTGTTATATCCTCGCAGAACCTCTTCCAAGATGCTCGTTTGGCCTTCCTAACTTCTCTGTTGTAATCTGTTAGGGCTTCTTTGTAAGGTTCCCATTCTTGGGTTTTTTTAGCCCTGTTAAACAGCCTTCTGGATTTCTGCCTTAGTTTGTTCAAGTTTGAATTCCACCAAGGCACTTTCCTGTTTGAGTGTTGTAAGGAGAGAGGGCAGCTAGCCTCGTAGGCGTCAGTGATGCCATCCGTGGTTACTTTCACTGCCAACTCTAGCTCATCCAGGGTTCTGATGCGCTTAGGGATATTCTCCAAATTACTCCTGAGTTTCTCTTTATAGACAGTCCAGTTTGTTTTCTTTGGATCCCTAAACGTATATAGTTGTTTTTCGAGGCAAGTCAAGATGCCGTATGCTATGTGACGGTGATCCGATAGCGAAATTTCATCACTGACTCGCCAGTTTGATATTCGCCTGGCAATGTTGTCGGTAGCGAAAGTGATATCTAGAACTTCCTGCCTGTTTGAGGTAACGAAGGTTGGCTTATTACCTCTGTTTAGTACCTGTAGGCCGTTAGTGTCTAAGAAATTAAGAAGTTGCTCACCTCTGTGGTTGACGTCGCTGCTTCCCCAAGTTGTGTGGCGCGCATTGACGTCGGCCCCGACAATCAGTTCGGCGTTGTTGCGTCGTGCATACTCGACCACTCTCGCCAATTCTGTTGTCGGGTCTCTTTCTTCATATGGAAGGTACGCCGAGCAAACGATCACTTTGGTGCCTTCCCAACCTTCGAAACAGAAATACGCCGCAACAAGGTCGTCGGTGCAGACCTCTGTAACAGGTAAGAAATTAGTGTTCTTGTTGAAGACTATACAAGCTCTGGGTTTTGATCCGCTGGTATTGTAGATTAACTTACCAGCGGTGTTCAGTCCCAGTATTTTGCCGGTATTGACCCACGGCTCTTGTAGTAGGGCAAAGAGGATTTCACCACTCGCAAGGCATTTCTCCATTACTGCAGTAGCAGCTTTGGCGTGGTGGAGGTTTGCCTGGAGTATCCTCGCCCTATTTCTGCGGAGCGTCATTGGATCCCACCGGAGGTGGAAGGCTTAGGTCGGTCTGTCTTCTGGTATGGGTGTTTCCGCCCGCGGCCAGAATTAGCCCGACTCTGATCCTTCCCTCCCCTGAGGGGACCTGAGACGTTCCTCGACATCGGCCCTTTGCCCCGGAACGTAGTTGTGGGGGCAGCCGGCCGTAGCGGGGTCTTTGAGATCCCGGATGTTCCCGGTCGCACAGGCCCGCTGGTCTGGGTGGGTTGCTGTCCACTCGCTGCTGCGGAACCCTCAGAGACGCCCTTGATCTTAAAATTGATCTTTCTAAAACCAAGGGCAGCTCTGCACTCGGACTCTTTCAGAGTCTCCGCGGAGGGATCGTCCAAGGAAAAAGTGACCACTTGGCCTCCCTTGTCCTCCCTCGCGTGGAGCACCTTCCAGTGTTCCGTGTTCAGTCCCGCATTTTGCGCTCGGATCAGCTTCAGTGCCTCTTCGACTGTGTCAGCCTCAGTATTCGGCAGAAAAGTCGTGGCTATGGAGGGTTTGGGCAGTTGTTCCTCCGACATGCATGAGAGCTCTGCCTCCGGCCACGGCTTCAGATCCTTGACTTTGTCCACAAGCCACTCTCGGCTGAAGTCATTTTCGCAAGTCACTAGAATCCAGCCAGGCTTGTGGGCAAAGCCCAAAAATGTCGGCCCGGTACCTTGTTCAGCCCCGGTGATCAAGGCAAGAAGTGCGCGGCGCACTTTCCGCATTTCGTCCTCGCTCATAGTATGGGTATGTCGAATGCCCACACGTGAGGACCCGGTTACCTCCTTGAAGCTAGGTCTTCCCGAGGTTGACTGAGTGTCATCTAGCCTGGGTAACTTCTTCGGCTGGGTTTTCGGAGAAATCTCCTCTGACCTGCCACGTTTTTCAGCTTTCGCTTCAGGTGGTGGAGGGTTGTGACCTGCTTTCTGTAGGTCATTCCAAGGCATTTTGGCTAACGCCTTGGCTTCCTCTACAGGCATGTCCGTTTGGAGAAGCTTTCTGAATCTTTTCCGGGCTGCACCGGACAGCTTCTTTGGCTTCGTCTTTATATTTCTCAGTTTCGAGTCTGTTTCCGTAGGCGTTGTGGTTTCCTTAACGGTTGCCAGCTCGCCTGGGATTAGTCTTTCGGCCTGAGGTAAGTTTTCGGTTCCCTTGGGGGCGTCTTGCCGCTCACCCTCGGGTTCCGAGATAGATAGGTTTGCACCTATGGTCGACAAAATAGAATTTAAAACGTTATTTTTCTCCACTTTGTTCCCACGAGAAGCTAGGGAAATAAAGGTCACGAACCAGCAGAGCCCCGCTTACTGGCCGAAGGGCATAAAGTAACACTCCGAGGTGCCCAGGTATCGGAGGTACACCGTTAAAGTCTGAGCTCTCCCCCAGACACGCAGCCCTCGTCACGGTACGTCTCACAACTTGGCTTGGATTCCCTCCTCCTTTATCCGGGCTTGGGACCGGCACCATACCAACCCTTTGATATAGGGAAGGATATGGAGGCGGAGTTAAACTTTGTTTAACTGTCTGCTTTTCAGAATCAATCATCTCAAAATTACGAAATCATGCATTAAGAAAATCCACTAACTGCGACCAGGTAGGCAATTCGTCTGTTAGCGTGCTTACTTATTTTTCCATTCTTTGTGAGTCTCTACGTTCAATCTAGAAACGACTACGTAACGTTAAATATAGGGAAGTTGCACACCCCTGACTGGCTCACAGCGCGACGCCCATGTTTATAGCTGTCTGGTGTAATCTTATCGTGCTAACAACATGTGGGTGCGACCGCAGGCGGCATGGTGGAGGTGACGGTGAGCGAGCGCGTGACGGTGTCGGTGGGCGCGGGCGGCGCGCTGGCGTGGGCGGGCGGCGGTGCGCTGCGGGCTCTGGCCCCGGCCGCGCTGGCCGACCTGGCCGACCTGGCCGCTCTGGTGCGGCGCCGGGCCGACAACCACTACGGACTCAAGGTACACTCACACGGGCATAGTTGTTATGACGTGACGGAGTCGGTGGGCGGGCGGCGCGCTGCGGGCTCTGGCCCCGGCCGCGCTGGCCGACCTGGCCGCTCTGGTGCGGCGCCGGGCCGACAACCACTACGGACTCAAGGTACACTCACACGGGCATAGTTGTTATGACGTGACGGAGTCGGTGGGCGGGCGGCGCGCTGCGGGCTCTGGCCCCGGCCGCGCTGGCCGACCTGGCCGACCTGGCCGCTCTGGTGCGGCGCCGGGCCGACAACCACTACGGACTCAAGGTACACTCACACGGGCATAGTTGTTATGACGTGACGGAGTCGGTGGGCGGGCGGCGCGCTGCGGGCTCTGGCCCCGGCCGCGCTGGCCGACCTGGCCGCTCTGGTGCGGCGCCGGGCCGACAACCACTACGGACTCAAGGTACACTCACACGGGCATAGTTGTTATGACGTGACGGAGTCGGTGGGCGGGCGGCGCGCTGCGGGCTCTGGCCCCGGCCGCGCTGGCCGACCTGGCCGACCTGGCCGCTCTGGTGCCGCGCCGGGCCGACAACCACTACGGACTCAAGGTACACTCACACGGGCGTAGTTGTTATGACGTGACGGAGTCGGTGGGCGGGCGGCGCGCTGCGGGCTCTGGCCCCGGCCGCGCTGGCCGACCTGGCCGACCTGGCCGCTCTGGTGCGGCGCCGGGCCGACAACCACTACGGACTCAAGGTACACTCACACGGGCATAGTTGTTATGACGTGACGGAGTCGGTGGGCGGGCGGCGCGCTGCGGGCTCTGGCCCCGGCCGCGCTGGCCGACCTGGCCGACCTGGCCGCTCTGGTGCGGCGCCGGGCCGACAACCACTACGGACTCAAGGTACACTCACACGGGCATAGTTGTTATGACGTGACGGAGTCGGTGGGCGGGCGGCGCGCTGCGGGCTCTGGCCCCGGCCGCGCTGGCCGACCTGGCCGCTCTGGTGCGGCGCCGGGCCGACAACCACTACGGACTCAAGGTACACTCACACGGGCATAGTTGTTATGACGTGACGGAGTCGGTGGGCGGGCGGCGCGCTGCGGGCTCTGGCCCCGGCCGCGCTGGCCGACCTGGCCGACCTGGCCGCTCTGGTGCGGCGCCGGGCCGACAACCACTACGGACTCAAGGTACACTCACACGGGCATAGTTGCTATGACGTGACGGAGTCGGTGGGCGGGCGGCGCGCTGCGGGCTCTGGCCCCGGCCGCGCTGGCCGACCTGGCTGACCTGGCCGCTCTGCTGCGGCGCCGGGCCGACAACCACTACGGACTCAAGGTACACTCACACGGGCATAGTTGGTATGACGTGACGGAGTCGGTGGGCGGGCGGCGCGCTGCGGGCTCTGGCCCCGGCCGCGCTGGCTGACCTGGCCGACCTGGCCGCTCTGCTGCGGCGCCGGGCCGACAACCACTACGGACTCAAGGTACACTCACACGGGCATAGTTGTTATGACGTGACGGTGTCGGTGGGCGCGGGCGGCGCGCTGGCGTGGGCGGGCGGCGGCGCACTGCGGGCTCTGGCCCCGGCCGCGCTGGCCGACCTGGCCGACCTGGCCGCTCTGGTGCGGCGCCGGGCCGACAACCACTACGGACTCAAGGTACACTCACACGGGCATAGTTGTTATGACGTGACGGAGTCGGTGGGCGGGCGGCGCGCTGCGGGCTCTGGCCCCGGCCGCGCTGGCCGACCTGGCCGACCTGGCCGCTCTGGTGCGGCGCCGGGCCGACAACCACTACGGACTCAAGGTACACTCACACGGGCATAGTTGTTATGACGTGACGGAGTCGGTGGGCGGGCGGCGCGCTGCGGGCTCTGGCCCCGGCCGCGCTGGCCGACCTGGCCGACCTGGCCGCGCTGGCCGACCTGGCCGACCTGGCCGCTCTGGTGCCGCGCCGGGCCGACAACCACTACGGACTCAAGGTACACTCACACGGGCATAGTTGTTATGACGTGACGGAGTCGGTGGGCGGGCGGCGCGCTGCGGGCTCTGGCCCCGGCCGCGCTGGCCGACCTGGCCGCTCTGGTGCGGCGCCGGGCCGACAACCACTACGGACTCAAGGTACACTCACACGGGCATAGTTGTTATGACGTGACGGAGTCGGTGGGCGGGCGGCGCGCTGCGGGCTCTGGCCCCGGCCGCGCTGGCCGCTCTGGTGCGGCGCCGGGCCGACAACCACTACGGACTCAAGGTACACTCACACGGGCATAGTTGTTATGACGTGACGGAGTCGGTGGGCGGGCGGCGCGCTGCGGGCTCTGGCCCCGGCCGCGCTGGCCGACCTGGCCGACCTGGCCGCTCTGGTGCGGCGCCGGGCCGACAACCACTACGGACTCAAGGTACACTCACACGGGCATAGTTGTTATGACGTGACGGAGTCGGTGGGCGGGCGGCGCGCTGCGGGCTCTGGCCCCGGCCGCGCTGGCCGACCTGGCCGACCTGGCCGCTCTGGTGCCGTGCCGGGCCGACAACCACTACGGACTCAAGGTACACTCACACGGGCATAGTTGTTATGACGTGACGGAGTCGGTGGGCGGGCGGCGCGCTGCGGGCTCTGGCCCCGGCCGCGCTGGCCGACCTGGCCGACCTGGCCGCTCTGGTGCGGCGCCGGGCCGACAACCACTACGGACTCAAGGTACACTCACACGGGCATAGTTGTTATGACGTGACGGAGTCGGTGGGCGGGCGGCGCGCTGCGGGCTCTGGCCCCGGCCGCGCTGGCCGACCTGGCCGACCTGGCCGCTCTGGTGCGGCGCCGGGCCGACAACCACTACGGACTCAAGGTACACTCACACGGGCATAGTTGCTATGACGTGACGGAGTCGGTGGGCGGGCGGCGCGCTGCGGGCTCTGGCCCCGGCCGCGCTGGCCGACCTGGCTGACCTGGCCGCTCTGCTGCGGCGCCGGGCCGACAACCACTACGGACTCAAGGTACACTCACACGGGCATAGTTGTTATGACGTGACGGAGTCGGTGGGCGGGCGGCGCGCTGCGGGCTCTGGCCCCGGCCGCGCTGGCTGACCTGGCCGACCTGGCCGCTCTGCTGCGGCGCCGGGCCGACAACCACTACGGACTCAAGGTACACTCACACGGGCATAGTTGTTATGACGTGACGGTGTCGGTGGGCGCGGGCGGCGCGCTGGCGTGGGCGGGCGGCGGCGCACTGCGGGCTCTGGCCCCGGCCGCGCTGCACGCGCTGGCCGACCTGGCCGCTCTGGTGCGGCGCCGTGCCGACAACCACTACGGACTCAAGGTACACTCACACGGGCATAGTTGTTATGACGTGACGGTGTCGGTGGGTGGGCGGCGCGCTGCGGGCTCTGGCCCCGGCCGCGCTGCATGCGCTGGCCGACCTGGCCCCTCTGGTGCGGCGCCGGGCCGACAACCACTACGGACTCAAGGTACACTCACACGGTCATAGTTGTTATGACGTGACGGTGTCGGTGGGCGGGCGGCGCGCTGCGGGCTCTGGCCCCGGCCGCGCTGCACGCAACGCACGCACGGCACGCACGCACGCACGGCAACCATGGCTTATCGTAAATAGTATCTAAATATTAAGCTTAAATTTTGTTTAAAAAAAGCAGATGACTGTAAATTGTCAACAATAATATACCAGTTTACATCTGGCAACCCTAATGTTGCGGCTGACATAGAGCTGGCAACCATATTTTTTTAGAAAGGAGAATAAGAAACTTCATTCTTCCTGTCGCCGCACAAATTGATTTTTTATGAATTTGAGAGAATTGTGGAACATTGATTGCAACGAATTATAATTTTTTTTAAATAAAAAATGCGGGTGGTGTTGCAGGCAGACCTTTGGCAGAACGCGGAAGTGGCGGAGGACGAGACGCTCAGTGGGCTGTGGCACTTCCTGGCGCTAAGCAAGTCTCTGGTGGAGGACGGTTTGTGTTGCCCGATTGTTGTTGAATTAATAATTTAAGTGATTTTAAGTCATTATTTTTCTATGAATTGTTTTAATCCTAAGAAATGTTCTAGCGTTCGAGGAATTTTGAGTCGAAATTCTATCCTCGCAATCGCTCGGAATATTATTCTCTCTTAATTAATAAAAAATAAATATTATAAACTCAGTTGAGTCCAGGTGAGAGAAACAACAATATTTTTAACTCATTATTTTGATATACACGTTTATTCCGCTGCAATAGGCGTATTTCCAATTTAATGAAAATACGCCTTTAAAACTCAATTCGGAGAGAAGTGGCAATTCGCGATTCGTATCCTATAACCAACATATGTGAAATTTTAGGTTAAGCAAATATTTCAGCACGTTGGACTAAGCTTCCGGATTCCACCAAGTTAGAATGTCATCCAAAGCTTCTTCAAAAACCGCGTTTTCAGTTGCTACAAGGCACTACTAGTTCGCGCGTATGCCTTTTCACTTAACAAACGCGCCATCTACATTCCAAAGGCTTATGAATACCGCCTTATATGGACTTCAATAAATACAATGTATTGTATTTTTAGACGATATAGTTATATACTCCCATGATATTCCAACCTGTGTGGACAATCTTACCAGTATGTTCAATAGACTCCGTCAATTCCAATTAAAATTACAGGCTCAAAAATGTTAGTTTCTTCGCAAAGAATTCTCATATTTAGGCCATGTCATTACAGATGAAGGTGTTAACGCTTTGCGTTCCGGGCTCTCTAAACCTTGAATATTTGCGTGCGAAAGTGTATCTATGCGTTTTGTTTAACGTGTAGCAAAATAATGCTTATAATTAGGGTGATTTCAGTGAATTTATGTGAAAGCTATTGAAGCAATCGACATCTATTGGGTTATCAGTTGGAACAAAATAAGTACTGCAATCTATTTTACGATAATTTTTCAAGTCAAGTAATAATATTTATTATAATATTTCAACATATCCCAAAATACATAAACAATAAAAAACAGACAAACGAAACGACGCTGCAAAGTCCTTGATTAGTCGTTCTTCGATTTGAATGGCCGCTATTCAAGTCGAATTTATTCAACAAATACTATTTATAATACTATTATAATTATATACTATAATGTCTTATCTTTAATAACAGCAAGTTACCAAATATTGGGTTTAAATCCAAAAAAACAATTACTCTGCGCACTCACTCACTATGGTGTATGGACAGCACTGCTACTTTGGCGCGAAAATTTTGTATTGAGTAGTTTGTAGAGTTTGCATCTGTCCATTCAAAGCAATACCTTCACTATTAGCTTTCTTTTCATTATAAGTTCAAAGGGAAATAGTATTTCCTACTAAGAAAATAAAAAGCAATCGACTGAAAGGTACGACATTTTGCTATTGAAATTCGTGTTTATGAATTCGTATTAATGTCTTTTTGACAGGGTGCGTGCGAAACAGTCCGTGCCCGCACCCGGGTGTGCGTACTGCGCTGCGGGCACCGAGCGAGACGGGGGGCTCGGGGGGTGCGGCGGGCGGGTACCGTTCCGAGGCTGTGCCCACGCTGCTGCCCGATATGCCGAGCAGAAAGATTATTATCTATAGGTTCGTTCCTAATGTACTTCTAAACGATCTTTAAATATTTGTTAAGTTTATTATTCACTGAAATCTTTTTTTTTTCTTTTCTTTTCAACAGTGACATGGCAATCTGCGTTCTTGATATAAGATAATCATTAAGACATATATTTACATTTTTCAACAATTCTGTTGGCCGTCTGAGGCACTCCCTGTACCATTTAGTTTTGGGGCCACTGGATCAATACGAATTGTTAGAGACTGCAGTCACGATGGCCGCCGCTCATGCATGACTTGAACGCCCGCGTTATACGGCAAATCCGGCTCCCGGTGACGTCTACCTCTTTCTTTAGTTTGATGAACAACTTCAGGGCAAGAAATTTGAAGATGATAGCGAAGTGATGGACGCTTTTTAGGCGTTTTGGGAGAATAAAGACAATTTTTTTATTTTGGAAATAATATATAATATCTATTTGGTAGGAGACCCTGAAAAGTATATAAACAATTGCGTGCAGGAGCGCGGAGCGAGCCCGCGCGTTGGCGCTGTGCGGCTGGGGCTGGGGCTGGGAGAACGCGGGCGCGGGCGTGGAGCGCGCCGAGGCCGAGGGCACGCCGTGCCGCGCCGCCGCGCTGGCCGCCTTCCACCTGCGGCCGCGCGCCGCGCTCGACGTGCTGGCCCGCGCGCGCGACGCCCGCGTGCGCCTGGCCGCGCTGGCGCTGCTGCCCGCGGCCGCGCCCGGCGCCGCGCCCGACGACCGCCTGTGGCGCGAGGCGCTGGCGGCGGCCGCGAGCGCGCTGCCCGACCCCTATCTGCGAGCGATGTTACACTTCCTCGCCGCCTCCCATCATCATCCGCTCGATTTTTCTCTGGTTTTGGTGAGTTTATAACATCATATCGTCACTTGAAAGGCGAAAGGCAAAAACTATATAGCGCAATTTGCAATGCAATGTTGAATGGATTATGAACCAAGAAATATGGCAGATTCCACCGGTTGTACCAGCTCTCCGTTCAATAAAATATTCGCTTTTGACATTCGCCTCGGTAAATTTAATATATTTAGATTTATGACTATTAACAATGGGTTGTTTACGCTTAACCAGTCAAATAGAGCATTGTTTACTTCATCATATTAAACCTGGCTTTTTTTTTCAATTTGAATATGAGTGAAGTATCATCCGCAATCAATACTACCTACCTTGTGTTTTTTTTTTTATTTTTTATAAGGGTCGGCAAAACCTTAACAAGGCGTTAGTTTTACTATATTTCAGAAGGTCAAGAAACACGCCATGTTCAATGCAACTATTAAAAACTACTAGCTAGGTATCGTGGTATGACGTCAATTACTGAACTTATTATTTTAACAGAATATATGCCTCATATATTATCAGCAGTTTTAGTTTTATAATATTACTAGTGGACGCGACAGACGTTGTCCTGTACACACGTCTTAAATTTGAAAAATCGATCCAGCCGTTTGAAGTAGTTCACTAACACACATGAGCAGAAGAATTATATTGTATGGACGGAATTGAGAATTTAAACCAATCTCAAATTCACTGGAACACACAAAAAAATAATCAAAATAGGTCCAGCCGTTTAGGAGGTAGTTCAACTGTGAATCTAAACTATTCTCAATCCACCTGAAGACACACAGAAAGTTTCATCAAAATCGGGCCAGCCGTTTAGGAGGAGTTCGATTACGTACGCCGTGACACGAAAATTTATATATATGAGAAAATAATTATTTTTTAACTTGGCGGTGTTGAACAATGCTCTGAGAAAATGATGGTCGAGCATTAAGGACGCGTTTACGAATCCGAAAAAAATAAGATATTCTTCGGTAGAGTTTGTGATGAAATGAAACTAAATCTAACAAAACTAAAAATTGCCTCAAATAGATTACCTCTTTATCTCCAATTAGCGGGAAATTTTTGCTTTGAAATTTTGATATTTTATGTCGTAAAAATGATTATCCGTTACCTCTTCACACAAAATTGACGAAATGGGGCTTCATTCAGGATCAGTTTGCTGCTACTACTTACATAATTTTGTCTCTTAAAAATTACGCAAGGAAAGCAGATATAATATTTTCAAAAACACGGAAAATAAATTATTGAATATGTTATAAATAATCTCAGAAAAAAATAAAAATGAATTGTCTAAAATTCATATATTTTTTCTGATAAGCATGAGCTATGAAGTGTGGTATCAAGGGTTATTTTATTATGTCACTCCGTACGCATTGCACAGAAAGATCTATCGAAACAACGTCAGTCCGCGCTCGGCCATCGTCGTGGGTAGACACTGTGTCCTCGGTAAGATCGCTGTACGAACATGAATATTTTTCCATCTTGTATTTCGAAAGTGATCCCAAATTCGTTCTCTGCACCCTCGAGAACTATATAAAAAATATAAACCTTAAATATTCCTTAAAATTACAGTTAATAAGTGTACCTACAGTGATTTACGAACTAAACAAGTTAAAACAAAATCTTGTTCTGACAAACTTGCTGAAACGCGTAAGCGACGCGTCTTGCACAGCACTTAAGACATTTTTGCCACAAGCGTGCTATGCAGCGAAGACACGAGCAATTAGATCGTCGTAAACAAGGTATTATTCATAACACGTTAATTATCTACATATTTTGTACTGCTAAAAGATTGAATATTGTCATTGAAACAATGAGTTCTTGTAGTGGTTGTAAGCAATTCGTCGCCTCTGCTGAGAGGTTAACCTGCTCCTTGTGTCCTAACCACTACCATTATGGATGTATTGGTTTGTCGAAGGAGAATTTCTCGAAGTTGTCTTCAAAAGCCAAGGCGGCTTGGAAGTGCCCAGAGTGTAAGATGCCTCGGCCAAAGGGTGACAACACCAACACCCCAGTGAAGACGTCGGATCTAGATCCATTGAGTGAGTCCAAAGTTCATGTCGACTTTTCTTCATTCGACGAGCGTTTAAATCGGTTTGAAGAGGCAATATCGACAAAAATACATAATTTGGGATCGTCTTTGGCACACAACATCAACACACAGTTGGCGACACTTCAGAATCGAATACAACAGATACCAGAACTTATCAAAACCCTCGAGTTTATGCCTAGTAAATTCGACGAGATGCAAGGCGAAATTAAGTGTCTAAAATCGGAGGTGTCAACCCTTCGCGGGGAAAATACTAAACTTCAGAATAGCGTGCGTGATTTAAACAATAAAATGTCGGAAATAGAACAGAGGGCACGTGAATCCAACTTAGACCTTCAATGTGTTCCAGAGTTCCCTAGGGAAAATCTTATTACTACGGTTATATAACTGGGTAAAACCATTTCTTATCCAATCGCTGAAAGTTATATTATCTCATGCACCCGGATAGCTAAGGTCAACACAAATAGCAGCAGGCCGCGCTCTGTTATCCTCAAGCTGACACCGCCGCGAAAACGAGATGAATTTCTTGGTGCATGTTTAAAATTCAACAAATCGAACCCATTGGACAAACTGAACAGTTCTCACCTCAGCATAACGGCCGATAAAACCCCTATCTACGTGTCTGAACACCTCTCACCAGCGAACCGTACTCTCCATGCTTTGGCTCGCACTTATAAAAAGGATCAAGGGTATAAATACCTTTGGGTGCGTCACGGTCGCATTATGATGAGAAAGGATGATTCGTCGCCTGCTATATGGATTAAAAATAGTGTTTAATTAAACACTCACACTAACTTATACACTTTTATTTGACACTAGTAAGAACACTCAAGGTGACATCAGGAAGCTTAACCTATATGAATATTACAAAAAACAACGTTAGCGCGATTTTAAATGGCCTGTGGCGCCATCTAGTTACATTTTGAGTAAATAAAGCATTAAAGTTAAACATTCCGCCGGCCAAGGACGACTAAAGTCCTTAAAACAAAATTTAAGAAAATAAAACAAACTAAGAAAAAACATCAGTCTCAAATTACAGGGAGTCAGGCTCATCCAGAGGCAGAGGGCACAATTTTGCGATTGGTCTCTTAAAAACACTATCCTTATATTTTAATGTAACAACTCTTGTTATGCCATCTGTTCCTGGGTGTTTCTGAATAATACGTCCCAAAAGCCATTTTCCTGGTGGGAGCATGTCATCTTTGACTAAAACAACAGTTCCAATAGGGAGATCAGTTTGGTTAGTGTTCCATTTGTAACGATGTTGCAGGGTCGTGAGATATTCATTTCGCCAACGACTCCATAAGCTTTGCACCATTCGTTGAATTATATGCCATCGATTTAACGGACTGAGTTTAACATCGAGAAGAGACGGCTCAGGAACACCGATTAAGGGTTCTCCGATGAGAAAGTGACCAGGTGTCAAAGGAGGTTCGTCAAGAGTGGAATTCATAAGTGTGAGTGGACGAGAATTGACACAAGCCTCAACTTGAGATAAGAGAGTAGTAGCTTTCATTTCTAAATCTGTCGAGGGAATATCCACGGGGGAAAGTTCAAATCCATCCGTGTCATGTAAAAATTGAGGACCACTCCACCATAGATTTGACTGCTGCAGATCATTTGGGAAGGTTCCACGCGATGCTAAATCAGCGGGATTGTTCGCAGAACAAACATGGTGCCATTGATTACTATTAGTGAGAGTCAAAATTTCTGATGTACGATTCGCAACAAATGTAGTCCATGTGTTTGGTGTCTTACGCAGCCACGCCAAAACGATGGTAGAGTCCGTCCAGGTGAATACATCATCGTCGGGTATATTTAAAATAGTTTTAACATGTTGGATCAATTTTGCCAATAGCACTGCACCACAGAGTTCAAGACGTGGAACAGAAATTTGTTTTACTGGGGCAACTTTAGATTTTGCAATAACAAGGTAAACTTTTACTTCACCCTCATTCCCTAAAACTCTAAGGTACACTACTGCAGCATAAGCAGTACACGAAGCATCGCTAAATCCATGCAGCTCCCGCTTAGTGGTGTCATCTGAAACTCCAAACCATCGTGGGAACTGAATGTTTTCAGTATGCGTGAAACGATCGAGGTAAGTATTCCATTCTACTTTAAGATCAGTAGGTAATTCTTCATCCCAGTCTAAGCCAGCTAACCACAGCTTTTGCATGAATATTTTAAGTATGATAATTGCAGGTGTTAGCCAACCTAGTGGATCGAAAGATTTTGCAATTGTGGACAATACATATCTTTTGGTAATTGAATTAGTAGAACAATAATTTAAATTTACATTAAGTTCAAAATTATCTGCGTCAGAGTTCCAAGTAATACCTAATGTTTTGATCGTATCTTCAACTTTAATATTTATGGCACTTTCAGAGTCTTTGTCAACATTTGGGATTTGTGTTAGCACCACTTTACTGTTTGATGACCACTTATGTAAGGGGAATCCGCCACGAGCCAACAGCTCCGTCAGGCCCTTTTGTAACTTCACAACTTCTCCTACTGTGGATGCGCCCGTCATCAAATCATCCATGTATACGTCGTTTTTCAGGATTTCAGCTTCAGTGGGGAAATCATTCTTTTCATCTTCAGCCAGTTGATGAAGTGTACGAATGGCTAAAAATGGAGCACAAGATGTACCATACGTAACGGTAAGTAGTCTATATTCTTTTATAGGTTGTGTTGGAGATTCTCGCCATACGATTCTCTGGTAGTCAACGTCATCATTATTTACGAGAATCCGCCGATACATCTGACGACTATCTGCAACTAAGCAAATTTTGTGTTGTCTCCATCTAGTTATTAAATCTCTAATATCTTGTTGAGGAGAACAACCAATTAGAAGTTCATCGTTTAATGATTTTCCTTTTTCAGGTGTAGCACTTCCGTCGAAAACTACACGTAGCTTCGTGCTTAGACTCGTCGACCTAAGAACAGCGTGGTGAGGTAAGTAATATACATTCTGTGTTTCTGTTTCCTTTTCAGGTACCATCATCATATGACCTTGTGATTCATACTGCTTCAAAAATGTGTGATATTCTTCCTTGAATTCAGGCTTGCGTGTAAAACGTTTCTCCATCTGTTGTAGCGGCTGATAGCAAGAGGTTTAGCATCACCAAGGTTTGTGGGTGGATCTTCTTTGAATGGTAAGCGTACTATGTAACGACCGACGTCATTGCGAGTGTGAGTGTTTTTGAAGTGTTCTTCACATTGTATTTCTAAATCGGTCATTGGTTTCTTGTGTGGTAAATTCTCTTCTATCTCCCAGAATCGTCTGAGTAACTGATCTGTCTCAACCTTCGTTTGCATAACGACCATATTGTGTTCATACGCTACTGAATCAGTTTGTGAAACTCTGCCTGATATTAACCAACCAAGGTGAGAGTTGAGTGCAATAAGAGAATTTGACTTGTGTAAGCCTTCCAGAAGTATGTAAGCATGCACGTCAGCACCGAGCAAGATATCAATAGACCCTGGCTTGTGAAAGTTTGGATCAGCCAGATCCAACTGCATAGATAAAGGCCAGGTATCTTGTGGAAATTCTCGTGAAGGCAACAATGATGTGAGTTTTCTTAAAACATATGCATTGACTTTGAAAGTGGATGCATTATCTTTTGTGGAGTGGACTGTAAGTGAGACCATGGACTTTGTAGTTACCACCGATGAATTAGATATTCCAGAGATTTTGCCATTAACTGGAATACGATTAAGCTTTAACAACTGCGCAGCTCCTTCGGAAATGAAAGAACCCTGTGAACCCTGATCAACAAGAGCTCTCAATGCGTAAGTACCACTGTTCTTTGAATCTACATAAACTACAGCAGTAGCTAAAATAACCAGATCATCATTTGTTTCAGCTTTCAGGTTCACACTGACGTTGCAAGAAGTCTTGGGTCCAGCAGTGCCATTTCCTTTTGGGCTATCTCTCTCTTTAGCAGTATCACCAGCGTTGTCATCCTTAGGAGAGGTGAAGTGAATTAACGTATGATGACGACGACCACACTTTTTGCAGACTGTGCTTTGTCTACAGTTGAATACTGAGTGACCTTTCACGAGGCAGTTAAAGCATATGTTGTTTTTCTTAACAAAATCTTGACGTTCATGAACGGGGAGTGAGGCAAAACCTTTGCAGTGGCAAATATAGTGGTTCTGTGAGCAAAAAGTACAAGTGTTTTCAACTTCAGTAGCAAAACTTTTGGCAGTTGTTGCTCTCGGTGATTGTTGAACAGTTTTTGGAGTATGTCGTTGTGGAGGTTGTGAAATGTTGACCATTTCCATAGTTCGGAAACGTTTCTCTAGAAAACTTATAAGGTCCTCATAGGTAGGAATGCTTGTGGAATTTTCTAATGATTGTTCCCAAAGCTTGTGAGATTCAATGTCCAACTTTGAGACAAGGATGTGCACGACTATAGAATTCCAGGAATCGACCTTCAAATTTGTTAAGGAAGTGAGACATTGGCTAGAGGTGTCTAGAAGATCTTTTATACCCTTTGCAGATTCAGTTGTCAATGCCTTTTGACTTAAGAAACGACTGAGGATATTGTTGACTATCATTCTCTTATTTTCATATCTCTCATTTAATTTTTTCCAGGCGTCATCATAGTTAGCTTCCGTTAGTGAGTAATTTTTTAGTAGTTGTTCAGCTTCTCCAGATAAACTTGACTTCAGATAATGATGTTTCTCAATTTTAGTCAAACGATCATCATTATGTATTAGAGAGCGAAACAAATCTCTAAAACTCATCCACTGACTGTAATCGCCAGAAAATTGTGGTATGGAGATTGGTGGAAGTTTTGGTCTCATCTTTGAAACTTCCAACGAAGTCTCAGAGTTTAAACCTTCATATTTCTCCTCTTTTAGCTCATACAATTTATCTTTAAGCCATGTCATTAGCTCCAGGTAATATTCTTCAGTGCGTTCAAAGTTTTCCTCTAAGACAAGATTGTAGTCTGTTTGTAACGTTTCAGCATCTATCGATACAGAAAGAGTCTCAAAAGACTTGGAATAACTAGACCAATAATCTTGTAAAATCTCCATCCGTGAATCCAAAAAACCTCTTGTTCGTTTATCAGTAGCGCATTTTTTTGAATTTGTGAGTAATTTTTCAATTTTAGTTGAGTTCTGAATCATCTGTGTGATATTTAGTTTGATCTTTTTATCCGCCATGGTATATAAAGTTCACAAAATGATTGCAGATAGAAAGCAAAATTAATGATATTCAGAACTACTAATGAATTGTTAAAGTTTTTATCACCATAAAAGTAAAAGTTCAGTTTTGAAAAATAATTTAAGTTAAAAGTTGATGAAATTTTTCTAAGTCTTTTTTACTCGCAAATTTTCTAAGTCTTTTCTAAAACGAAATTTTCTAAGTTATTTTTGACACGAAATATTCTAAGTTCTTTTTACTCACGAAATCGGCTAAGTCTTTTTAACACTGAAATTTTCTATGTTCTTTTAACAATCACAATACTTTTAGCACTTTACTCACAGTTATCCGAGCTCGAAGACCATTTGTTTAATTAAACACTCACACTAACTTATACACTTTTATTTGACACTAGTAAGAACACTCAAGGTGACATCAGGAAGCTTAACCTATATGAATATTACAAAAACAACGTTAGTGCGATTTTAAATGGCCTGTGGCGCCATCTAGTTACATTTTGAGTAAATAAAGCATTAAAGTTAAACAAATAGTGATTTTCTTACTAAAATTATGAGCTAATTTTATTCGTATTTTTTTTTGTGGTTTAATGATTATCTGTAAATGCATAAAAGACTGTTAGCAAATTTAGTGTATACTACCAAAACGCTAGAAGTATACGGGGTAAATTACAAAGTTTTTACTTGAATACCATGGAGTGCGTGTGCGATATTATAGTTATCACTGAAACTTGGCTAAACAGTAGTGTGCCAGATGCTGAAATAATAAATGACAATTATAATATTTTTCAAAGGGATAGATGCAGCATTAGTAGTTCGAAGGATGAGGGTGGGGGGATTTTGATCGCTGTTTCAAAGAAATATAGCTCTTCTCGTAACACATGTTGGGAAAGTGATAACGAGGTCCTCTGGGTCACGGTTACAGGTTATACAGGAAAATCCTCTCAAATATTACACATTTGCGCCGTTTATCTACCTCCACCCATAACTTTAATTAAGCTTGATAAGCAACTATCTTCAATAAGTGAAGCCTTATTAAATACTGACAACGAAAGTGATGTCATTGTCATCGGTGATTTCAATCTCAGCTTCATACATTGGGCAGCAGTAAAGTCGAACTTAGACGTAACTCTTACCCAATCGACTAACACTAACTATTCTTACAGATTTTATGTCACTTCATAGCTTTAAACAATATAATAACATCGCTAATAAAGGCAACAAAATTTTAGATTTAGTTTTTTGCAGTAGGTCACTGCAAGCTAAAGTACTTCCTTCGGATATCTCGTTAAGTAAAATTGATCCGTATCACCCACCATTACTTTCCGTATTTAATTTCCACAAACAGGAATTACTAAGTCCAAACAAAATTATAAAATACAATTTTCATCGCGCTAATTATGCAATTATTAACAAAGAGTCAAGGGAAATTAATTGGGATAACATTTTTGAAACAACGGACACTATTAACCAAATGATAGAAACATTTTATTGCATTATTAAAGGACTTATGGAAAAACACGTCCCCAAAATGACAGCTAGTAGAGGTAGATACCCTATTTGGTTTACACACAACCTTATCAAGTTAATTAAGGAAAAGGAGGCCTTCCGTCTGAAATACAAAAAAACAAAATGTCCTCCCACAGAATACGATTTCCAAGAAGCTAGAAAAAGATGTCATACTCTAATAAATAGTTGTTACGTTAATTATAAAAAAAGTATAGAAGATTTAATTTGTAAAAATAACATGAAAGTACTGTGGTCATTTTTAAAATCTAAAAAAAAAAGGGAACGGTTCCAAACGTAATGACATTTAAAGGCACACAAGTATCGTCTCCCTCATCAATCTGTAATGCTTTTGCTGAACACTTTTCCACAGTTTATACACAACCAGATCATACGGACATTAGAATCAAGCCTAATATATTTTCTACCACAGATGATAACGCAGTTGCCGATTCAGCAAACAAATCTCTTTTCAAAATTTCATTAGACCAAAATTCAATAGAAAAAGCCTTGAAAAAACTAGACGATAGAGAAGGAGCTGGTCCTGATAAGATACCGGCTAATTTCATTAAAAACTGCGCTTCATCTCTGTCCTATCCGCTATATCTTATATATAATCGATCTCTGGCCACTGGGATATTTCCTGAAAAATGGAAGTCCGCTAATGTTGTGCCAATTCCGAAAAGCGGACAAGCGGATGATATAGTGAACTACAGGCCAATTTCTATATTGTCCATTTTTGTTAAGGTTTTCGAATCTTTGATATGTCCTTATCTTTCTTTTCATTTGAAATCTATTTTAGTCCCTCAACAGCATGGTTTCCGCAATAAAATGTCTACCGTAACAAATTTAACTGAATTTACAACTCAAGTAATCGATAATATAGACAAGGGACACCAAGTGGACGCTATATATATGGATGTTAGTAAAGCTTTCGATCGGGTCAACCACTCAATGTTAATAAGTAAACTACATAACGCTGGCATTCAAGGAACTTTACTGTCCTGGCTCTCGTCGTTTTTGTCGTACAGACAACTACAAGTTGTGGTTTGCGGGTATCAATCAGATCCATTCATGGCTCCATCTGGACTCCCTCAGGGATCCCATCTAGGTCCTATATTATTTTTAGTATTTATTAACGACTTGTGTAACCATATAAAATATCCAAATTTTTCGTTATTTGCTGACGACTTAAAGATTTTTAAAGCTATCCAAAATCCGTTAGACTCGATTTCCCTTCAAAATGACTTAAACTTAAACTAAAAGTATTTCCCAATGGTCTTTTAAAAATAAATTGCCCCTTAATGTAAAAAAATGTTAGCATATAAAATTTACAAAGAAACGAATTCCGCATAATACTTCATATTCTTTTGTTAGATGAAGTGGATGAAATCAGAGACCTTGGAATTATTTTAGACAAGAAATTATCCTTCAATACACACAGATGTAACAATCAATAAATGTTACAAATTATTAGGCTTTGTTTGGCGTAATTGCAAAACGTTTAAATCATGTTTAGCTCTTAAAATGGTTTATTTTGCTCTAATTCGTAGTTTATTAGAATACGGCTCCACCGTTTGGAATCCATTCTATAAGGATCCTATCAAAAGAATCGAAAGAATCCAGAAACGCTTTCTTTTTTTGTTGTCAGTACATGAAAAAAAACAGTTCGAGTTAACCTCTTATAATGATAGATTGCATTTCTTTAATATAACGTCACTAGAAAATCGTAGCTGGGTGAATGATCAAATGTTTCTATACAAAATTTTAAATCACAAGTTAGACTGTCCCAATATCCTAGCCAAAATTAAATTTTCAGTGCCACGCGGAAGTGCACGTTTCACAAATTTCAAACCTTTTATTGGAAATTTATATAGAACTGAACTCGGTGCTAATAGTGATTTAGAAAGGATCTGCCGGGAGCACAATAATCTTTTCAAAACTACTCGTGTTGACATCCACTCCTCCCCTCCGCATTACAAAAAAATATTGCAGCAATTTATCAGTGCAGAAACCACATAACTTATGCTTTGTTTTGATTTATATCCAAAATTTAATTTTTAGTTTTTACTTTCACTTGTTACTTCTACATTATAATAGTACAATACAATATTTTTTCATTGTAAACTTGCAAACCCGCACTTGTTCAACTCAAAAATGCATGCTAGTTTGCCTTTAATTGGATTTACACCATAATTTATACTTATTTGGTTATTTTTATAAGCTAGTAATAGTGTATAATCTGTTGGTGAACCTAAATAAATAAATAAAATAAAAAAAAATTCATTTGATTCCCGCAATTAACTTTAAGTACGTGTATGTGTTTGAGCGGTGTCAGTGTAGTGGTGCGATTCGATACCTCTCTGTTTTGAGAACGTTTATTACTTGCGCGGTGCGATGATATTGTCGATCAAATATTGCGAATGCCAGTGTTACCAAATAAGCGTGAACAGGTTCTACAAATCTGTATTTATTGTGATTCTTTTATAACTTACGCTCTCCCGCCCTACCTGATCTTACCTCCCGCCCTACTATAAGGACGTACTATCGCGTTTTATTTATTTAGAAAGAGACGGAGATGCGGCTGGAGGACCGCGTGGCGTTCGCGTGCATCTACCTGTCGGACAGCAAGCTGCACGAGTACGTGGGCAGCACGTGCGAGCAGCTGGTGGCGGCGGGCGAGCTGGGCGGCATGCTGCTGACGGGCGTGACCCGCGAGGGCCTGCGGCTGCTGCAGCGCTGGCTAGAGCGCACGGGCGACGTGCAGAGTGCGGCGCTGCTGGCGGCGCGCTGCTGCCCGCCCGACCTGCTGCGGGACCCGCTCGTGCAGGACTGGCTGGACAGGTGCGTTACACACCATTCAACTAAATACCATTAATTTCATTGGCTGGACAGGTGCGTTACACACCATTCAACTAAATACTATTACTTTCATTGGCCAGACAGGTGTGTTACATACCATTCAACTAAATAACATTACTTTCATTGGCTGGACAGGTGCGTTACACACCATTCAACTAAATACCATTACTTTCATTGGCTGGACTGGTGCGTTACACACCATTCAACTAAATACCATTACTATCATTGGCTGGACAGGTGCGTTACACACCATTCAACTAAATACGATTACTTTCATTGGCTGGACAGGTGCGTTACACACCATTCAACTAAATACCATTAATTTCATTGGCTGGACAGGTGCGTTACACACCATTGAACTAAATACTATTACTTTAATTGGCTGGACAGGTGCGTTACACACCATTCAACTAAATACCATTACTTTCATTGGCTCGACAGGTGCGTTACACACCATTCAACTAAATACCATTACTTTCAATGGCTGGACAGGTGCGTTACACACCATTCAACTAAATACCATTACTTTCATTGGCTGGACAGGTGCGTTACACACCATTCAACTAAATACCATTACTTTCATTGGCTGGACTGGTGCGTTACACACCATTCAACTAAATATTTCAGGCCTAGTTACAAAATCGGACTTACTGACTTAACATTTAGAGGAACTATACACTAAAAAAGTGGATGTTGATATAGTATGTATCACAGAGCATATTATGCTCTCTGGACATGAACATATTTTACATATACCAAACTATCACGTTGCTGCAACATTTTCAAGAAAACAAAGAAGAGGAGGAGCATGCATATTAGTCAAAAATAAAACTCCATACAAAGAAATAAAATTTCCGGCACAAGTATCCGTAACAAATATTATTGAATGTTGCGCTATTGACTTAATTAATCATGACACGATTATACTATGCATTTATAGAGTTCCTTGTAATAGAAAACGAGAATTAGATACATTTTACGAAACGCTTGACACAATTATGTATAACTTATTAAAAAATACTAAGAAGGGACTTGTGATGTGCGGTGATTTCAATATTGATATGCTAAAAAATGATAAAACATCATTAGATCTTGAAAATTTTCTTGCTCAATATTATTTAAAACTACAGATAAAAGAATGCAAAAGACCACAGTCAGGATCCTGTATCGACAACATTGCTCATGGCAAAACCAAATCTGGTAAAAGTGAGGTCATAGACTGGGATCTTTCCGATCACACCGCGCAACTAGTTAAATATCCAGTGCGTAGAACCTGCAGTTTAAAGTATTGGCGACAACTATCCGAGACTATCAAAGAGAAAACCTAAATAAATTCATATCTTGTCTGAATAATATTATTTTTGATATATATGAAACTAATGACCCAAATACAGCTTACGATTCATTTTATGAAACATTCAAGCTATACTACGATCTATGTTTTCCGACAATAACAATTACAATTAAAACCCGCAATAAACCAAACTGGATAACAACAGGAATTAAAGCTTGTAGTAAAAGAAAAAGATATATTCTATGGAGATACAGATTAAATAGAACAAAGGAAAACAAAAATATCCTCACAAATTATTCAAAAAGTCTTAAAAAAATAATAAAACTGACACAGAAAGCCCAAAACAATCAATTTATTTTAGGTACAAAAAAACAAAAGTAAAGCCACATGGCAAGTTATCAATAAAACAAAACAAAATTTGCCTAAAGAGAATATATTACAGATTATTAAAGATAATAAAATTATAAAATCTCCCAAACAACTTGCTAATACCTTTAACGATTTCTTCATAGATCAGATCCAACGTATTAAGACAAAAACTAGTGGAACTACAGAAAACTTTATTTTATCTAAAATACCAAAAATTAATCAATCGATGTTTTTACCACCTACGATTCCTTCCGATATTCAAAAAATTATAGAGAACCTAAAAACAAAAAAAGTGTTGGTTATGATGGATTTAGTACAATAGTATTAAAACATGTAGCACCAGCAATTGCACCTCATATTAGCCATATAATTAATATCAGCATCATCATTGGCATATATCCTGATAAACTTAAACCAATTATAATTAAGCCATTACACAAAAAAGGCAAAAAAGACGATTTAAGAAACTATCGACCAATTGCCCTAACTTCAATCATGGCAAAAATGTTTGACAAAATCATTTATCAGTCAATATACTCATTTTTAGAAAAGATCAAAGTTCTTGTTCCACAACAAAAAGGGTTTCGAAAAACTTCACCACAAACATGGCCATTTATGATTTTATGAAACACGTGGTCACAAATATAGATAAACGAATGCCAGTTTCAAATTCAAATTCAAAATTCAAATATTTTTATTCAAAATAGGATTTATAATCACTTATTGAACGTCAAAATCTACCACCCATTCAAAAGAGACTGCCTCAGACCTGAGAAGAATGGGCGCAAGAAACTCAGCGGGCTTTTTTTTTATATAAAATATGGATTACAATGTAATATCGTACAATAAACATTAATAATTAATGAGCCTGAGGGTGTTCGCTTTAATCCCAGTCCGTGGTGTCATTAAGAAAATCGTTTATGCTATAATAACCTTTCCCACACAAACGTTTTTTAACAATTCTTTTAAATTTTGTAACACATTTGTTTTGTACATTTTCTGGGATCATATTGTAGAAGCATATACATCGCCCAACAAAAGACTTACTAACTCGACCCAACCGAGTAGTGGGCATAACAAGTTTATGTTTGTTCCTCGTATTAACATTATGAATGTCACAGTTTCTAGAAAATTCCTCAATGTGCTTATGAACATACAAAACATTATCAAAAATGTATTGAGAAGCAACAGTCAAAATGTTTATTTCTTTAAATTTTTCTCTTAATGATTCTTTAGGGCCTAGGTTATAAATCGCGCGAATAGCCCTCTTCTGCAGCACAAAGATAGTATTAATATCGGCCGCACTGCCCCATAACAATATACCATAGGACATAATACTATGAAAATAACTAAAGTATACTAATCTCGCCGTATCTATGTCAGTTAACCTTCTGATTTTCTTAACCGCATATGCTGCAGCACTAAGCCTATTCGCCAATCCTTCAATATGGGGGCCCCACTGCAATTTGGTACTTGTGGTTTGTGCACTATATATGGACATGACAAAGGCATTTGATTTTGTTGATCATGCAATACTTTTAAAAAAACTGGAACAATATTGACTACGTGGGAACGTCCACAGTCTAATACAAACATACCTTGCCAACAGGAAACAGATAACGCACATTACTAAGCTAAGCCCACGTAGTAAAATGGAAAAAACTAGTACTTCTCGAGAACGTGAAATTACATACGGTGTACCCCAAGGAAGCGGTTTAGGCCCCTTATTGTTTTTGTTATATATAAACGACTTGCCCTCAAATATACATATGGTATATTATTTGCAGATGACAGTACTATAGTTATTAAAGGTGACAGCCTGCAACAAATTGAAGTAAATATAAATGATGCTCTAGCAAGGACACTACACTGGCTTAACTTAAATAATTTGCAAGCAAACCTACAGAAAACTAAAGTTATGATCTTTCGTTTGCGAGAACCAAAAAACACACCTCAAAAAATTAACGTCACATACAATGACTGTGTTGTAGAAAGTGTCGAAACAACAAAATTTTTAGGACTTAACATTGACAGTAAATTTAATTGGAAGGCACATGCAATAGAACTTAGTAAGAAAATAAGTAAATTCTCGTACGCACTTCATGAGCTTTCAAAAGTAGCTAATAGACAAACTGTTCTGACAGCGTATAATGGATTTGTTGTATCCAACTTACGTTACGGCATAATTTTCTGGGGAAACTCATGCGAAAAAGATATAATTTTTAAAGCCCAAAAGAGCTGCGTTAGGTCACTGTGTAGTCTTAAAATAAGGGATAGTTGTAAACCATTCTTTAACCAACTTAAAATTCTTTGACCTCACTATATATCTATGAAATAGCATTATTTGTAAAAACTAACCCTGACACTTTTGTCAGAACATCTCAAATCCACAATATTAATTTGAGAAGCAAGGATAGATTACGTTTACATGGCAGCAACACAGCTTCGATGTACAATAGTGTTCTTGAAATGGCGCCGAGAATATTTAACAAGATACCTACAACTATCACAGAACTTAAGTTGACGTGTTTTAAAAAGAAACTATTTAATGTGCTAGTGATAAAATCATACTATTCCATAAAAGACTTCTTTTCAGATACAACACTCAATTAACATTTTTTTAAATATCATTTTACTTAATTTAATTTCTTTTTACCAATTTCACTTGTTACATATGTTATTTCAAAATATTCAATTATTGATATGTATATCAATTAACTGTCATTGTGTATAAATATAATTGTTTGACTTGTTATTAATTACTATTTGTATGCCACAGCATGCGGGCAAGGAATGCAGAACTTTTATTGTGATTTGAAACATCTATGTATACCCGTGACTACAAATAAATGATCTTAATTAAATACCATTACTTTCATTGGCTGGACAGGTGCGATACACACCGTTCAACAAAATACTATTACTTTCATTGGCTGGACAGGTGAGTTACACATCATCCAACTAAATACCATTTCATTCATTGGCTGGACAGGTGCGTTACACACTATTCCATTACACGCTACCACTATAATATAAATAAAAATGAATATTGCTAAGCGTAAAACTCGAGAAGGGCTTGACCAATTAGACTATTACTAGTACATGGTTTTAATAAAAAAATAAAATAAATATTGCGTAGAAAATAGTTAAAACAATACTGTTCTTTTCGCATAAAACAAGCAGTCAAAGACTTAACGTAAATTGTGTAATTGTATAGTATGGTTGACACTGACAGGTGGACAGGGTGAAGATGACTCTAAAAGGCGATGTCTCCCGGGCGTCGACACACTTCCGCTGCAACCGTTGACGGATTAGGGTGTTACTCTCCCCAATTTCTATTCCAATAGTAGTCATTGAGTTATTTTAAATTTATTCTTAGAAGCTTAGAAAATTGTTTTATTTCATTTTACAGTTAATTATTTAGAACGGTGGTCTTAAAATTTATTGTAAAGTACTACTTTTGACCTTATTTCCTAGAGTATATTATCTATCATTATAAATAAAAATTACTATTGAACGCAATGAAACACAAACCTGCACCATTTCAAAGAACTCAGGAATGAAGCAGCTTTGCAGCAATATAAATTGGCGGATGAATGCACGATGTCACATAAAAATGTATTTGGAAAAATTAAACAGAACCTATGAAGGATCAGCGAAACAATCAAAACCGATTTGGTGGAGCGATGATTCTATTAGCTGGAGATTTTCTTCAAATAATACCAGTGATTCCAGAGTCAACGCCAGCGGGTGATCTCAATGCATGTTTGAAGTCTTCCATTTTTTGGAATAAGTCAAGGTACTATGATAGATTGACCAAAAGTGGTCTAGCAATGTTTCATGTTGCAAAATGAAAATCTATCTAAAATAAACTTTTTACTCCAGAAATTTTATTTTCGTGTTCGGACTTATTTTAATGAAAAACAGTAGGTAAATTAACAATAGCAATTTCCGTATAAAGTCAAAATATTGACGCTAGTTTTCTTCATTGACATAGCTTCATAATGACGGTACTTTGATTTTTAACCGGAGGGCACTGAAAGTTCTGAAGAATCGGAAATTGAAACTTTCTATAAACCTCATTGTTTAGCACTTTACTCAACACTCTTACCATATGGCTCACAATAAAACACACTCTTGCACTTGCACCTTTATTCTTCTCAAACACTATATTGAACAAATACTGAACATGAGTATAAGACCTTGATCTGCATGAATAGTATAGAACAAAGGATAGTGCGATGTAACTTTGTACCCTTTGGGCACAGCGCCATCTCTCGGAAGTTTTAGGATTTTTACTGATTACAAAGCAATCATTTCTCACTAACTTAGACATTCCGCCCATCAAGGACTTGTCCTTCAAATAAATATCAAACTCGTTAACAAAAAATAAACTGAAAGTAACAACTAAATAAAAGGAAAGTTAACAAAATAAAACTTGTGAATCTAATACTTAATACATAAAAACGCAATAAAAATTAGTGTAAATCTAAACCGTTATAAATTTATGAGAACATTTTACAACCACTATTTGATTGGGTGGCAACCGCCCACCGTGACAACTATTTTAAATAATGAAAATTCTAACTTGATCTAGGCAAAAAACATAATTTACTAACAGGTTTTTCAAAAATATATTTTTACACTTTATAGTTACAACTCTTGTGATATTGTCTTTACCGGTATGCTTCTCAATAATCTTTCCCAGTACCCACTTGGCTGGAGGAATGTTATCTTCCTTAACAATGACAATATCATTTATTTCAGGTTCGTTTGTTTCTTTATTCCATTTATATCGCTGACTTAAAGTAACTAAATATTCCTTTGACCATCTCTCCCAAAAATCATTTACCATCTTTTGCATCAGCCTCCATCTATCTAATCCAGTAAATTTATGTTTGGAATAGTCTTTATCTGGTATAGTAATAAGTGGCTCGCCGACAAGGAAATGACCTGGTGTCATTTTTCAATTTATGAGAACATTTTACAACCACTATTTGATTGGGTGGCAACCGCCCACCGTGACAACTATTTTAAATAATGAAAATTCTAACTTGATCTAGGCAAAAAACATAATTTACTAACAGGTTTTTCAAAAATATATTTTTACACTTTATAGTTACAACTCTTGTGATATTGTCTTTACCGGTATGCTTCTCAATAATCTTTCCCAGTACCCACTTGGCTGGAGGAATGTTATCTTCCTTAACAATGACAATATCATTTATTTCAGGTTCGTTTGTTTCTTTATTCCATTTATATCGCTGACTTAAAGTAACTAAATATTCCTTTGACCATCTCTTCCAAAAATCATTTACCATCTTTTGCATCAGCCTCCATCTATCTAATCCAGTAAATTTATCTTTGGAATAGTCTTTATCTGGTATAGTAATAAGTGGCTCGCCGACAAGGAAATGACCTGGTGTCAATGGTAGACAATCATCAGGATCATCGCTGAGTTGAGTGATTGGCCGTGAATTTAAGCACGCTTCAACTTGTGTCAACACAGTGGACAATTCCTCATATGTAAGAGTACTGTCACCAATGACCTTTCTTAAGTGCATCTTTGCGGAACGTACTCCAGCTTCCCAGATACCACCAAAATTGGGCGAATGTGGCGGAATGAAGTGCCACTTCGTGCCTTCAATGTTCAGTACTCTGGCAATTTCTTCAGGCTTGTTAGATTTTGCTGCGTCAAACATTTCTCTCAGTGTTTTATCAGCGCCCACAAAATAAGTGCCATTGTCACTAAATATATCTTGACAAAAGCCTCGCCTCGACACGAATCTCCTAAAAGCCGCTATAAAACCTTTAGCTGACAACTCAGACACCAGTTCCAGGTGAATCGCGCGTGTCACCATGCAAATGAACAGAGCAATGTAGCCTTTATAAGATCTTATTTCTCTGCCAGGTGATGCTCGAACATTAATTGGACCAGCATAATCCACACCTTTAGATTTAAAAGGCTTACTCGGTCTTAGTCTTATTTCAGGTAACTGTCCCATCAACGGTGTTTTATTCATTTTTGAATATCGCAAACATTTTACACATTCTCTATAGCATTTTTTTACTTGATCTCTGCTTCGTACAATCCAGTATTTCTCCCTCAATAGATAAAGCATAATTTGAGGTCCGCCATGCAATGTTTTCTCATGAGCATCCCTAACTAGTAATTTGGTAAGGTGGCTCTTAGCAGGCATGATTAACGGATGTTTTGTATCATAGCATGCATTGGCGAATTTAATTCGTCCACCAACTCTTAAAAGTCCCTCTTTATCAACAAAAGGATGAAGTGTGTGAAGCACGTTTTTCTTACTGACACATCCTCGCTTTCTGATCTCCTTTATGCTGTCACTAAAGTCGACCTCTTGAGCTTGTTTAACGCAAATTAGTAATATTTTTTCCATTTCTTCTGTAGTTATAACATCTTTGATTTTATTTCTTTCTTCTTTACATAATTTGGTCATAGTACAAAATCTTCTACATCGTGATAGAATTCGAAGGGCTTTTGATAGCGATGAAAATCTTGTCCATAAAAATGTATTTTCTGTTTTCTTTAAGGCAATACAAGTTTTGATAGCCGTCTGTTCTTCGTGTGTAGTAAATTCTTTTTTGTCAGATTTAATCACACGCCCTCTGAGCCATTGTGGCCCGTTCCACCAAAGCTGGTGGCCAAACAATTCTGATGGCTGCAGACCTCTCGAAGCACAGTCAGCCGCATTGGTCATATTCAATTATGTTGATTATTTCAGAGACTCGGTTGCTCACAAAAGTTGTCCATCGATTTGGCAAGCCCTTTAGCCATGCTAAAACAACAGCCGAGTCAGTCCATGCGTAAAGGTCTTCTTTGGGTATGTCTAAGATATGGGAAACCTCATACAACAATTTTGCAGCTAGTACGCCACCGCAAAGCTCTAATCTTGGAAAAGTTACATCTTTCTCAATTTGGACAACCTTTGTCTTAGCTGTCACCAAACTCACATGGACATTGCCATCAGTATTTACTGTTCTAAGGTAAATAACCGCTGCATACGCTAATTTAGATGCATCGGAAAATGCATGCAATTCTCTACGAGAATTCTTTGTCAAGTGCATCCATCCCGAAATTCTTACATTCTTTAGACTCACTAAATCTGATCTAAAATTTAACCATTTCTTTAAAAGATCTTTTGATAGTATATCGTCCCATTCTAAATTTGCTCGCCACAATTTTTGGATATATATCTTGGCCTTTAACCACGACTGGTGCTATCCAACCCATAGGGTCATAGAGCCTTGCAATGTCTGATAGAACTTTTCTCTTCGTAATTGTATCTTTTACGTCATCTAAATTTACTGTATATTCAAAATTGTCTGTAGTTCGATTCCAGTTTATTCCCAAAACTTTTAAAGTATCATTTGCTTTTATATGAATTGATTGATCTAAACAAGTATTTTCTTCACTAGCGTATTTTAAAAACTCCTCACTGTTGCTACTCCATTTTTGAAGCTGGAATCCTGCTCCTTGTAATAGATTATTCATTTCCTTATACACAATTTTAGCTTCTTCTACAGATTCACATGTGGTCATGAGGTCATCTACGTAAAAGTCTTTCAAAACCTTTTCTGCCGCATTTGGAAATTTATGTCCATCATCTTTAGCTACTTGTTGTAAACACTTAACAGCAAGATATGGTGCACAAGCTGTTCCAAAAGTTAGTGTAAGCAATTCATAGTGCTGCACTGGTTGAGTAAGACTAGGTCTCCACATTACACGCTGATATTTTGTGTCTTTATCATATACTCTCACTTGGCGATACATTTTAACAATGTCTGCTACTATAGCAATACCTCCACATCGCCACCTCATTAATAAATGTCTCAAATATTGTTGCAATTTTGGACCTTTCAAAAGACTATCGTTTAATGAGACATTATTTATTGCTCCCTTTAGGGAACCGTCAAAAACTACTCGTAGCTTTGTTGTGTCTTTATCTTCCCTTATTACTTCATGGTGGGGGAGATAAACTGCTGCAGAATCTTCTATCTCTTCTCTACTGTCTACTAACTTCATATGATTTAGCGTGATGTATTCTTCCAGAACCCTTTGATATTCTTCATAGTGTTTAAAATTCCTTAACAGTCTTCGTTCAGTTGAATAAAATCTTTTTAAAGCTAACTCTTTAAACTGTTCTTTTTCAAATTCGGGTTTGTCTTTTTTGAACGGTAGTCGAACAATGTACCGCCCATCGTTATCTCTCGTAGTTGTAGTTTCGAATAGGTTATTACACTGAATTTCTTCTTTGGTCAACTTCTTTTTGAAAATGTTAGTAGGTTCCGTCTCTAGTTCCCAAAATTGTTTTAGTAGATTGTCTACTCTGATTTGAAGATGCATGTTAACTACTCTTTTCACTAGTGTATTTGTGCCATTTGACAGCCTTCCCGATATAATCCATCCAAAAATAGTGTTTTGGGCAATTAAATTGCCTTTTGGATGTTTGATCATGCCCTCAGTCAATATTTCACTATACGCTTCAGCTCCTAGTAAAAGATCGATTTTACTAGGAGTTGCGTAGCCTGGATCGGCTAGGAATAGATCCCCAATTTCTTTATCATCAGGTGGTATAACATCAGTTGACGGAAATACTCATGAAAATGATCTCAGCACATACGCTTCTACTTGGATTGAATTTTTGGGATTCTGGCGTGATTCGACATGTATAGAAACCATGTGTCTGACTCTCGTTTCACCAGTACCCAGACTTGACACCCAACCATTAACTGGTGAGCGCTTAAGTCCAAGCAGTTGAGTTGTAGCTTCCGTGATGAATGACGCCTGTGAGCCCTGATCTAAAAGTGCTCTGATATGGTGCTCACAGCCGTTTCGTTCTTTTGTGTTTAAAAGCGCAGTTGCAAGTAGGTCCTCGCTGGGTTGAAGCTTCTCTGTTGCGAAGTTAGATATAATTCTCGTCTCTGATCCCAGCGAAGTTGATAGTTGCGCAATATTCTCAGTATTGTTCGATTCTTTATTATAGTGCAAGAGAGTGTGATGACATCTGCCACATTTCTGGTAGGATTTTGATAGCCTCAGTTTTTAACCGAATGGGTCGGAGCTAAGCAGTTAAAACACAATCCTTTGGTTTGTACAAACTCTTGTCTCTCTTTTGGTTGTTGTGTACTAAATTTTTTACACGTAAACAGATAATGATTCTCTCCACATAATGTACAAACAGGATCCTTAACCGAATTGCTTTGGTCAAAAACTGAAGTATGAAAGGATTTGGTTGAATGAATGTGATGAATCTGCACAGAAGCTTTACTTCTACTTGTATCAATCATTTCTAGCGCTCGGAATCTTGCTTCTAAGAATTCAGCAAGTTGACTCCATTTAAGCATTTCTTCTGGTGCAGTATTACTAATTTGTATTTCCCACTGCTTATGAGATTCAGAATCTAACTTGGAAACAACTATATATACCAGGATTGCATCCCACGATGCTATGTCAATACCCAAATTTTTCAACTGTTTCAGACAACTTAGGGTTGTATCAAGGATTAGTTTAAGTACGCTGGCTGACTCATGATTGATTTGTTTAATGGAAAATAATGTCTTAAGAACAGCGTTGCAATTAAATCTTTTATTGTCTTATCGCCTTTTTAATAATAACCAGGCCTCCTCATAGTTTGCATCAGTAATAGTTAAATTCCGTAGCAAATCTTCAGGTTCTTCGCTTAAACAACTCTTCAAATAATGAAGCTTCTGTACACTCCTTAACTTCTTATTGTTGTGAATTAAGCTCTCAAATAAATCATTAAAAGATTGCCATTCATTATATTTTCCAGTAAATGAGGGTAGTTTAATTAACGGCAAATTTACTTCATTATGCATAGAACATGCTCCAGAATTGGGCTTCGAAACAATTATATTTTCCTTTTCTGTTAAAGATTGAAGCTGTTCAAGTTTACTTTTTAATAATGATTTGTAGGCAGTATAAAATTCTTCAAATTGCTCGTATAAATCCTCAGAAAAATATGATAATTCTTTTCTTATATCTTTAGTAGCTTGCGCCACAATTTCTCGATGATCACACTTAAATTCGGTCCATAATGTTTCTAAAGTCTCCAATCTAGATTCAGTATAACCTTTGGCTACTCTCTCTTTCGGTGATTTTTTTTTAATTTCTCTTCGCTTTCATTAAGTTTTCAAAACGATCTTCTTGTACCAAAATTAACGACTGCATCTTTATTTGAAATCTAAATTAATTTAAAACAAAAGTTAGATAAACCAAAAGTTCAGTAGTAGCACATAAACAATTTCAAATGTCCAATATATCTAAAGTTCAATCATAAACTTATCAATATAAATGTCCTATTGACAACAACAAAGTTCATATAAGCCGCATTAACTAAGTCACTATTTCATCAAATATTTGTATAAGTTATTCTCATACAAAATTTTTCAAAGTCTATATGGATGATATTATCGTCTACAACGCGAAATTTTTCTAAGTCTTTTTTTAAACACTCGAAATAGTTAATTTATAACCGCGATTGCAATAAGTCTTTTTCACTGATATTTACTTAAGTTCTATTACTCACAGTTCTCCCGGTTTCGGCACCATTCTATTTAGCACTTTACTCAACACTCTTACCATATGGCTCACAATAAAACACACTCTTGCACTTGCACCTTTATTCTTCTCAAACACTATATTGAACAAGTACTGAACATGAGTATAAGACCTTGATCTGCATGAATAGTATAGAACAAATGATAGTGCGATGTAACTTTGTACCCTTTGGGCACAGCGCCATCTCTCGGAAGTTTTAGGAACTTTACTGATTACAAAGCAATCATTTCTCACTAACTTAGACACTCATTATATTTTATTTTATTTAACAACTTTAGAAAACTTACAGCTAGATACATATTAAAAATTAATCTATTATACAGCAGATAGCTATTTACAAGTTTTCACAAATAATAACAATTTATTGTGTATAGTCGTTTACCTACATTAAATATAATATTATATAACCTACCTTGCTTTATATAAAAAAAAGTTTTTATTTACTTGACTTCTAAATTGAAATGGTCTTGAATAAGTCAAGATCGTATTCACTATTAACTTCATTATAAAGTTTGCATGCTTTTATAAGAAAACTGTTCTGTCTATAATTACATTTTGCTGATTGTATTTCTAGTAGGTTGCCCCGCCTTTGGGAGCTGACAGTGGTTCGTAAGCCAATCTGCTCTAGCAGTTCTGCACAGTTAACTCTACCGTTTGCTATATTTAGTATATAAGTAATGTCTGCAACACGTCGTCTTTCTTGGAGAGGCAAAAAATGAAATTTTTGACAGCGTGACATGTAATTATGGTAATAGTTTTTTGTACGGAATTGTAAGTAACGTATGAATCTTTTCTGTATTGATTCAATGCGGTTAATGTACACATTATAAACTGGATTCCATACTTGAGATGCGTATTCTAGATGGCTACGAACGTAAGCACAGTATAATATTTTCATCAGTTTAATTGATGTTAGTTGCGAACACATCCTTATGATAAACCCTAATGTTTTATTAGCCTTAATGATTATATTGTTTATGTGTAGATCAAATAGAAGCTTTGAATCAAAGATGACTCCGAGATCTTTAATGGATGATACTCTTGTTATTGATGTTCCAGATATTGAGTAATTTTCATGTATGACATTCTGTTTTCTAGTATATGTGCAAATAAAGCATTTTGAAATATTGAGATCTTATTTGTGTTCTGCAGAATAACTAACAAATTTATCTAGATCAGTTTGTAAAAGTTCAGCGTCTCTAACACAATTAACCGGGCAAAGTATTTTCATATCGTCGGCGTATAGTATTATTTTGGAATGTTTAAAATTAGAGGATATGTCATTTACGAAAATATTAAATAAGAGGGGGCCCAGAATGGATCCTTGTGGGACTCCTGAAGGAATACACATAGTAGCAGATTTAAAACCATTTAGAACAACGACTTGACATCTATTGGCGATATAAGCTGAAAACCATCGATATAAGTTGCCTCGAATCCCTATTTGTAGTAATTTGTCAAGAAGAATAGAATGGTCAATTCTATCAAATGCTTTCTTAAAGTCAGTGTATATGACATCTACTTGGGAAAGCTCCGACATATACTTTGACAGTGTTTCAGTGCAAAGAAGCAAATTCGATGTGGTTGATCTTCCATGAAGAAAGTCATGTTGATTTTCACTAAATATGTGTTTTAGGGCAAATTGAATTTTCTTGTGCACTATTTTTTCTAGAAATTTGGCAAAAACACAGAGTTTAGAAATTGGTCTATAGTTTTCCACTCGGTCTTTAGGGCCACTTTTATGAATTGGTGTGATAAAGGCTTTCTTCCAGATATCAGCTAAAATGCATTAATTTATGGAACGTCTATAAAGAAGTGTCATGGGAGTACAGAGATTATCGGCGCACCTGATGATCAGTAAGGGTGGAATGTTATCGGGACCAGCAGACTTGTATGGATCCAAGCCTTTGAATAGTTTAAGAACTTCTTCTTCACTTATTTCTATATGGGAAATATCACTGAGCGAGTTATGGATGACTATTTTTTTTTATTATTGACGGAAACTGTGTTGTTGAGAAAGTTTGAATGAAAAAAATCTCCGAACATACTACAAATCTCCTCACCATTACTTGAGTATCGGCCCAAGTGAGTAAATACAGCGGGGTAGTTGTTTGAACCCCTCTTCGACTTCACGTACGACCAGAATGACCTAGGATTTTTGGTTATATTCGTCTCAATTTTTTTAATATATTCACTAATATATATTAATAATATTTTTTTAATATATTTTTAATATATACACTCATGAAATATCAAACAAATAGTCAGTAAGAAAAACTAACAAGAGAACAAATTTTTTCGGGAATGTTTGTTAGAATAATTTGGGAAACGAAGTCCTAGATGACAACAACTAATAAATTACGCTTACGAATATAACCTATTATGAACACTATTTTAATGAAAAAGTTTAGTCGAAAATGGACATGGAAGTCGCCCGACCAAAAAACCAAGGCTTATAGTGAGGGAGCGATCTATAGCAGAATCTATAGAATTTCAAACTGTCTGTTATCAAATTGCAATGCTCATACGTTTGCTACTGCTTTTTGCGCTCTTCGCAAGTCTCTTTTGAAATTGTCCTCGAGGTAGATTTCATCTGTTGAGATAGGGTGTCATAGGCGTCTCTCACTCATTTTATTTGTTTCATTTAATTGGCACTGTCTCATATGGGCCGCACGTTAAGTGGGTCTACACATGTTTGTATTTTTTAATTTATAGGAAGACCAACAGCGAACAATTGTTTCAAATAAAATCTAATAGTGACAAAAACCCAATGAAAGTACCTCATGGATAGCAAAATATTAGTTTAAAATAGTAACGAACACTTAAGTCATTACTGTCGACGATACTGGCAGATATACTTATAACATACTTATAGCACATAGTCGAACAAAGTGTTCTCCAGATTCACTATAAATAAAAAAAATAAAAAAACTACCGACTTTAAATGAAAATTCAAAAACAATATAATATGCACTCAAAGGTAAAGTGTAGATTTTATAAAGTCGTTTTTTTTTGTTATTTTTTTAAATTTTCACCTTCGCATAACTTGTCGTTGCATGGTTATGTTCCGATATGCATTGGGACAACTGTACAGTGTGACGTCAATTTAGTATACTGTGAAGCCGTTCCTTTATAGCCAGTTATGCTGGTTACTGTTTAAAACGAAACGCAATGCCGTATACTGTCAGCTGCATTTTTGACGAAGCATTCAAATGAGCATTTTAAAATTTTTTTAGTAAATTAAAAAAACTTGTTCTGTAACTGTCAAACTAAAAATATATTGCGTAAAAGTTAGGCACTCGAGTGGTTTTGACTTATCACGTGATCAAAGTGCGAGTACCTTGCCTCGAAAACGCCAGTGGTCAAAAGAATATGGCGGCGATTTATGACGTCATATATTTCCCTAGGGTACTGCGGCAGTATACTGGCACTCCATAACGGAACGAATTTTTCTACAGTGACAGTACTGTGCAGTGCCCGCAGTGCATATCGGAACATACCCATTATAATGATGTAGGTAGCGTTAAGTATCGAATGTGCCGCAGCTACCGCTCGCTGCTGGACAGCTGGCAGCTGTGGTGGGCGCGCTGCCTGCTGGACACGTGGGTGTGCGCGGGTGAGGGCGCGGGCGAGGGCGCTGGCGCGGGCGGGGCGCGGCGCGCGGGCGTAGCGTGCACGTACTGCGGCAAGTCGGTGGCCGCGCCCGCCACCGCGCGACCACGTCCGACCTTCGCGAGGCCGCCGCCCGCCGCCAAGATGAAGGTGAGAACGTGTGCGCGGCGCGCGGGCGTGGCGTGCACGTACTGCGGCAAGTCGGTGGCCGCGCCCGCCACCGCGCGACCACGTCCGACCTTCGCGAGGCCGCCGCCCGCCGCCAAGATGAAGGTGAGAACGTGTGCGCGGCGCGCGGGCGTGGCGTGCACGTACTGCGGCAAGTCGGTGGCCGCGCCCGCCACCGCGCGACCACGTCCGACCTTCGCGAGGCCGCCGCCCGCCGCCAAGATGAAGGTGAGAACGTGTGCGCGGCGCGCGGGCGTGGCGTGCACGTACTGCGGCAAGTCGGTGGCCGCGCCCGCCACCGCGCGACCACGTCCGACCTTCGCGAGGCCGCCGCCCGCCGCCAAGATGAAGGTGAGAACGTGTGCGCGGCGCGCGGGCGTGGCGTGCACGTACTGCGGCAAGTCGGTGGCCGCGCCCGCCACCGCGCGACCACGTCCGACCTTCGCGAGGCCGCCGCCCGCCGCCAAGATGAAGGTGAGAACGTGTGCGCGGCGCGCGGGCGTGGCGTGCACGTACTGCGGCAAGTCGGTGGCCGCGCCCGCCACCGCGCGACCACGTCCGACCTTCGCGAGGCCGCCGCCCGCCGCCAAGATGAAGGTGAGAACGTGTGCGCGGCGCGCGGGCGTGGCGTGCACGTACTGCGGCAAGTCGGTGGCCGCGCCCGCCACCGCGCGACCACGTCCGACCTTCGCGAGGCCGCCGCCCGCCGCCAAGATGAAGGTGAGAACGTGTGCGCGGCGCGCGGGCGTGGCGTGCACGTACTGCGGCAAGTCGGTGGCCGCGCCCGCCACCGCGCGACCACGTCCGACCTTCGCGAGGCCGCCGCCCGCCGCCAAGATGAAGGTGAGAACGTGTGCGCGGCGCGCGGGCGTGGCGTGCACGTACTGCGGCAAGTCGGTGGCCGCGCCCGCCACCGCGCGACCACGTCCGACCTTCGCGAGGCCGCCGCCCGCCGCCAAGATGAAGGTGAGAACGTGTGCGCGGCGCGCGGGCGTGGCGTGCACGTACTGCGGCAAGTCGGTGGCCGCGCCCGCCACCGCGCGACCACGTCCGACCTTCGCGAGGCCGCCGCCCGCCGCCAAGATGAAGGTGAGAACGTGTGCGCGGCGCGCGGGCGTGGCGTGCACGTACTGCGGCAAGTCGGTGGCCGCGCCCGCCACCGCGCGACCACGTCCGACCTTCGCGAGGCCGCCGCCCGCCGCCAAGATGAAGGTGAGAACGTGTGCGCGGCGCGCGGGCGTGGCGTGCACGTACTGCGGCAAGTCGGTGGCCGCGCCCGCCACCGCGCGACCACGTCCGACCTTCGCGAGGCCGCCGCCCGCCGCCAAGATGAAGGTGAGAACGTGTGCGCGGCGCGCGGGCGTGGCGTGCACGTACTGCGGCAAGTCGGTGGCCGCGCCCGCCACCGCGCGACCACGTCCGACCTTCGCGAGGCCGCCGCCCGCCGCCAAGATGAAGGTGAGAACGTGTGCGCGGCGCGCGGGCGTGGCGTGCACGTACTGCGGCAAGTCGGTGGCCGCGCCCGCCACCGCGCGACCACGTCCGACCTTCGCGAGGCCGCCGCCCGCCGCCAAGATGAAGGTGAGAACGTGTGCGCGGCGCGCGGGCGTGGCGTGCACGTACTGCGGCAAGTCGGTGGCCGCGCCCGCCACCGCGCGACCACGTCCGACCTTCGCGAGGCCGCCGCCCGCCGCCAAGATGAAGGTGAGAACGTGTGCGTCTATATTCTAGAATACACCTGAAACAATTAAATTAAATAGAAATCCTTAGACCAATAACACATAACCTAGAACAAATTCAAAAAATGAGGCACATAAAGTAAGTGAGCCATAATGGCTGGGTTCAAGAAGTTTGCGGATAATTTTTTGATTTTTGATAATTGAAAATGACAACTTGTAGCGTGAAAGGATATCAAGGAAATTCCGTTCTATGCAAACATTTCAATAAACATAATAAACTAACATTCCGTAAATATTAATTTAACCAAGTAAAATTTATAAAATTTGTGATTATAGAAAATGACGGTAGATACAATGTACTAAGGTACTTGATTAAAAAATATTTTGGGGCCTACTAATGAACAAGGGCCCATTCGGTTCTGGCACTCGCCGGCCGTTGCCGCGGCACGCTACGCTCCGGTTGCCCGTTGTGAATAACAGTATAAATTTGTTTTTGTGACTTTCTAGTGAACAAGTGCTAATTCAGTTAAATCACAATCAGATTTAAGTTCACACTACTGTGAAGTTATAAATAATGATTATTCCATAAAAATAAATAATCACTACGGTTTACTGTTTAGTTATTAGATTCCATACCTCTATTATATTTCTAATTTAAGTTTTGGTAGTTAATTTAAACAATTACTAAGCAACAGATTTTGTCAAACTTTATTCGATCAAAAACATAACTTGTAAAAAAAAAAGTTTTGCAACTCAGTTCTTCTAACGTGAAAAGTGTGAGATCCATGGATTACCAAGTCGGTCAATTTATTCAGTCCCAACTTATGGGTCCTTCTGTCTTAAGCTTTTACGTAATGAGCTAACCTAGCAATGTCTTATAGTGACCACGTCAATATTAAAAATCTTTTATATTTAAAATATGATGATCACTGCTGGAAAAGATACACTGATTAGACCATTAACTAAGCTATTTAATCTTATTTTAATAACGAAAAAGATATCAAAACAATGGACAAGCACGGATATAGTACTACTATTCAAAAAAGGCGATTCAAAAGACATCTCCAATTATAGACCCATCAGCCTCAGTTCGTGTATATACAAATTATTCTCGAAAACAATATTAAGACGATTAACTAAAATATTGGACGAAAATCAGTCAGTGGAGCAGGCGGGATTTCTACAAAGTTTTTCGACATTAGACCATATCAACACAGTGAAAATTATCATAGAGAAATACTGTGAATACAATATACCACTATACATATGCTTCATAGATTACAGCAAAGCTTTTGACTCAATCTCTCATAACTCAATTTGGAAAGCTCTGTCCATGCAAGGCATAATTACAAATTACATTGACATAGTCAAAGAGATATATGAAAAAAGTACTTCCAAAATTAAATTAGATACTCCAGGACCATCATTCAAAATAGGAAGAGGAGTAAAACAAGGAGACCCGCTATCACCGAAGCTTTTTACGTCTGTTTTAGAGGAAGTCTTCAGAGCACTAAACTGGGAAGATAAAGGGCTCCAACTTCACGGCAAAGATCTCTCACACCTCAGGTTTGCAGATGATATTGTATTATTCTCAGAAGATGCAATAGAAATGCAATTTATGATAAACTCACTCTGCCAAGAAAGTAAGAAAGTGGGCCTCGAAATAAATCAAGACAAGACAAAAATAATGACTAACAGAGAACAGGTACCTATAAGTCTTAATGCAAAATTTATTGAATATGCTGACGATTACATTTACCTAGGGCATGTAATATCCTTCAAATCCTGCAATGAGAAAGAAATAGAACGTAGAACTAAAAGCACTTGGAATAAATACTGGTCGATGAAGGAAATTTTCAAATCAAATTTGCCAACGAAGCTTAAAACAAAAGCTATGGAGACCTGTTTAATGCCATGCCTCACTTACGCTTGTCAGACATGGCCTCTAACCTATAGAAACTTAGAAAAAATTAAAGTTTGTCAGAGAGGAATTGAGAGAAGTTATATGGGGCTAAGAATAAGAGACAAAATTAAAAATGTCACAATAAGAAATAAAACAAAATCAAAAAATGTAGCCTTATCTGTTCTGCGTTTAAAATGGAAATGGGCTGGACATATACAAAGAACAAAAGACGAAAGATGGTCCAAAGTAGTAACGAATTGGTACCCTATAAATAGGAAACGAAATCGAGGCAGGCCTAATAAGAGATGGAGCGATGACATAGTAGAAACAGCAGGAAAGATGTGGACAAGAATTGCAAGAGACAGGAACAAGTGGAAATCAATGGAGGAGGCTTTTACTGCTAAAGGCGGTCCTTATGTCGAAATTAATAACTAATTATAATAACAAAATTTATATTTTTATTTAAAATAGTGAATACTAACACATACTAACAAATACAATTTATAAGTAAATATCTTAATGTATAGATGTAAGGAAATAAAGCTATAAATAAAATAAAATAAATAAAATATTTAAAATAAATAGATTAACTTGGCAATCACATAAAAACACAGTGTATCTTTTTTTTATTTTATACACAATGTATCTCACAACCAATACTTTCACTTATAATTCTTAAACTTCTGGTTCAAATTGAATCAAATATGAAATATACCGTGTTTATACAATGCCTGCTTGGTTACTGAAAATTCAAGCTTCAATGATGTTATAGGGGGTCGAAAATGGCCTGAACTGCTTCGAGAAAAGGATAGTACGGCCGTGCCGCTTGTATTTGCTCGATTTGGCGATCAGATTTAAACTTTTTGTTTTTACAATTTACATATTTAAAAAGAAATTAGTTTGTATTATGATGTACTGAATCTTTGTATTTTACTTATGTTGTAAGATGAGTTATTTAAAGAAGTAAAAGTTGGGAAAGTGATAACTTATCATGTAAAAATTAAACTTACGTTACTTTTAAAAGATTATTAATTTTCATGCGTCATACATACATTTACATAATCTTAATGTAAATCGATCATTAAATAAAAATTCAGAACTGGCGTTATTATGTGCATCTAACAAATATATATTTAAAATGTGCAATCACACTTAGAATTGGACGCCGACCAAATATTTGACTTCTGGTGCCTTTCATTAATTGATTAACTTTTGACGACATATGTAGCCGAGTGGTTAGCGACCCTTCATACTAAGCTAGAGGTCCGCGTTCGAATCCCGGTAGGTGCAAGCATTTATATGATGAATATGGATGTTTGTTTCCGAGTCATGGATGTTTATATGTATTTATGTATGTTTAAGTAAGTATATTGTATTAAATATATCGGTTGTCTTGCAACCCATAACACAGGCTATGCCTAATTTGGGGCTAGATAATTTGTGTAAAAGTGTGTCAGTAAAATAATTATTACTATAGCGATCTGTAATACATCTGGGAATATATTATATTTTTGGGGGATGTTCTCGACGTGATACGTATCCCACACTACCGTTAGTGAATCCCCGAACACCGCCCATCGGACGTCAAAGCGCTCTTCTAGTCATTGGTCAATAGAACTAATTCCTAAATACGAGGGGAGGCTGATAAGTAATCTACCTAACTATGAAAGAAAAGACTTTGATGGCTAGTTTTTTTTTTATTTTTCTATATAGTCTCCTGCAAGTGAAATACACTTATGACATTTGCAAATAAGTGACATCATGCCGTTATAATAGTAATTTTTATTTTGCTCGTCAAAATGGTCAGTCACAGCCTCCTTCATTTCTTCGTCCGTCGAAAATCTGCGACCCCTCAATTTTTTCTTTAAATCTTTGAATAAGAAATAGTCACAGGGAGCCAGATCTGGACTATAAGGTGGATGGTTAATTTCTGTGAAGCCGTTTTTGCTCAGGGCTGACCTCGCCGTTAAGGCTGTGTGTACAGGAGCATTGTCTTGTAAAATCAGAACACCTTTGCTGAGTTTGCCTCTCCGCTTTTCTTTGATTTGTTCACGAAGCTGGTCAAGCAAGTTTGCATAATATTCAGCATTCATTGTTGTATTTTTAGGCAAATAATCTATCATCAAAATCCCTTCGACATCCCAAAATACGGTGGCCATAAGTTTTCCAGCCGACGGCCGAACCTTGAACTTCCTTGGCGGCTTTTCTCCTTTAAATTTCCATTGCATTGACCCTTGTTTGCTTTCCGGATCCCACTGGCGAATCCAAGTTTCATCACAGGTCACAATTCGAGAGATAGTCTCTTCTTCTTTACCTTTGACCAGGTCTAGAAATGCCTGACAACATTCTACTCGCCTTTGTTTGTCAAAGGGGGTCAACATTCTAGGGACCCAACGCGCGCTCACCTTGGACATGCCCAAATGTTCGTGAATAATTTCATGAACTCGTTCCTTGCTAATGCCCACATCTCTGGCTATCTCCCACTGCTTGATTCGCCGATCTGCAAGAATCAGGTTCTTCACCTTTTCAACATTATCTGCGGTAACAGCAGAAATTGGCCTTCCACTACGTGGGTCGTCTTTCAGGCTCTCACGGCCATGTTTAAATTGCTTCGACCAAAACTTTATGACGAATTCAGAAGGACTTGAATCACCAAACACCTTTAACATGCGCTCTCTGATCTGCGTAGGCGTATTTCCTTCTTTACTTAGGAATTTAATCACTGCTCGATGCTCAAATTTCATCATTTTACAATTTTCTTTCGACATGGTGAAATCAAAGCCGCGCCAAAAAAACAAAAGCAAGCGAAAAAAAATAAGTGTCATAATTTTGAAAAAGGAATAAATATAGAATATGATTTTGCAGTGGCCAGTTCGATTTTCAAAACTGTCTTTAACAAAGTAGATTTTATATCAGCCACCCCTCGTATAAGAAAGAGCACGTTTGGTTGCAGCAAGTGTCGTCGTGCCCGAACTGCCGCAAGCCGCTGCCCCGCTGCGGCGTGTGCCTGCTGCACCTGGGTACGAGCGCAGGAGGCGGCGCGGGCGCGGGGGGCGGAGCTCACTTCGACACCTGGTTCAGCTGGTGTGTGGCGTGCCGGCATGGCGGACATGCCGCACACTTGCTGCAGTGGTTCAGGTGACATTTATTTATTAAAATACTATGTAACATTACAGATTAAATTTAAATCGTTATAAAGATACTATACAAAAAATAGAAAACAATCAAATTATGAATTAATTACTGAAGTAAAACTTCTTTAGGCGTGACTTGGGGGTAACTCAGAATATGTTTCTGGCAGAAGTACTAAGTACTAACGTTAGTACCGGCAGAAAAAAGTCATTTGAAACAAATTTTAACCACTATAATTTAATGGTTTAAAAAAATTGTTTCAAATTGCTCAGTTATATTTTCCGAAAATCTCCAAGTGTATTTGTTTATTTAAGACTTCTTTTGTAATAAATAATAAATAAAAGTTGTCAGTCTGACGTTTGCGACATTCGTTAATTTTTCTTCGTCCATCGGACAGGCAAAAGCCCATAGAGCCATATTCGTTAACATTCAATAACAACGTTAGATATGTGTGATATTAATAATTTAATTATTTTTATTTATTTATTTATTATTTATTAAAAACACGGCTTTAATTAATGTAAGCTTATATTAAATCTTCTTGTCTTTCAACTTTTTAAGAATATTTGTTATATACTGGATGTCCTAGAATAGGTGGTACAAACAAGGGCAAACGAAAATAACATATTTTATCTATGAGCTTTCAGATAAGCAAAACAAAGTATACATGTATGTATATTTTAAATATTCCTTAACACACACACACTTTTTCTTATTTTATAGAGCTTACTCTTGCTCTCAAATTTTTTCTTGCATTCTTTGACCAAACATCCCATCGAGCTGGCAAATAGATCACACTGTGGTGCTACCTCAAGTACAGAGCTTAGAAGACAGACGGCTCGTATTATGTGCTTATGAGCTTGAGTGCCTGCAGGCGCCTGTCTCTTGTGCTGACGCTCTGTGACTGCACGCCCCGCTACCAGTGGATCAAGTAACAACCAAACTCACATGAGTATTTCTAATATTAGCACAGATTCTGTTCCAAATTCTTTTTTTTATTAAAATAATATGTCAACCCTATATCATTTATATGTCTAAATAATTCAAATTCAAAAAAAATCTTTATTCACTGTAAAACTTTTTAAGTTATTTAGAGCAAGCCAGGTTTAAGTATAAAAGTTACAATAGCATTCAAGTGAGTATAACAATATTCATAAACAAAATTTAGGAACATTAATTCCAACTATCTTTATCATTCAAATAATCTTTCACATTATAATTGGTCTTAGACATTAATTTATTTTTTACGACACATTAAAATTTTTTAATAGGTAATATTTTAATATCATTTGGGAATCTATTATAAAATATAACACAATCCACTTTAAAAGATTTACCAATTTTACGGAGCCTAGTAGATGGAATAGAATGTTACAGCTGTGTAGACGTCGAAAAAAATTGAGGTTGACACGCACACTAACACAAAGTGACATACAAATCGCGAGTGTAAGACGCAGCTTGTTATGCAAACTAAAGTAATAAACCTGGCCTGTTTTCATCGGTTGTCTAGCAGCAAGAGGCTCTATATGGACTTTATTTTCACTACAATACACATTACAAAAACATTAAATTATGTAAATTTATTTATTTTCGTGTAATCTACAGCGTAATATTTTGTAGATAATATTACATATTATAATATAAATTAGAAGAATAAATCCAAAGCTGATTACAGTATATAGGTTTTACACAAAATAAGAACATTAATGATTTAACAAACCAAAAGAAGGTAACAAATTAACAATTATTACTGTACGAAGCCAATTAGACTATAAACTTTACAAAATTAGTTTAATGAGTTTATTGTGTGTGTGTGTGTGTCTTATTTTTTTTAGCTGTAATTTGAACAAGTAAAACATATTTAAATTATACTAAGCTTTATTGTACGTGCGAGCCAGACGTTGCAGTACAAATAATATGTTAAATTAATTATAATAATTAATAAAACAGATATAAAAAAGATTTATACAGAACCGGCGTTGCCTTACCAGCATTTCTATCTTCAGTTCATATTACTGTATTAGTAGCCTTTGATTACTAGAATTGTAAATCATCTACCGGGTAGCTCAGAGATTGCGTATTTGAACGAAGCTAACAATTCTTGGCTAAATATTCAAAATTTTCCAGACGATTTAAAGTCTCAAAAAGCATGGGAGGCACTTATTTGTAAATCAGCCTTTCATGATCTTTTGATCACATCTACTGACAGAACAGAGCGTGCTCGTCTTTTGGCCGTGACACAAAATTATTCGGACTTTTGGTTACAAGCCTTGCCTTCTACGCTGATCGGAACGATACTTGACAATATGATATTGCCAGTATGCGTATCACTCTGGCTAGGTATAAAATTAAACTTAGCCTACCACGTCACGGGCTATCCAGCCCGGTCGGCACTCTAGGGAGGGTTGGTATTCTGCGGTGTCATCTCATCATATATTTTACCTTATATAAGCCTTTCATATACGGAAACTTTAAGGAAGAAAACGTGTTATAAAGTATAGGAATATATTGACGATAAAAATGTATTGATACTGTAAAATCTGTAAATGGATAAAACTTGCTGAGTTTCTTGCCGGTTCTTCAGTCACTTGAACAGATGGCATCAAAATTGACTCTCGTAAAGGTACAAATTGTACCTAAATAATGGAATAAAGAAATTTATTTTAATGACAGTCAGAATGATCCGGTGGTGTGGTGTCGTTCAGTGTAGTGTTTGTTGTCGCAGCGAGCACAGCGAGTGCCCGGTGAGCTCTTGTTCGTGCCGCTGCAGCGCGCTCGACCCTCCCGAGCGGCGCGCGCCCGCATCCCACTTCTGACGAGTTGCCACTCATTGGACATGTTTGTTATGGAACTGTATGTTTGTTAATAAATAAACGATACTGTATTATTTTTTATTTAATTTTAAAATTTTACAAAATTTCAAAAAAATAATGTTGATAGAACTCTTCTTCTAAGTAAAATAAAATGAAATGTAGAAGATACCCTCATCTCCCTGTAAAACAGCGCTCGGTGCTGATTCTCCCCTTGTAGTGTGTGACTAATAAAGGAGCTTATTATCGCAGTCAGACTATAATCATTCGAATACCCAAACCTCCAACATCTATTATAATTAAATAACTAATAAATAAAGTTTAAATTAACACTAGAATCTCTCAACAAGCGCGCGTGTGCCGCCGAAGTTTTTACGTCTATTTAATTTTAAAAGTTCATTATTTACAATAATAACGTTTGTTAAATAAAATTATAATATTGATTAACTTGTGCAAGTATTATCAAAGTGAAAGAAAATATAATTTGATTAAATTCAGTGCAAAGAAGTTCATACGTATTTAAAATATTTTTTTTCTACCCTCATTAAATAAACTAGATTTTTTTAGTGTTGTTGAGGCATCTGATAATGCTTCAATAATTGCTATACATCCTGTTAACTGACCAGTTATATTCCTTTCGTGTTTCTCAAATTTATTTGTGCTGGTGCAGTAGTTGTATCAATGTCTATTGATTCACTTCAAAAATCGTTGGTCGATATGACCACAGCTTTCGCCACAAGATTCGAGCAGTTCGAGAATAACCTCCAAAACATTAAAAACACAGCAGCTGCTTCAAATACTAATATAAACGTCAACGACGTAGCCGGGGACTTTTACGCTTTTCGGTCATTTGTAATTGCGTCACTGTCGACGCTTCACAGGCAAGTAGAATTACTTCAGAAAATATCTGACCAAGCGGAAATGAGGCCCAGACGTAAAATGCTACTGGTGCACGGAATACCAGAGCATAGTAAAGAGGCACATTGGCAAACAACATTCGGCAGCTGTCGTTAAGAACCTAACCCAACATCTTAAAACCCCCAAGCTGGATGTGACTTCCATTAGTAGGTCACACCGTGTTGGTAAAAATAAAAGTGATAAGCCTCGGCCCATACTTGTAAAATTTGAAGACGTGGATTTAAAAAAATCAATATGGTTTAGTAAAACTGCCCTAAAAGGGTCTGGAATTACTCTGTCTGAGTTTCTTACCAAATCTAGACATGAGACTTTTATGACTGCCCGTCGAAAATTTGGGGTGAACAAAACCTGGACAAGTAATGGTACTATTTTCATACTTGATTCAAAGGGATCGAAACACAGTGTGAATTCTGTCGCTGAATTAAATGTTATTACCACCGACACAACGCACGAACAATTGAGAGCTGGAGAGTGTGGTGCTGATCAGAGGCAGGAGGCTGCAGGTAACACCAGGCCAAAGAGAACTAACAGGAATAAGTAAATAAGCATAAACTAAACTTAAGTAATAATTACACAAATTAAATCCTAAGTTCTTTTTCATTTAAATTACTTGAATTAAACTTCTTGATCTAGTGTTTCTATAATGATTTGCAGTATGTATGGCTAGGAATTTATTAAATCTAAGTATTAATCTCCATCTAATTCTATTTTGTTTAATGTCTCCTTACTCCTCAACTTGTATGTCTACTTTATAAGGCTAGCAACATTTTGTAACAAATTATTTGTTATTATTAAACACTGGACTCTTGTTTATAATACTAATCTCAATTTATTCAATGTTAAATTGATAACTAATTTCTAACTTAGACTTAATTTATTTGATAGAACTGAAACTGAAACTATGAATCTTGAAATAAGTTTGTACTTTAAAGTGGTATATGATAAATGTTCTACAATATGTAAGCATTACTTGATTATATGTGCCTAGTCAACATAATATAATATTAGGTAATATTGTTTACATTTTTGTGTCACTATTTACCTACGAGAAATTTAATTAACTATATATTTAATAAACTTAAAATCAAATATTAAGTTTAGAGTTAAACTATATACTTACTTTATACTACTTTTTGGTGAACAATAAACTGCATTTAAACTTTATTTATAGTTTCTAATTGTTTGGTTCATAATATAATATATCAGTTAATCCAATTTAATAACTTCTATTCATAAAACATATGCATAAATTGACAATGTTTGTAAGTCTGTTCTGTAAGTATCTTCATTTATATTTACTATACATTTCATTGTAAAATAATATAAATTTGATATTCAAATACTCTTGGTGTAACATTGTAATAATAAAACATAATAATACTAATACATAAATTGACAATGTTTGTAAGTCTGTTCTGTAACTGTATCATCATTTTACTATACATTTCATTGTAAAATAATATCAATTTGATATTCAAAATACTCTTGGTGTAACATTGCATATCATTATATAGCAACATAATCTATAAATTTTATAATGTTATTGTTAATTTGATTAGTTGTAATAATTTGCGCTAATAATTTCTGTTCAATTAATTCATGTGAGACTGGCGTTAACAGGATACAGTTTTTTGAATAAAACCACTAATATTATATTAATTTCAAACACATTAATATAACTTGAAAACGCAATATAATATATACATATATTTTTCGTTGGATTTAGATACATAACATTAGTTATAACTAATATAAGTATTATTGTTTAGTTAGTTAGTTTAGTTATAATTGATCTAAGTATTATTGTAACATTACTTATTAATTATTATTTATTTGTTCTGTACTTTTTAATCTTGATAAATTGTAGCTGGTAATAGCAGATACTAGTGATAGCAGTGAAGTTGATTTTTTGTCCTTGAATTCCTCAAGCAGCCAAAGCTCCGCTGATGAAAGCTACTACAGCATCTCACCTACCTTCTCTCTTCGTAGTGAACTTGAGAAAGCTTTTATAGATTGAGTTAATAATTTCAATGTTTTACATATAAATGCTCAGAGTGTGCCTTCTAGCTACACTGATATGCTTGCTTCATTTGATTGTAATAATATTCATGCAATTCTAGTGTCTGAGAGCTGGCTCAAACCTTGTCTTCCTTCCACTTCCTACTCCTTACCGGGTTTTCAGCTTGTCCGCAATGACCGAACCGGCCGAGTCGGCGGCGGTGTTGCAATATATATTCGTGAACGATTCTCATATTCTATAATAAGTGCATCTCCTCAGCCACCCCCCGGTGACTCTGCGGAACATCTTGTACTTGAAGTCAGCATATCACACTCCAAAGTACTATTGGGTGTGTTTTACAGTCCTTCGTTAGGCGTTGATTATTTTAGTTCATTTGAATCCATTCTTGACTGTCTTACTCCTTTATAAAAGCATGTGATCATAATGAGAGATTTCAATACCTGCATGTGCAAAGTTAATCATCGCAGCAGAAAGCTCCAATCAATAATTGACTCCTTCAACTTGCAGTTACTTCCTTTAATGCCTACTCATAACCTACCTAATTGTGAATCATCGTTACTTTTTTTTTTTTTTTTTTTTTTTTTTATTTATTTATTTATTAAAGTAATCAACAGCGTACACAACAATTATTTTTACAAAATTAACCTAGGTTTTACATAAAGCCACTAAGGATTACATAAATTTTAAATTATAAAAAGAAATCATATATTAACAGAATAGACTTAAAAATGTACTATATATACTAACAAATAAAATAAAAGATTACAATAGCGCGCGCGTGTCTGTGTGTGTGTGTGCGTGTGTGGTGTGTGTATGCGTGTGTGGTGTGTGTGTGTGTGCGTGTGTGTTTGTGTGTGTTGCGTTACCTATTATTATTATTTTTTACGATGATGTTTTATTATTTCTGTTTTTAACTTAATTTTTGATAAGTGAAATACGTCAAACTCAGCGTACTGTTTATTATAAATTCGTGACAGACGCGGAATTATGGAATTTTGGGCATAATTTGTATTAGGTTTGGGAACATGTAAAAGGCGCGTGTGACGCGATCTTAAAGATTGAGCGTTTAATGAAAAGGCTGACAGTAGACTAGGACAGTCGATGGAGCCACTCAAAATTGCTTGCAGAAGTAACATGTCACTTTGATTCCTTCTTTGTTCCAGTGTGTCGATACCATAGTGAGAACACGCTTCCTCATAACTGCTGAATTCTTTAAAATCTTTAAAAGTTAAGTATTTAATAAACTGTTTCTGTATGGTTTCAAGCCTTTCGATATGTATAATATATTGGGGAGTCCAGACATTACATGCGTATTCAAGAATACTCCGGACGTACGCAAAGTAAAGTGCCTTTATACATTCCAGATTACTGAAGGTTATTACTCGTTTTATGAAACCTAGTTGTTTGAAAGCTCTATTTGCTACATTATCAACGTGCTCATTCATTGAAAACTTAGCATCGATTTGAATACCCAGGTCTCTAACCGCAGTCACTCTGGGTATACATGTGCCATTAATTTTGAAGTTAAATTCAATTATATTTTTTTTACGAGTCAGAGTAATATGATGGCACTTTTTAACATTAACTATAATTCTGTTCCTTGCGTAGTATTCTGTCAATGCATTTAGGTCATGTTGTAGTTTATGACAATCGTCAAGTGAACGTATTTTGACAAATATTTTTGTGTCGTCAGCGAACATTAAATACTGTGCAAGGTGGAAGCAACTTCCAATATCAAATAGGTAAGCGTTATATAAAAGCGGACCTAGGATGGACCCCTGTGGTACTCCTGAGGGTATTATTACAAAGTTACTTCTAGCACTACCCGTCACAACTGCTTGCATACGGTTCTTAATGTATGAAGTAAACCACCGAAGTAAGCTCCCATTTACGCCTAGCACGCTTAGTTTTTGCAGTAGAATTACGTGATCTACTCGGTCAAATGCTTTTTCGAAATCCGTGTAGATCACATCCACTTGATATTTCTCGTCCATGCTCTGTACTACGTAATCCGTAAAAACAGCTAAATTTGTAACGGTAGAACGGTTCTTCAAAAATCCGTGCTGCTCGTAGGGAATAGATCTAGTTATAATGGGGCATATGTATCTATATACAACTGTTTCGAATAACTTACTCATTGCGTTCAGAATCGATATGGGCCGGTAATTCTCTATTTGGGCTCTTGATCCGCTTTTATGTAACGGTACTATAAGTGCTTCTTTCCACACATCAGGGAAACTACTGAAGACGTTAATGGAGAGATTAAATATTATGGATAGCGGTAAGGCTAAATTGTTAGCACACTTATTTAAAAAAATCGGTGGGATTCCATCACTACCAGCTCCCTTATTAGTTTTTAAAGCTTTAAGCAATTTACGAACCTCATATACACTTATAGTAATTTTGCAAATGGTTTCATTATGATTCAAGTTTAGAAAACTTGGTTCATCGTACGAGTTTGCTGGTTTTACAAAGATGCTCTCAAAGTATTGACTGAATCCATTACAAACTGAAGTTTCACCTGTGTAAGTACTATTACCAAGTGTAAGCTTAGTGGGGTATCCTTGTTCGCTGTTTCTAAGGGATTTAGTATAAGAGAAGAGAAATTTAGGATCTTTACGAATGAAGCATTGCATACGCTCAGTGTAGTTTTTGTAACACCTGCTCTGTACGAGTTTTTGGCGAGCCCTGAGCATAACAAACTCGTCGTAATCAAGAGGATTTTTATCTTTTTTCCATTGTCTATGCTTTTGAAGCTTCTCTTGCACTATATGAATTAGAGACTTAGAATACCACACAGGGAAATTAGTTTTATGTTTAACTTTAACTGGTATAAATTTATTTATTGTTTCGTTTAGAATGGAATAAAAAAGTCTAATTGTTTCATTAATTGAATCAGCTACTAATAATTTTTTTAGTAGATGTTCCCTGGTTTCGGTCACAACGTAAAATGTCATATCTATTGTCACAGATCTCACTATCATAGATACCGTTAGTCAGCCATGATTCTGTTATTAAAATTATGTCATAATCGTGGTTAAGTATGTTTTGTCTAAATTCATTTGTTTTAGTGCGTAAGCCACGCACATTTTGGTATAGTATTTCTATTGTATTAGCGCTCTTGCGTGTGCAATAAGTACCAAAATATAGAAAAATTATATATGTATAATATGGACAGTAATGTAAGTAAGTTAAGATAAGCTAAATTGTACGGATACTTAAGGTAACATTTGCTTGATGTTCGAAACGGAATAATTTTGATGTTTCTTTTAAAAGTAGAATGGGTGTGGTAACAATATTGTTTAATGTCTGATTTGTGAAGTTGGGTGCGAGTTAAAAAAGAAATATATTTTGTGTAAGAGATAATAAAGTGTGTATGTGTGTGTTAATTTATGAATGTAAGTGTTAGTGTATTGAGTGTGATTAAGTAGGAGTTTATTATGTTGTGGATTTTTACAAAAAACGCTAGTAATCTTGAGCAACAAGAAAATACAAATAACCAAATTAACTGTAAAAAGATAACTCAAAAATAGTTTAACGCACAGAGTCACTTTATCTTGGCTAAATCCTTTTCGAGACGAATGTAAAGGGCCGGCGATTCTTCGTTTTTTCTTAAAAAAATGTGGCAATTCTTGATCTAATAATTGTATCAAAAAATAACATTGTACATAAGCATGGTCAGTTCACCTCAGTGCCTTTTTCATATCACGATCTGGTATTCTTGTCATATAAAGTTCGTTTACCTAAATTAAAACCTCAAACAGTCTGGCTGCGTAACTTCAACAATCTTAACATGGATCGTCTCAACTATGATGCTAGCAATATCGATTGGACTGTAGTATATAATACTGACTCAATTGATACCAAAATCAGTTTTTTCAACTCTCTAATTTTACAGCTTTATGACATGCATGCGCCTCTTAGACCTGTTAAAAAGAAACATCTCCCCGCTCTTTGGCTCACAGATGAAATTAGAACATTAATAAATGCAAAAACTCGGGCATTAACAAAGTACAAAATTAGCAATTCTAGTTCCGATCGAGTTAAATATAAAAGTATCCGAAACCGATGCAACAGAATATGTAGGGATGCTCAACAACGTCACATATTTGAATCAGTCGATAATCCCGATCCTGCTAAAGTTTGGAAATTTTTAAGATCACTTGGTGTTGGGAAACAGCAACAAACAGTTCTTCCTGCTTCACTTGACGTCGATTCTCTTAATAGGCACTTTTCAAGGTCTCCTGTTCTTCTTGATCACAATAAAACTACACTAAATACTCTCTCTAATTTCATGAAACAAGCTCCTGAACCTTTCTCTTTCGTACCTTTTACTGAAAGTGATGTCAGGAATAACTTACTATCTATATCCTCAAGAGCCATAGGAAGCGACTGTGTAGGCCGAAACATGATTATTCCAATTATTGACATTCTTCTTCCTATAATAACCCACATCCTTAATTTTTCGATTAAATCTAATACTTTCCCAGAAACATGGAAAGAAGCTCACTTAATTCCTTTACCAAAAATTTCAAACCCTCTGACTTTTCGCGACTATCGCCGAATATCTGCTCCCTTTCCTTTCTAAATTACTGGAACGGTTAGTTTATAAACAACTTAGTTATTTCCTTAATAAATACTGTCTTCTAAGCCCCGTGCAGTCAGGTTTTCGTCCTGGACACAGCACCGAGACCGCTTTGGTCAAAGTTACGGACGATATTCGTCTCGCTATGGATAACCAACAGCTTACTATCTTAACCTTACTTGATTTTAGTAACGCATTTGGTTCTGTCGATTTCGACATCTTAGTGAAATCATTATCTTCTTTAAATTTATCAGCAGATGCCGAGAGTTGGTTCCATAGCTATTTGATAGGGCGGCGACAGCGTATTAAAGTTGCGCATATACAATCATCCTGGGTTCATGTTTCTGCCGGTGTTCCACAGGGAGGTGTCCTTTCTCCCTTGCTTTTTTCAATATTTTTAAACTCCATCACTAGCAATCTAAATTCTTCTTTCCACTTATATGCTGATGATGTTCAAATTTATAGGCACTCCACGTTATCTGATTTACAATCAACAGTTCATAGTCTTAATAAGGATCTCGCTACCATATGCGAGTGGTGTAAAAATTATGGTGTAATGATAAATCCAGGAAAAACGCGGGCAATTATCATAGGCAGGCAACATCTGATCTCTAAAATTGAATGGGATGTACTGTCTAGACCTCGTGTCAATGATGTTTTAATCTCTTTTTAGTAGTAATGTCAAAAATCTAGGCTTACATATAGATTCAAATTTTTCTTGGCAGACGCAACTGAATAAATTAATTAAAAAAGTTTTCTCCGCACATGGATCCCTGCGCCGGTTACGTAATCTTCTCCCAGTACCTAGTAAAATATGTCTTGCGCAGACTTGCCTGCTCTCCATTCTTGATTATGCAGATATTTGATATCCCGACCTTACCGAGGCTCAGCTGGATAAACTCGAACGCCTACGTAAATACGATCATGTCTCCTCCTACCGAAAAAAACTCAACTGGCTTCCTATACGTCTACGTCGCAATTCACACATTCTACACCTTTACTCCATAATTTTTCACCAAAACACTCCTCTTTACCTTAAAGACAGATTTGAGCTACTAGGGTCTCAGCATGAGCTTTCGTTGCGCTCTGCTGCGAAACAAATACTAAATGTTCCTTTCCATAAATCTGATAGCTATCACTCTTCTTTCACCATTAATGCCATCACTCTTTGGAATCAACTGCCGCTTACTATCCGTCAAGCACAATCATTAGCATCCTTTAAAAATCAACTAAAAAAACATTATCTGTCCTCTATTTGATAGAATCTATCTGTATGTATCCACCAACATAATTCAACAATTCTGAAATGTTAATTATTGTTCCTACTTTTTACATATTTTACTTTCTTATAAATTTATCTATATTTTAGTATAGTATATATTATGTGTGTCTATATTTTTGACACTTCTTACCCTTTTAATGTACTGCCTTTCTCTTTTATTGTATTACAAATGGTTGCCTGGAAGAGATCACTATATAGTGATAAGGCCGCCATTTGCACCATATCATGTAATTATGTATGTTAGTAATTAAGTTATATTTTGTTAATGTGGTGTCAAAAAAGTGTAATAAATAAATAAATAAATAAAAAAATTAAATTCTTCAGAATATAATATCAAATCAAAATTAAAAATAATAAAAATCTAGAAGAGATCAAAATAATAAATTAAATAAAAGTGAGAAGTGTTTATTGGCGTTTGCCGTGCTGCTGCTGAGGATGATGATGCCTTTGATGTGGTAAAGGTGCCTAGCAGGGTGCCGGGAGATGCAGGTGTCGGAATTGGATGCAGCAGGGAGCTGATCCAGTCAATATGAAGATATAGATCACAGGACAGGCAATATGTTTGCGGTTTATTGTATTTGTTTGAAAAGTTTTTTTTTCATACGTGAACATTTCAAACTTTACTAACTACTAAACTTTATTTTATTTCAAACTAATTAATTAACAATTTTTTTAACTCTTCAGAATGTAATTGACAGTATCATTATGAGAATATAAATAAATGAAAATAATTAATCTTTTGGATAAATATATTTTGAGGAATTTATTTAATGGATAATATAAGTTTAATATTAAGCTCTTTATACATAACTATTTTTATAATTTTTTATGACAGCATTTAGCTAACTAAACTGCTTATAAGTATGGATAATATAAACTGCTAAAATAGATTGAATGATATTGTATTGACGATTATTTTATAAATTAAAATTTGTAAAGAATTGAGTAAAAAGGTAATAATTCTTTTTAAACTATATTGAAAACTTTATTTTGTTCAAAAAAAATCTATTATCTATATCTGATTTATACAGTTGATTGCACAAAGAGAGAATAGTAATTTTAATTTGAAGATTTTTTGTATTTTGGTACAAATTTTATTAACATTGTTTTTTTTTTGCATTTACAGTTCTAAGTATACAATATACCCAGGTTTGTAAAAGGTTAATTTAATCTTGCACATAATATACTTACGACTATTTCGTTTCATTTCACCTCGTGACGAGATAAGTTTGTTCTATTTTTTAATTTTAGTATGAGTACAACTGTGTTATACTTTTTTCAACTTTATTCAAGGACCATCTCCTTAACGAAATAAGTTTTTTATTATTATTATGTGGAGTTATTAGTTAAAAAATTCATGAGTTAAATCTAATAAAAAATAATTAACTACTTAATGGCATTCAACGTCATGATGTCATACTTAATTAGCTGGCCTAGCAACACGTGTGGTGTTTATGCAGAAAAAGTAGAAACGTTTATCGTAATAGAAATCGAGTTTTCCACTTTAATAATATAAAACATACTAGCTGACCCAGCAAACGTTGTATTGCCATGTAAATTTAAAAAAGGAATCAATAATTATAATTTTTGGGGTATAAAAGTGTGGATGCGACCGATTCTCAGTCCTACCCGATATGCACACAAAATTTTATACTTTTTATTTCGATTCATCCGTTTTGGAGTAGTTTGGTAACATGCACCAGGACACGAGAATTTGATACTTTTAATAGATATCCATACGATATAAAGCTTACAATTTGTTTCTACTCTCTTTATTATTATTTCACGAATAAGTATTGGATAAATTAATTTTAAATGTTAATTTTTTATTTTAGCGGAAGAACTTAGTTTCCAGTTATTCACATAAGTATTAAATATATTATATTAATAAAACACTATGAACTTCAGACAGTGTTGGCTGGTTTTGACCAAAGCAGTGATGCTTTTGATGTTGCCCTCAAACGCATTGCTGACATAGAATGGGAGCTAAGGGATGCTCATAAGCAAATTACTATCTTAGACTCACAAAAAAATAACAGGAATATGTCCCACACACAGTCACTGTTTGAAGAACTAATCTGCAATTCACCTACAATGTGTTCTGCTAACTCACCTAGTAATTCTGATTCCCCCAGTGTCACTATTGACTTAACTGGTAACAATTCTTCATGTAATACCTCTGTGACTGCCCAAACATTGTCCTTTAGTAGGAATAAATTTAAAAAATATGCTAAAATTAACAAATATATTAAGTCGACCCAAAAATTTATCAAAAAAAATCATAATTTCAGTAAGAATTTGTACTTGCGTAAAGAAAGATCAGAATTGTTAAACAAACTTAATCAGTGTAATTCAGATTTAGAATCATGTAGGTGTAATTATGAATATGAAATACAGCAGCTTCATTCAGAACTCTCTAATATGAACAAAACCCTACAGGAAATAACTTATAAATATGATATGGCTCAAAATGAGATAAGTGAACATGCTTTGGAACAGGCAATGGATGAGCTTATTAGGTCGAGTCAGTATAACCTAGAAACATTTGAATCGCTAGTGGCAAAAAACATATTTTGTGCGACACCTTCTCAAGCTTGCCAACAGCCGGAGCATGAGTCGCTTATACCTCAAGTGCAGAACCCTTGCATATCATTAGACATATCAACTATTTCCCTCTCACAAAATCAAGAGTTACAAACCAATATTAAACATAACATTATTATGTACAGTGATGAGATTGGAAAAAAAAAATGGTTTACAACTGAATCTTAACTTTGGTCAAAATATTTTAAATATCTGTATGCCTGGGGCCACTTATTCCAATATTTTAGACAGAATTATAACTTCTAAATTCAATTTAAATACAACAATAATAATTCTAATTGGTAGAAGAGGAAGAACTAATAATAAGGATATTGCTAATTATTTCAAATTGCTTAGCAACTTAGATAATGTAAATAAAATAATTTTGTTTGGGTTACCATTCAGTCAGAGCTTGCCAGAACGAGAAAATAATCATAGACATAAGTTAAATTAATATATGCATTCCTTGACATGTCGTCATGGTCTTTTCCATTTTATGGACACCAATAAGTTTATTGGAAAGTATTTTTATTTGACTAAAGAAAATAATTATCTTTCTAAATATTGTATTCGACAATTAGCACATGTGCTAAATTATTATTTTATTAACTTATCCTGTTCGGTGGACAGACAGACACCTGCTTCTATTGAGCAGGTTAGTAGTACCTTTGGTATTAAAACTGTGGAATATTTTCCAAACCATTTAAACTAGTTTATAAGACAACTGAGAACAACTCCGGCAGAAATTTGAAATCTAATACAACAAAAAATAATAACTTGAATATAAAGCATAGCACACCCGTATTAGATAAATTTAATAATAAAAATTTTATTAACCTGGTGTACCAAAATATTCAGGGCTTGTCTGGGAAACACTTGGAAATTGAGTTGTTTTTAAATAATAATGATATTGATATACTTTGTTTAACAGAACATTGGTTAAAATGTCATCAGCTTATGTTTAATTTTGGCAAGCACCAGGTTGCTAGTTCGTTCAACAGACAAAATGCAATACACGGAGGCTCTCTAATACTGATTCATAACAGTTTAAAATATAAAGAACGCTCAGATATTGTGAGCCTGTCAGTTGAACAAACTATTGAGATAGCCTGTATAGAGTTTGAGCAGCTTGTTGTAATGAGTGTATACAGACCACCAGCTGCATCATAAACATTTTTGAAAAAATTATGATGATAATGAAGTTCTACTTAAAATTAGTAATAAAAATATTCTTGTTTGTGGAGATTTTAATGTCAATTTATTAGTTGAATCCGGCCTGAGCACTAAGCTAATATCCCTATTTCGATGCTATAATCTAGTAAATTTATTTTTAGAGCCAACTAGAATTACAGTGACTACATCAACCTGTCTTGATAATATATTTACCAATATTGTTCCACAGTCAAAGTCAATTATAAATAAATTAGAATCAGACCACTGTGGCCTACTAACCACTTTTAATTTTAATTATAGTAAACCTAAGTACAGTGTTAAATATGTACCTGTGAACACTAGTCACCTAAATAATTTTAGATCAAATACTTTAATGAAGTTACCTAATTTCAATTATTATGAGGACCCAAATGAACTATATGATTCTGTAATTGATGTTATCAAAGATGAATATAATGTTATATTTAAGCCAAAGTATATACAGAAAAATAATTCATTGTCTTTCAGTGATTGGGCAACGGTGGGAATTCATATTAGCAGGAGGAAATTATACTAACTTTATGAAGAAATATTGTATAATCACTCAGAAAGATTTGCTAACTATGTAAAATATTATTCAAAGATATTTAAATGCGCATGTACCTTAGCAAAATCAATGTATATAAGTAATAAAATTAAAAATAGTTCAGATAAAATAAAATCAACATGGCAAGTAATAAACAGTGAGACTGGTAGAAACAAACCTCGCAACTTAAATTTTAGTTTAAAAATAAATGATAAAATCTTGGATACAGACCAAGATGTTGCGGATGCTTTTGAAAGATTTTTTGCTGATATTCCAGTTTCCACCACCAAGGCCCTAAAGTCATCTGCCACTCTTGCTGAATCTATAATTATGTCTAATGTAAATGAATGTAAAATAGAGTTCAAATTCACTCATGTTACTTACAATGATGTAATGAAAGCCTTTAAATCAGTAGAATTGAAAAAGGTTGCTGATCTTGATGGCTTATCCGTTAAAATAATTCACTCCATAGCTGATTGTATTGCTCCATACTTGGTTGTCATATTTAACTTATGTGTTGACAATGGTGTGTTTCCTGATTTGATGAAACAGAGTAAAGTCATTCCATTATTCAAAGCCGGTAGTTCTTCTGACCCCACAAATTTTAGACCAATATCTATTCTACCGATGCTAAGTAAAATATTTGAAAAGCTTATTTTACAACAATTGCTTAATCATTTCTATGGTAACAATTTAATGAGCACTAAACAATTTGGTTTTTCAAGGGGTCGCTCAACAACAGATGCTGGTGTTGAGCTTATTCAGCAAATTTTTGAAGCCTGGGATAATTGTCAGGATGCCGTTGGTATTTTCTGTGATTTATCCAAGGCATTTGACTGTGTTCATCATGAAATCTTAATCAGGAAACTACATCATTATGGTATCAAGGGAGAAGCACTTGGCCTTCTGAAGTCTTATTTGGGCAACAGGTTTCAGATGGTGAAGTGAACAGTAAGAGGTCAGCTGGATCTCCCATTACCATGGGCGTTCCACAGGGTTCGATTCTTGGGCCATTCCTATTCCTTGTATATATAAATGATTTACCATACTTTGTACAAAATAAACATGAGATAGTATTGTTTGCAGATGATACTTCTTTACTTTTTAAACTACATAGACAGCATACTGCTTTTGATGACGTGAACAATGCTATCTCCAAAGTAGTGGAATGGTTCACTACGAATAATCTTCTTAATGAAAAAAAAAAACCAAATGTATTAAATTTTCCCTGCCTAATGTTAGACTTGTAAGGGCTCTCATATTCCCCATATTCCTCTACGCTGCTGAGACATGGACCCTACGAGAAAGTGAGAAGAAAAAGATCAATGCCCTTGAGATGTGGTGCTGGAGAAGAATGCTCGGTATATCGTGGACCGAATTCCGAACCAATGAGTCCATTCTTCGGGAGCTCGGCATCGAACAGAGACTGTCCACTACCGTACAAGCTCGCATTTTCACTTTCTTCGGGCATGTATCGCGACGTGGAAGCGACTCCATAGAACGCTTAATAGTGCAGGGTAAAGTCGAGGGCACTAGACCAAGAGGCAGGTCCCCGATGAGGTGGACGGACCAAGTGAGGCAAGCTGTCGACGGTACTCTGCATGAATGCACGAGAAGAGCGGCAGTTCGCGACGAGTGGCGTCGCATTGTGAAACAGGCCACTAACCTCAACGTGACGACCACGACCACTCTGACAAGAGTGTAACGCCGAAGAAGAATGTTAGACAGGTTGACACAAATATTTTAGTAAAAGACGATGAGTTGAAACCTGTAGATACAACCGTATTTTTAGGGATTACCTTAGATACCAAACTTCAGTGGGGTCCTCATATTATGAATTTGGCGAAAAAGCTTAGTTCTGCAGCATACGCAGTTTGTTAGAAATTTAATTTAGTGACACTCATAATGTCAATACTAGAAATAGGGATAGGCTTGCTGTTCATGTAAGTCGACTCCAAAAAGTCACAACTTCATTCAGAGGTCTGTGTATACGTTTTTATAATAAGGTCCCTATTGACATTCAGAACTTACCATTAAATATAAATCAGTGCTAAAGAAAAAGTTGTATACAAAAGGCTACTATAAAATATCTGAATATCTGGATCTAAAGAACCCTTGGGACTGAGCTGCTGGGCTGTTACATGTCTGTCTTAGTTTGATAAATGTCATTATAGTTATATAATTTAAATATTAATATTGTTTCTGTTTTTTAATCAATTTTTAATAATCATTATCATGAGTTATGTAATTTGAAACAAAATTGTAAGTAGAGGCATTTAGTAAGTATTGCATAATATGTAGATGAACTTGAATTGTTTTGTTATTCGGTAGATTTCTCGTGGCAGGTATCGTCATGCTCGCTTAAATGCCTCTGCTTGTGGCGGCGACGTGGGGCGGGTCGTTCCCTTCCCTAAAATATGGTCGAGGGAGGCGATGGCTGGTCCATGCGTCATGCTCGTGAACGGGTGCTACTCGTGGGGGCTGGATGATCTTGTTACCGGGAGGTCTGCTTGATGTGTTTTTTTATTATTATTATTTCCTTTAAAGTTATAGTTATTATATATTTTATTTTATGGAATGCTCACATAATGCCTCTATTTATTTACGGTATGTGTGGATTGATGCATCTACTATACTCAATAACTCTTGTGTTTATAAGTATTAATTTACTTTTTTTTTTCTTTTTTTGACTTACTCATGTAAGCCTTTCAGTTTTTGACTTTTGAGTATTTTTGTTGCGTCACTTTGCATATATTGTAATTGAAATGATTTGTAAAACAACTAAAATGTAAATCTTGACTTAAAAGAGTGGCAATGAGTTTCTTGCTACTTCTTCTCATTAGCTCAACCCTTTACGAAGTAGCGGTAAATTCAATAAGAAACAATATTTATATATTTTTTTTTGACATTCATAAGTGTCATTTTTGTGACCTACATGAATAAAGTGTTTTTGAATTTGAATTTGAATTAAATATATTCTTACAATTTACTTTCATTCACTTTATTTGGACTAATTCTATTCGATTCGATCTAGTGGCTTAACAATAACGTTTAAAGTTAAAATATTTTATTATTTTTCTTCATCTTTTACATTCAGTTTAAGAGGATTCATAATAATATGGTTAAGCAAAGTTAGGTTTTATATGGATTATATTGATTAACTTTGAAGTTTTTGTTTGTTTACAAATTATTAGAATTTATTCTTTTCAAGTAATGCTACTTTAGTGCCTAGAAACTTAAATTCACAACTAAGATTCACAATACTATCTATTATAAGACAATAGGGGACTCCACTAGCAATATAAATACACAATGTACAAATAATAGTAAACATAATAATTGTAAAGTTATAAACCTGATGCACCAAAATATGCAAGGATTGTTAGGTAAAGAACTGGAACTGGAGTTACTAATGAACCATGAAAATATTGATATCTTATGTCTTACTGAACACTGGCTTAGAAAATATGAGCTCATTTTTAACTCCAGTGGTCATCGGGTGGCAAGTGTGTTTAGCAGAGAAAAGGCAACACGTGGTGGCTCTCTTATACTTATAAGTAAATCATTTAAATTCATATAAAGACCGTAAAGATATTGTGGGCCTCTCTGTTGAACGTACCATTGAAATAGTCTGTGCAGAGCTTGAGTGTGCCATTGTTGTAAGTATATACAGACCCCCCGATGCATTATATGAGTTATTTGAGAGTGTATTGGAGGAGGTTCTATCAAAATTATCAGAATCTAAGAAATATATTATGATTTGTGGTGACTTTAATATTAACTTATTAGAAAAATCCACCACAAGTATTAGATTCAAATCTTTGTTTAAATCATATAATTTATCAAATATTTTCTTAGAACCTACTAGAGTAACCAGCGCCTCTAAAAGCTGTATTGATAATATTTTTACTAATTATAAACCTATTTCTCAATCAATAATTAGTAAACTGAGCTCAGACCACTTTGGTCAATTAGCCTCTTTTAATATTGAAGCGAACAAATGTACTTCAACTAAAAAGTTTATGTTTGTTCCGGTAAACAATAGGCGAATGGAGAAATATAGAGGCAATGTTTCAGAAAAACTCTCAAACTTGTATTTGAATTATAACAGTACTCCAAATGAGATGTATGGTAATTTATTTAAAATAATTAAAACAGAGTTTGCTTCTATATTTACTTCAAAGACAGTCAACACGGGTGGTCTCTTGTCATTTAACAACTGGACAACAGCTGGTATTCATAGGAGCAGACAACGGTTATATGAACTATATAGTGAGAGATCATCATGTAATCATGATGCATCTTTCCTTGTATATGTGAAAAATTATTCAAAATTATTTAAGAAAGTATGTACTATTGCTAAGTCAATGCATATTAGAGAAATAATTAAAAATGCTTCAAATAAAATAAAAATGACTTGGAAAAGTTATTAACTGGGAATCTGGAAGAGCGAAAGACTGCAAGTTTGATTATAATCTAATAATAAACAATACAAAAATCCACTCTGAGCAGGAAGTAGCTTCTGCTTTTGAGAAATTTTTTTCTGACATTCCAGTTTCCATCTCAAGAACCCTTGTCTCCTCCACCAGTGTTGCCGAGTCACTTCTTACTTCAGAGAGGTGGTAAAACCAGTGGAATCTGCTATATTTCTTGGCATTACTCTTGATTCCAAATTGCAGTGGGGCCCCCATATTGAAGGATTGGCGAATAGGCTTAGTTCTGCAGCATATGCGGTTAAGAAAATCAGACGGTTAACTGACATAGATACGGCGAGATTAGTATACTTTAGTTATTTTCATAGTATTATGTCCTATGGTATATTGTTATGGGGCAGTGCGGCCGATATTAATACTATCTTTGTGCTGCAGAAGAGGGCTATTCGCGCGATTTATAACCTAGGTCCTAAAGAATCATTAAGAGAAAAATTTAAAGAAATAAACATTTTGACTGTTGCTTCTCAATACATTTTTGATAATGTTTTGTATGTTCATAAGCACATTGAGGAATTTTCTAGAAACTGTGACATTCATAATGTTAACACGAGGAACAAACATAAACTTGTTATGCCTACTACTCGGTTGGGTCGAGTTAGTAAGTCTTTTGTTGGGCGATGTATATGCTTCTACAATATGATCCCAGAAAATGTACAAAACAAATGTGTTACGAAATTTAAAAGAATTGTTAAAAAACGTTTGTGTGGGAAAGGTTATTATAGCATAAACGATTTTCTTAATGACACCACGGACTGGGGTTAAAGCGAACACCCTCAGGCTCTTTAATTATTAATGTTTATTGTACGATATTACATTGTAATCCATATTTTATATAAAAAAAAAGCCCGCTGAGTTTCTTGCGCCCATTCTTCTCAGGTCTGAGGCAGTCTCTTTTGAATGGGTGGTAGATTTTGACGTTCAATAAGTGATTATAAATCCTATTTTGAATAAAAATATTTGAATTTGAATTTATCTAGTACGGAACCAGCTCGACACAAAAATTTAAAATAGAGTCACATTCAGAAATTTTTATGTATTATTTAATTTATTTACCATGATAATATGATGTAAATTTAAAAACCCTACATCAGTGTTTTGTAAAGATAAAGATTAGTAGATAAAGATGTAAAGATTATATAAAAAAAGTATTTTTTTCATATCATGTACTTCATAGAACTAAATTTTTGTTTAAAGTTTCAAACGTATAACAATTTTCGTTTAATGCCCTATAGAGCCTTCATATAAGTGTTCCTATAATATAGAAATTACATTCTGTATTGTTTTCATATGTTATATCATTTCTAGTTTTGCTCGAAAACTTATAGTACAAAAATAAGTTTTTATAACAGTTTCGAGTAACAAATCATCATTAGCAACAACAAAATATGTAAAATCCGCACTTTATTAAATTAATCATTTTTCTATGTTAAACATAAAATGATAATTAATATTGAAAATTATTCTCAAAAACTTAAATCTAACACATTATAATTAATTGACATGCAATGTATGATAATACTTAGAAATAAAACAACAGTAAATATAGCTGATTCTGTGTGAACGTTCTACAGCGCGAATTGCACGGGTCGTCGAATTACACGCCCACTCCTTGTTACGATTATGGGTGGCGCAAGCTGAATCGACTTCGTTGAAGTAGTGTAATGTATCGGTTACTAAGGAAAAACACAATTACGCAATAGAAATAACTAGAAGATGAAAACTTCTCAGACGAAGCAAAATTTATATTGACATGGAAAACTAGATCCATCTCATTAGATAATTTTCTCAATTTTATATCAAAAGACGATTTACTTTATTTTTCTTTCACATATAAGTATAACTTATTTTTTTTTAGAAAACGGTACACTCAACCGCTCCTAGTTGGTATTGGTTTTTTACATGATATGATTGGGAATTACTTATTTTATATTAATTACTTTATCAGTACAGATTTTTATTTCTTATAAAATAGTATCTTTCTTGTCTAATTTAACAATATAATATACGTAATCTTACTTAATATCGATAGGGATTTATTAATGTTGTTCATAAGTGAAGCAATCCAGTTTTAAGTTACATGTGAAACAAGTCTTGTTTGTCAGAAGTGAATATTGAATTGCGATAGGCATTACATGGAATTATACATATTAGATTATGCAAGGTGTTGATTAGATGCAGCGGAAATATGAGGCGTCATATAAACGATCCCACACACGAGTTCGCTGGTTATGCTACAGTTTAAATCATTACATTACATTATAAGAATGATAATGAAGTATAATTTTAATGGGAACTAAATTTAGTTTGAGAATTGTTTTTCAAATTTCCGAATCTCAAAAATATAACTCGAACAGATTATTGAAGAGAGTTTATAAAAAAGTATGTATTATTGAAATGATTTGATAAGTTGGAAAACGATTATGAGAGGTAATTAAATAAAAGTACAAGAAAGGGTATATGAAGCTGTATTAAAAATAATTTTTGTTACGGTTAGATAACAATTAGGTACAGCATTGGAGTAGGTATAGGTTTGTGATATATAATGTAGGATTTGATATGACGTATAGTTTATTTTATGATAGGAGATTATGTGGTTTATAATGATTCACATGCGATTGGACTGATCACCCAAGAGCGATGAAGCTATTATTTACTCTATATTCATTTTGGGAATGAAAGTTATATATAGAAAGTATAGGAATGTATTGCTAAAGTTATGCTCGATATTACGGTACACATTAGGAGAGTGGTACTATAGGGATCAGGTCCTTCAGTTATATCGAGGTGTGAACGAGATTCCCCTTTGGATTGTGTCTTGGAGACTGAAGTTGTCTTAAATCATGACCCTATTGTAACGTTGTATCTACATTACATACGTTATTTTACATAAAATAATGAAATAAAAATAAACTAATAACATAAAATAATAAAACTAATAAATAATAAAACGTAAACACTTTTGTGCGCGAGCGTAGGCGAGTTTTTTGCTGTTCATAAAAAATGCATGGCTCGCTCGCGTCACCCGTCGCCCGGCTATCGCCATACCACGGCTGCGCTCGGTAATAGCAACACGTCATTATATTATGTGCAGTGACTTATCACGTTTGCCGTAAAATACCTAGTTATATTATTTTTTTGACCACCGGTAGTCTTAACATAATATAAAAATAAGTTTCAAGGATTATCGTCACCCCGATAGGGTAAGTGTTGGACACGTGTTAATATTATTTGAGTAATTGTAAAACTTTGAAGTAGTTATTTTAAAATGTAGTATTTTAGCAAACATTTAATTTTCTTTTCAAAATTAATTATTCTTTCTTTGCTTTCGCTTTCTTTTCTTTTTTTATTATTGTAACTCCGTTCTGATTGTGAACAACTACACCTCCTGCTTACGGCTTCACCCTTAATGATAGACACGGACGCATGTGGTTCACAATCAGCGGAGACATAAGAATGTGGTCTTAACTGTGGACATCATTCACAGGGTTCCAGGATAAGATTTTGGAACGTTTAAGGATATAATTCCATCAAGTTCCGGTGATTAGTTACCCGGACACCGAGTATCGGAAATCACCTGTGACACGTCGAGTCATAACCTCCAGCTGAGGGGCCTGCACCGGCGTCTTCAACGTCAGGGGAGTACCGAGCTACAAGGACGAACTAGATCAACCAACAATACACCCTACGACCCTTGCTCAAATTTTATTTTAATTATTTTTAAATAAACATCATTTAAAGGCCGGTACGGGTAGTTTCATTTAAACCCCCCGTAACCGTAGCACTATATAAAAATGGTACATGGAGAGTCAAATCCTTCCATTCGATCATGGTGCGAACGAGTATTCCTCCGTGAGATAAGTTGGAGTCCAATAGAGGCTTAAAATATGACTCCAAAGAAAAACAAATAGGTTGTGCACAACCCAAATGGCACAAAGTTATCCATTTATATTATGAAGTCGACTATAAATAAATATTATTATGATGTACCAAAGTGGATAATTAAATAAAAATGAAAGTACGCCGGCGCCGGGCGAATACGATATAGTATACTGAGTACCAAGTAGGTGATATGTGATGTGTATAATGTACCGATAATATAAATATGATTGAAGAGATAAATACTATTACGAGCAGAGTAGGAATAACGGTGTGGTCAAATGTAAAGAAATGTTTAGAGATATGAGGTAATGTTATATAATAAATATAGATGAAAATGGAGTTTGTCAATCATTTATAATTTATGACCATGCCTCTCATGGTATATGGTTCAGTATAATATTATGAGTGAAGATTTAAAGAAATTGTGTTTAAGAAAGTTTAATATGTACCAGAAAAATGTATGTAGAAGTAGATAACTTTACAGTGAAAAAACGTAAATGAGAAATAACATAAATTTGAACTATGAAGGAAAACAAATGAGAATATTTCAATTTTGACAAATCAAAGAAGCATAACACAGGTTTCTATTTAAATATCTTATTGAGTTCGATTTTGAGATTTTTTTTCATTAAATATAGGAAGGAAATGTGCAATGCGTTTTTTTAACAAATTGTTTTTTTTTATATGAATTGTGCAATCACTGCAAATATAAGAAATCAGAATAATTACATATAATGTAGATTATGTCTAAAATATAATATTTTATGTTTCTTCATGTGTGACTACTATTTTGATTTATAAGATTTCTATTTAGATCAATGAATATAAATGTGTTTTTTTTTTATTCGAAAGCAATGTAAAAATAAACATACCTATTGTTAAGATTTAAAAGTTAAGTTTTCATTTATATAGATCATTTTGCTTGCTAGTCGATAAGAGATGGCGCTAGTTGTGTTTGAAGTCGCACAAACAATATTTGCATAAATTTTGTATGGTTCAAATATTTGGTTTGGGAATATATCGATCTCTAGCCTTGTATGGATTGTTTTATTTCGCATCCACTAGAGGAGCTTTTTTGAGAACCTGTTCATGGTCCTTCGAGCCGGATTAATAGTACAACCGCGACATCGTGAGTGCAGTGATTAGTGTCCGAACTAAAGTGCTGAAGCTGTAGTGGATCGCTACAGAGGGCGCTTCGCGAGTGCAGTGATCATTGTCCGGTCTATAGTACTGAAGCTGTGGTGGAGCACTACAAAGGGCGCTTCGTGAGTGGTTCCAGTCCAGGGCGTTGCGGGGAGCTGTCACTGCTGACGGCAACAAGGAGTTAAGTGGTTTTAGTGTGTGAGTGACGACAAATTGTGAGTACTTTTTCAATATCTACTTTGACTTAGAAGAAATTAATCAAAATTTCAACTTAGAAAATTTCTAAGTATTGAGCCAGGAACTTAATTGAATTTAGGGCAAAAAGTGAAGTGACGGGGAATCTATGCCCGTGTTTGCCTAGAAGTCTCAAACACTTAGAATATTTTGTGTGCGATATTCATCTTAGAAAAAATTCAAGGAATCTACAGTGATAAATTTAAAGACTTTATTTACAATAACATTGTTAATTTTAAGGTGTTTTACAATTTAAATTAATCATTAAAATGGCAAACTTAGATAAATTACAGTTAGAATTAAAAAAATCAAATAGAAAAAGGTAGAATTAATTTCAAAAAGACACCTAAATCTAGACGAACACTATGTTACATTGAGTCAAGATTGGAAAATCTTGACCAACAGTGGAGTACTTTTGTAGATAACCATAGTAGAATAATTTGTGAAGTCGCACAAGATATTTATGAAAAATCTAGTCATTGTTCAAATGATGTTTATAGTGTTACTGAGGAATGCTATTTAGATTATAAGTCAGATTTGCGAGAAGCTCTGATGAAAACTGAGACTATTTCAGTTCCTTCAAAGTCACAAGTTTCTGAAACTAATCAATTTTGCCCGGTAAAATTACCCAAAATATCTATACCTATGTTTTCTAGAAAATATACGGAATGGAGCAGTTTCGTAATTTATTTATATCGTTAGTACATAATAACAAATCATTAGATGATGTGCAACGGTTGCACTACCTTAAAGCTTTTATAACTGGGGAAGCAGAACAACTATTAAGACACGTACCCATTACTTCCAGTAATTACAGCTTATGTTGGGCTCAGTTGGATAATAGATATAATAACAAAAAGCATATATCCAACTCAATCCTAAATCGTCTCATAGGTCAAAAATCGTTAAGCTCCGAAAGTTCTAATGCCATCAAAGAACTGTTAGATACAACAACAGAGTGTCTTAATGCTTTAAGAAATATTGGGGTAGATGTATCATCATGGGACATTATAGTTATTCACATTATCAGTTATATTAAAATTAGACACTGAGTCCAGAAAACATTGGGAATGCAAAATAAGTGATGCAACAGATACATTGCCTACGTTGCGTCAGTTCACAGAGTTTCTAGAACAAAGGTTCAGGTCATTAGAGTTTCTTGACACCAAATCACCTAAACAGCATCAACGAAACATAAATAGTACTAAGTCACTGCACGTTGCCACTGAGAATTGTCCGTTTTGTTCAGAAGGACATAAATTGTGTAATTGTAGATGAAAATGTTGAAAGTCGTCGTAATTTTGTAAAAATTAACCGAATTTGTTACAATTGCCTCGGTACAAATCATTCAGTCTACACATGTCGTCAAAATACTAACTGTCGTATTTGCAGAAAGAAACATCATTCCTTACTACATCCCAATAAAGCTCAATCAGTTGGCTCTTCACCGGTTTTATCTCAACCAACTGATAACAACGTTGTTAATGTTGCAACAACGTCACAAGATAACGAGACGATAAATGTAGTCTCCTGTTTTGCGACCAGCCATAGCCAAGTGTTGCTGGCTACGGCTCTAGTTAAGGTGCAGTCGCACAAAACAGGTGATCTCACACTAAGATCTTTGCTGGATCAAGGATCTCAGGCTTCGTTTATTACGGAGTCAGTGGTTCAATTGCTAGGACTGCAAAGAATACCAAGTAAGAGCCGCATCTCAGGGCTTGGAAGCGACAGAGGCACTTCAATGTCCTCACGGTGGGTGGTAAATTTAAGAATTCAATCGCTCCAAGATCCCAGTTTTTGTATAGATGTTAAGGCTCATGTTTTAAGTAAAATAACAAGTTTTCTTCCTGGTAGAAAATTGATATCAAGTCCTTGGCCAATTTCCCTAAATTTAAATTAGCTGATCCGACATTCAATCAACCTAATAAGGTTGACTTACTGTTAGGTGCTGAAGTCTATGCCCAGATTTTATTGGATGGTTTTTACAGAGGTACACCTGGGTGTCCAGTTGCGCAAAATTCCAAATTGGGTTGGATTTTGTCGGGTTACGTTACCTCTGAAAACAGTTCAAATAATTCTTGTCATACAGTTAGTATTGTGAATTTGCATGCTGCTCAAAATGACAACGAGATGTTAAAACGGTTTTGGGAGCTGGAATCAGAGCACTCGCTTGGTAGTACAAAATCACTTCCTACCGAAGAGGAGCAACGTCGTGATGAAATCTTCTCTACTACCACAACTAGAGATGACTCTGGAAGAGATGTCGTCAAACTCCCTTTTCGGGACCCTACTCCCGGTTGCTGTGAGGGCAATTTGAAAGATATTGCTACAAGATGATTTCATATGTTAGAGCGACGATTCCTTAGGAATCCAGATTTACATGCTCGGTATGTAGATGTCATGCAGGATTATCTCTCGCTGGGCATATGGAGCGTGTCCCAGTTCAGGAACGTGAACGTTCAGATGTTGTTTATTTGCCACACCATCCTGTTATCAGAGATGACAAAACAACATCCAAACTAAGGGTCGTTTTTGACGCTTCTTGTTCAGGCACCAATGGAGTGTCTCTAAATAAAGATTTGATGGTTGGGCCAACTCTTCAATCAGATTAACGTCACATTGTTATGCGCTGGCGTAAATATTCAATATGTATTACGTCTGATATAATTAAAATGTGTATCGGCAAGTTTAGATTTCAAACGATAATGTTGACTTTCAGAGAGTCCTTTGGCGTGACACTCCTGAAGCTGAATTGGAGCACTATCGATTATTAAGGGTCACTTTTGGAACCGCTTCTGCTCCATATTTAGCTGTGCGAGCCTTGCATCAAGTCGCTTATGATGAAGGTGATCAGTTTCCCCTAGCAAAGGATCGAGTTTTAAAGGACTATTTCGTCGACGATCTTATGACAGGATGTGAACGAGTGGAAGAAGGAGTCAAGATATATGAAGAAATGACAGCATTATTGAAGAAAGGTGGTTTTGAACTCCAAAAATGGTCGAGCAATAGTGCAGAACTAACGGACAAAATTAAGGGAAAACAGGGCAAGGATAAAATGGAACTAAAGGTAGATGAAGTTGGAAAAATTCTTGGGTTAGGATGGGATAAAAATACGGATACTTTTCAGTATTCTGTAACACTTCCAGACATCTCTACACCAATCAACAAACGTAAAGTGATATCAGACATTTCGCGGTTATTTGACCCATTAGGTTGGATAGCCCCAACCATAGTTGTGGCGAAAATGTTCATCCAGAGATTGTGGATGTCGGGTGTAGAGTGGGATCAGGAAGTACCTGCTCAATTATCGGATGACTGGGTGGCTTATCGAAAGAGTCTACCAACCTTAAAAGATTTTAAGTTGCCTAGATGGAATCAAACAAGTGAGGATGACGTTTGTAGATAGCTCCATGGGTTTTGTTATGCCTCAAATCACGCTTTCGCTGCTGTTGTGTATTTACGAGTTCTACAGAGGAGTGGGGAAGTAGCCGTTAGTCTCATCACATCCAAAACCAAGGTAGCTCCCATAAAACAAGTTTCCATACCACGCTTAGAGTTGTGTGGCGCTGTATTACTCTCCAAGCTGTTGATCGAAATAGCTGAGGTTATGTCAATTTCCAAGGAAAACGTTTTCGCCTGGACAGATTCGACTGTGGTTTTGGCTTGGCTTAGTAGTCACCCAAGTCGATGGAAAACATTTATAGCGAATCGTGTATCGGAAATACTACTGGTTTGGGAGAGTACGCAGTGGCACCATGTCAGTTCCAAAGATAATCCTGCGGATTGTGCCTCTAGGGGTTTAAACGCTATAGAATTGACCGAGCACAGGCTAAGTTAAGAGACGACGACGAGGAAAATTATTTACAGAAATCAAGAAAGAAAGGATACTAATTTAGAAGAAAAGCAAAAAAGGTTTTTCACTCTGCAAGAGAACAAAATAAATTGTGGACTAAGTATTCTTCTTTAGGAAAGTTAGTTCGCGTTATAGCTTATTGTAGGAGGTTTTTGCGGTTAAGAAAGTCAGAAGACACAAAAACGAGTATTTGGCTGAGTCATGACGAGCAACAGGACGCACTTAATGTGTGTATTCGTCATTTTCAACTAGAGCATTTTACTGAAGAGATATGCAGTCTTGCGGAAAACGCTGCCGTAAAAAAGAAGAGTTAACATTATTCTTTTACTCCATTCATTGATGCGAACGGTATTTTAAGAGTTGGTGGTCGTTTAAAAAATGCTGACATCAGTGACAATATGCGACATCCAGTGATTCTGCCTAGGAAATGTCATCTCACAGACTTAATAATCTCTGATGCTCACTTCAAAACGCTGCACGGTGTTACGGAGTATTTTACCCGTGACCGAATAATTGGTACCGATTGCAATTGATCACGCTTAGGCCCTTACAGCATATTTTTTTGTTAATGATGGTTATATTTATTAAGTTTTATTTTGTGTTTTTTATGTTTTCCTTTAAAATGTGTACTTTATACAACTAGTTTTTAGACAATTAATGTTACAAACTCAGTTTAAGACCTTTACAATATTTTTGCAGATATGTATACAGTCCATTTAGTTTAAGATTTTATTTTGGTTGTAAAGAATTTAAGAGTATTTTGTAATGAAGTTTGTATAGTTTACTTGAGATTTATACAAGAAACTTGGTTTGGTGACTGGTAATGTTAAACAAATTGTACTTTTTTATATTGTTTGCTTTGAACTTAGATGGACACTCTGTCCATGGTGGGCGGAATGTTAAGATTTAAAAGTTAAGTTTTCATTTGTATAGATCATTTTGCTTGCTAGTCGGTAAGAGATGGCGCTAGTTGTATTTGAAATCGCACAAACAATATTTGCATAAATTTTGTATGGTTCAAATATTCGATCTCTAGTCTTGTGTGGATTGTTTTATTTCGCATTTACTAGAGGAGCTTTTTGGGAACCTGTTCACCTATTATATAATCAGAATGATACCTATGTAATTTGAAAATATTTTCAAAACTATTTTACTTCTTTTGTATATTCATAATATTATCTCGATGTTGTGAGTCAATATTTTTATTTTTAGCACAAGTTATCTGAATTCTTTGATGTTTTATTTTATTTTGTTGTTAATTGGAAAATTGTGGTTAGTGAATAACTTTGCTGTATCTTTTTTTTAGGTTTCAAAGGTCAAACATTTATTACTTACATGTTAATAATGTTTTTTTTATTTTTGTTAGTATGAAACATAAGGTTATAAATATTTTTATGTAAATGAATCGTTTAAATTAGGTATTGGTTAGATCATCATATAGTTTTCTTTAACAAGTTTTGGTAATGAAAAATGTAATAGTTTTAACAAGTACCCATCTGGAATTGTAACTTTAAATAATTAAATTCGTTTTTTTGTCATTAACTGAAAATTACTTGTAAATTAGTGTACGTTTTAATACCTATTTGAATTATTTCAGTAACTACGTTGAAGTTGAATATATATATATATATATATAAAATATATGTAGTATATATTTTTTTTCTTTTTAGGGGGGAGGTGTAGTGTGTAACCACCTTTATACTTTACACACACTCATCTCTCCAACTAGTATATAAGTATTCGCATAGACTAATAAAGGGGCTTATTATCACAGTCAGACTATAATCATTCGAATACCCAAACCTCCAACATCGCACCCTAATCCACTTGCAACTCATGAACCAGACTTATTCCCTACTTCACCGCACTTTTATCCTTTGTACTTATTATTGTAAATTAAAGCATTATTTTGTTTTTCGTTAAAATACTGCTTCACAATCAAGTACGAATTGCTATATGATTAGGGACCAAACTGTTTAGCTACAGATTTGACACCAGAGCGTAAAAAAGAAGGCAATCATAAAAAAGAAAAGCAAGGGCTACAACAAATGCAGGCGCAAGAATCATTTACTATTAATTTATTGACAAAAATTATACTTTCATTGGAGCTTCGTGAGATCAAGTTTTCAGGGTTTTGAAAAGACTTGATCCAGCAAATCGTGACGGCTATGGCGGTATAAATCAAAATTTTTGGTAAGGTGCGATAGTGTATTAGCACTGCTACTTAGTATAATTTTTAACATCTCCCAAAGTCCTGGTATTTTTCCAACAGCTAGGAAAAGTGCTTTGGTGATCCATTGTTCAAGACATGGTCTTACCTGAACAGCACTGGTGTCGTAAAATAACGTTCCGCTTCAACCAACTTGACTTCTTTTGTCAAGGACCTTGTTGACGGAGTTGATCGTGGACAATAATTCGATTCAATATATTATAGCGATTTTAATAAGGCTTTCGATAGGTTAAATCATGAAATGTTGATTGGTGCAAACCTTATTTGTCGGACGGACAATTATTTGTTGTGGTTGGAGGATATAAATCCAAAGCATTCACTGTTACTCATATATGCGGAGTTCCTTAAGGATCAAATTTGGGACCATTATTCTTTAATATTTTCAATAATGCTTCATAAGATACATAATAGCTTTAAGGGTAAATGTATACACTTCTACAATAAAGTCCCAGCCACTGTTCAGGCATTATCTATAAATAAATTTAAATGTTTTATAAAGAAATTGCTCTGTCGTAAATCCTATTACTCCACTGCTGAATATCTAAATGATCGGACAGCCTGGGACTAGATTGTGATTATTTTATAGCGACTGTACAATATTGTATATTTTTATTGAAAAGAGCGCAGAAAAAATAATGCTGGGAGAGTTTCTTGCGCCGCTTCTTCTCTCTCAGAGCGCCATTTGTTTCCGAAGCGGTATAGTATCTAGTAGTATAAGAAATGACATCAAAAAGAATTCTAAAGGAATCAATTTTGAGAAAATAAATGCCTTTTATGCCTTTTATGAAATCGGAAAATGTTTTCAGGAGTCAAAATTTTTAATGTTCACTGATGGCTTAAATGAAATGATTTATTTGTATGAATCGTGGTAACATAGTTGTTAAACAATTAATTGGTGTACAGCACAATTCGCCAATATATCGGCATACAAATATTTGATTGTCAATATTGGAATTTTTATATTTATACGTCACTAATAAACATTACATAGTTTAATTTTCAATAATATAATATTAAATAAACATTAGTTTGTAGGTACCTCTCAACTTTTAAATACTATTATTTTTGGCTAAAGAAATCTTTTAAACTATAAAAGCATATATCTATTAGCCATGATTTTAATTTTTTATGCATTAATGTTTTTGGCATCTCTCTAATATTCTTTGGAAGGTGGTTAAAGACCCTAATACACATAACATTTGCGTAATTTTGATGAAGCGCTGTTCTACAGTATGGCATCAGAAGGCGAGTTGTATGGAATAGTCCTTTGCTGGCTTAAAAAGTTCACCATGTTTTTTAATGAACATACAAATTTCTAATATATATAGACCAGTTAGCGTTAACAGACGGTGCTTTTTGAATAATGGTCTACACGATTCTAGAGGACTGACATTGCTTAAAGCTCTTATACATTTTTATTTGTGCCAGAAAAACATTTGAAATATTAGTGGAGTTTCCCCATAGTATTAACCCGTACCGTAAAACTGACGCAATATAACCGTGGTATGCAGTAAGTGCAGCATTAAAGAATACAGTTTGTCTGAGCCTTCTTAAAGCGAAGACGAACTTATTTATTTTGCCTGCCACTGTATCACATTGAGCTTTCCAGTTACAATTGCAATCTAATATAAGGCCTAAAAATTTTATTGTGTTTGTTTCTTTAATCGTTTGGTCACTGTGTGTTATATTTAGAGATTTATGTATTGTTTTATAATTAGAAAATTGTATATATTTAGTTTTTGTCATAATAGCGAATAAATTATTCTCATTAATAACCATGTCAATATTATTTCTAAATTTTTATTAATAGTCATATTATGATTATTTATCGCTTTATGCTCGTCAGGAATAATTATGGATATGTCATCTGCAAATAATATACAGTTATAGTCGACGACATCGGGTAAATCATTCAAATAGATTAGTAGTAAGGGTATCATTCAAATACATAATAGTAAGGGTCCCATAAGACTTCCTTGAGGAACTCCAAATTTACTAATTAAATAGGGTGACTTGTATGTAGTCATCTCCAGTTTCTCATTTATTTTATTTTTTTCTACAATTTGTTGTCTATCGGCTAAATAACTTTCAATCCATTTTAGAGCAGGGCCTCTTATACCATATTTTTCACATTTATATGTTAAGATATGATGATCAACAAAGTCGAATGCTTTTGACATATCAAAAAAGGTTGATATAACAGTTACTTTCTTGTTAATACATGTAGTTATTTCTTCTATTAAGTAATAAGCAACCAAAGTAGTTTATTTGTTAGCTTGAAATCCAGTTTGTTCTTTTTTTATAATATTATGTTTTTTTAGAAAATGCATTATTCTTACATACATTGCTTTTTCCATTATCTTTGAGAAATAGATATAAGAGTAATTGGGCGATAATTATTGATATCGGTTTTAGTACCCTTTTTGAGTAAAGGCTTAATAACAGATAACTTTAAGCTTTGGAGCTAGGAAAGACACCCTGTGAAATGAAAGGATATATTAATTAAGTAAGTCAAAGTATGAGAGATATTGTGCTTTGCAGTGTTTGAGTATATGTGTAGATATGGAATCATAACCTGTTGCCTTTGTATTTTTAAGAGAATTTATTATCTTTATTACTTCGTTTTCGGAACATGGAGAGAGAAATATACTATTATTGATTGAATTTATTTTGTATTTATAGAGATTATTCCAATTATGATTACAATTTTTAGTCAAATCAAATTAAGGAATTATTAAATGTTTTTGCAATGTCTAATGGATTTGTTATATCAACGTCGTTATAATGAATTAGGTCAATACAATTTTTAGCTATCATATTATTGTGACTACCTTTTTTCTTTATTATATCCCATGTAGCTTTAATTTTATTTTTTGAGTTTTGTATATATTGATTATTTAGGTGTCTCTCAGAGCAGTCAATACAAGACCGTAATCTTTTGCTATATTTTTTTTTACTTTATTTTTTGATTTTTATCTTACTTTCACGAGACTTTGATTTGTAGTGAGTAAATCTCAACTGTCTTTTCTTAATACAAGCTACCTTAATACCTTTTGATATCCATTTACTATTGCCAACATAATTGGACATTTTCTTATATATGGGAAAGCAAAGATCATACAACAGGCAGAAGAAATCATGCAAATTTTTGATGGCTGTATTGGCATTTGACTCATTTATTACATCGATCCAATTTAGAGATTGTAAGTACATATTAAATTTATCTATATTCTCTTGACAATAATCCCTAATTTTTGTAGACCAATTTTTCGGTTTATATATAAATATTTTCGGTAAACTTACTAGTTGGCATGATTCATGATCCGATGGAAAAAGTTTAATTACTTTGCCTTCTGCTGTAGGAATATTTGTCGCTATTATATCTAGGCATGCTTGTTGTCGAGTTGGTTCCGTTATATTTATATTAATATTGAAATTACTTATTAGATTTTGAAATAATTTTAATATCTGATTTTCTATTAATATATCAATGTTAAAAGTCTCCGGCTAATATAATATTTTTATTATTATTTATGGTTAATTTATGGAGAAGTAGTTCTAATTTTTCAAAAAATAAAGTAATATTTGATTTTGGTGTCCTGTATATACAAACAATGTAGCAATTTATCGCTTTTACCTCAACAGCACAACATTCAAATATTTTTTTTTTGAGTATTCAGTATAGTGATCGAGAATCTTATAATCTAGAGATTTCTCCAATAAAATACAACTACCTCCTGGTCTTTCATTCAATCTACAAAACGTCGAAACGACATTATTATTTTGCAGTATGAGATTAGATTCTTCTCCCCTTTTTATAAAAGTTTCAGTAAGACAAATGATACTTATATCTACTTCTATTTCAGACAACGCTAGCTCAATCCATTCTAGCTTACTTAAAACACCAGCAATGTTTTGGTGCAAGAGATACTTTTCCTTACATAGTCTATGGTCGAAAAAAATAAGCTTGTGTATTATTTTCTAGATTAATTGTTTGAGTCGCTTTATTACAATAGTTTTTAACTGACAATATCGTTTTATCAACTTGTGTAGACACTTCTTTTTGGTTTCTAACGCTTCTATTTTTGTATTTTAGTTTATTTAACCAATCCTTGCATACCGAAAATTCCTTCTTATAATGACATTCTAATTTGTTGCTGATTTTGTTACAAACTTTATTCATATAATTATTTTTAGCATTATAATATGCAGTATAATTTACATTTGAATTCAAAAATTTACAATTTGGATATTGTTGACATATTTGTTTTAAATAGTTATTAATAAGAATTTCGTTAAGATGAGGATTTTTCACAATATTCAATATTATAATATCAGTACCTTTTAGGTAGCGTAGGAGGGCAGCAGTCTCAGACATAAATACGAACGGATTTCAATCGTGTTCGCCTAAACTAAGAATGAATTGGTCCGTTTGGCATGTTTTTATTTTGTAACACGATTCGATTATATTTTCTGTACTGGCTAAAGGTTTTGTTTCTGCTGAGATTTTATAAAACTGTTAACTCAAGTGAAGATGCATAATCTCTTGAAAGAGACCTTGACAATCTGATAATGTGGTGCAATATGAATGGAATGCGCTTGAATCCAGATATGTGTCACGTAATTCGATTTAGTAGGAAAAAAACACACTCCAAACAGAGTTTATTATATTCATCAGGTAACCCTAATGAAGTCAGCCACACTAGAGACTTGGGAGTTATTCTAGATAGTAAATTGCGTTTTACTCTGCATATTCACGATATTGCCAACAAGGTGTGTAGAATGTTAGGCTTCGTTCTGCGTAACTGTAAAGAATTTAAGAGTCCCAGCACTAAAGTAGTAGTTTTTTTATTTTTTTTATTTATCATATATGTAATAACATATACCGATATAAAACTAGGTCAAATTAGCATCTAAAAAAAACCACAAAGGTTAACAACTAATGCTAATAACACTTAATAATACGTCACAACTCAACAACAACTTATGCTATAAATTAAATGAACACAGTGAAAATATTTTAAAAGACTTAAAAACGAATATATATAACTTATAAATATGACTAAGCAGGTTCAAATTCTCTTAGCTGCTATAATTTATGTAATAGGTAATCATTTATTCTATAATTAATGTTTTTAGTATTTAAATTTTGCCGCTCACTGAAGGGCAGCTCATTTAGCAAGCGAGGTATTAGGTAATCGGCGGTTCGTTCGCCGTACACGTTGCAGGCCCGGAGAATCGACAACCGGTTCTGAGTTATGGCTCTTGTTTGTATAGGATGTTCTATCTTTTGCAATCTTATTTTTTCATTAAAAAAGTATTGGCTCAATAGCATTTGCTTAACTTTATGATAAATGGGCAAGATATTGCAATGTTTAAATATTTCATTTTCGTTGTTTTAATTTTCGAAACATATTTGCAGATAATGTATTTTTTAAAATTTTTAATTGAAGATTGTATATTTGCTTCAGATATGAGGAATATGTACGGCCATAGCTTGTTAGGCCATATTGAATATAGGATTCCGCTAATGAATTATAAAGCATAATTTTTACTTTAAAGGGAATTCTATTTTTTAATATTTTTATATTTCCTAGGAACTGGCGTAACTTATTGCTAATGTCTTCGATGTGGTAGCTCCAGTTGAATTTTGAATCAATTATTAGGCCAAGGTATTTATGTGTATCCACTATATCAATTGCAGGACACCTACAGGTTCCTAGCCCATGCAGACAGTTATGATTGTGTGAAATTATAGATTTTGGTGTAGGGTGCTTGATGTAGGGTGATTTGATAATCATGAGCTTAGTTTTACTAATGTTTAGTACTAAACCAGCATCATGACACCATTTAGTTATCGTGTCCAAGTCAGACTGAAGATCTTCACATGCTCTATGGATATCTTTACTTGACACAATAAGGCAAGTGTCATCTGCAAATTGGTAACACGTGCTGTATTTTAGGCAATTTCCCAAATCGTTCACATACGATAAAAAGTGTAGGGGACCCAGGACTGATCCTTGAGCCGTTCCCTCAGTCACCATTTTGGGGTCACTGTATGTATTTTGTACTTTAACAGTAAATGTACGATTTGTGAGATAAAAAAAGTTAATACCTGTCTTGTCCTAGTATCCTTAAATATTTCAGTTCTGTGTGGAATCCGCATTTCGATATATATGTTAAGCGAATAGAAACTGCAGGAGCGATTTTTATAGCACTTGTCCTATAGTTGCAACTTGTCTAGGCACTATGCACCTTTCAAGTTACTAAGATCGTCTACTATATTTTTATCTCAAATCATTTGACATCGTAGAGAAATACTTAACACCATGTTTCTGTACAAACTTATTAATGGAATTTCAGACGACCCCCATCTCAGAACCGCGCATGTCCGAGGATAAACGAGACAGCAACACCACTGCAACCCACTCCACGCTTAATGTGGACTTTTGCAACATTAGGGGAATTGAGGGGGTGCTTAGCAGAAACCTCCACGTGTGGGCGGTGGTGTCGATCCACGATGAAACCTCTCTTAGGCGTTCTGAATAGAGTGACACCTACCTCTCCGGTGCACCCTGGAAACATTGCGCCTGTGACTGATTTGTTATTGCGCTCGATTTTCACTAATCGCTGCGTAATGGCAGTCCTTTGCTGGCCAGTGGCTAATATCTGCTCCACTCTTCCGGCGGTTAGTGGGTGCCAACCGGAAGATTTTACAGCATCCACCTGCGTCTTTGGCCTGCGCAGTTGATCGCCGTACGCGGGGATGACGGAGTCAGCGGGACAGGGGTCGGGGATTAGTTATCCCTGTAACGTAATACGCTTCCTTCGGTCCTGATTTCAAGCTAAACGGTAGCCCCGTGAGTAGCCGCCACGAGGGTAATGGTCAAGTGTCCCCGCCTTGGCGGGGCCACAGGCGAGGTTCGGCTGGTCCCCGCAAGGGGAGGTGCTCAGCCATGCTGACGGGGTAAGAATGGGTGGAGGAACTGATGGATAGGATCGAATCCATCAGCCGCTCATCTCGAGCTCCCGATGTCGCGCAAGAGGCCAACCAGCTGGACCCATATTCCCCTTGCAGCCCTGATGGTTAAGTTAACCATCCCCAGTTGCGGGCTCGGTGGAGGGTGGGGAGCAAGGGGAACGAAGTTTTTACCCGGTAAAGTATGGACAACCCAAGATCCAAAAAAACCCCAAAATAAACTAATTCCCCGGCGGAGAAATCCACCGGGACCACACAGACCTCTGGAGCGTGTTCAGCACCTGCTGGCACCCAGAAATTACAGACCAAGGAGCCTAATAGGGAACCGTCTATGGGCACAGACGCTGCATCAGCAGTGTCTGCCCAATCAGTCAGCAGACTGGAGGCAGGTTGGACCCTCGTATCTTACAAGGGCCGAAACCAAAACAAACCCCGAATAGGGGAGAGTCACTCGGCACATGACAACACAGATCGCCATCGACCCAACAGGAGGCAAAGGCGCATAGCAGCTCGCCTTCGCAAGGCCAACGCTCAGAAAGCTAGCGCCTCAATGCCCTCCTCTGAACCCGAACCGCAACCCAGCACCTCACGAGGTTCGGATATGCTGGTCAAGCAAGCCCGGTATGATCCCAGGAAGGCCCCAGACAACCGAAGGCCTCCTTCCAACAAAGCAGGCAGAGTAGCCCAACCCTCGACATCCACCAAACGCACTCGCTTGGATGACCTGGGACCAAGACCCCAGACCTGGTGGGGACCTGAATTAGAAAGGCTCAGGAAAAAAGTCAGGAGACATCTGAACCGCGCAATGAACACAGGCGATCAATACGACTGGGACATCTACAAAGAGTGTAAGTCTGAATACAAGAAACGCATCAGATACAGAAGATCAGAAGGCTGGCGTAAATTTTGCAGCAGCATCCAATGCCATAACCAGGCCAACAGGGCAAGGAAATTAATCTCTAACCAACCCAGGCAAATCCTCGGATCCCTGCTGAAACCTGACGGTACATTTACCAACTCACCAGAGGAAACAGAGCGAGTCCTGACGGAAACTCACTTTCCAGGATGCAAAATAATGCAGCATATCGAGTGGGTTAATGAAAACATAACCGCTGAGGAAGCTGACTGGCAACAAGCACACAAGTTGGTGACAACCGATAAAATAAAGTGGGCTATAAATTCCTTTCACCCCTTTAAGTCAGCAGGACCTGATGGGATCTTTCCCGCCTTGTTGCAATGGGGAGGAGAAGGTCTCCACAACCGGCTGATCAACATTTTCAGGGCGTGTCTAGCGCATAGATACATCCCTAGGATATGGAGGGAAGTTAAAGTGATCTTCATACCTAAACCAGGTAAAAGTGACTATTCTAACGCAAAATCTTACAGACCCATAAGTCTTACCTCTTTTACCCTGAAGACCCTAGAAAGGCTGTGTGAAAGAGAACTGAGGGAGAATTACCTTAAGAACATACCCCTACACCCCAACCAACACGCATACAGTCAGGGTAAAAGCACCGAATCTGCACTTCACGCTGTAGTGAACGTTATAGAGGGCGCACTTTCGGAAAAAACCTTTTGTCTAGGAACCTTCGTGGACATTGAAGGAGCCTTCGATAAGACAAAATTTACAAAAATAAAAGAAGCATTACACCGCCATGGAGTATGTACAACTCTGTCATCATGGATTGAAAACATGCTCAAATACAGAGTGATATTACTAAATGAAAGTGAGACACAGAAAGCATTTGTAGCTAAAGGCTGCCCCCAAGGAGGAGTTATCTCACCTCTTTTATGGAACTTGGTAGTAAATGATCTAATTACCACTCTAAACGAAAATCACTACTTTACGGTAGGCTACGCAGACGACCTAACTATATTAATAAGCGGAAAGTTTGCCAGTACTATATGTGAAGTAACAAATGCAGCATTGAAAATCGTGGAAAGATGGTGCATAGATAACGACCTATCAGTCAACCCACATAAAACGGAATTGGTAATGTTCACAAACAAAAGAGTTCTGGGTAACTATAAACTGCCAAAACTGTTTAACACCGAACTCCAACTAAACAGCGAAGTGAAATACTTAGGAGTTATACTTGACAGCAAGTTAAACTGGGCGGCCCACTTGGAAACAAAAATAAATACAGCTACCGTAACCTTCTGGCAATGCCGTAGAATGTTAGGAAAGACATGGGGACTTGCCCCGAACATCGTACTATGGCTCTACACAGCTGTGATACGACCTATGATATGTTACGGCGCAGTTGTATGGTGGCCACGCACCAAGCTGAACACTACTTCTGAACTGCAACGATTCCAAAGACTAGCGTGTATGGCTATCACAGGATGTATGCGAACTACACCTACCGCGGCTGTAGAAGCTATGCTGAACCTTCCGGCACTACACCTCTATATAAAACAAGAGGCGGCCTGCGCCGCAGTAAGGTTGAAGACATTAAATCTTTGGAAAACCACTCTATCCCCACACCCAGAGGTTCTAAATGAGGTGATTGAAAAGGAGCCTCTGCTGTTGGCAGTAAGTGATAGATCTCCAAAGGAATACATATTCGATAAGAGATACAAAAAACAACTGTATGAAGAACTGAAAGAGGACCTCAATACAAAAAACCTCAGGATTTTCACAGATGGCTCAAAGACAAGGTCGGGCACGGGATACGGAGTGTTCTCGGATGACCTAAATATAAGAATAGCTGCATCACTAGGAGCTCATAACACTGTCTTCCAAGCAGAATGTATGGGTATCATAGAAGCAGTCACTGCTACTTTGACTCGAATGGTAAAAGACTACTCCATCCGCATCCTTTCAGATAGCAAATCAGTACTACAAGCCCTACAAAGCCACACTATCACCTCTAAGCTAATATACAACTGTCACCAATGTCTGAGGGAGTTATGCGAAAATAACAACCAAGTAACTCTTCAATGGATAAAGGGTCACAGTAACTCACGAGGGAATGATGCCGCTGATGAATTGGCCAGGAGAGGCTCAGCGATGACAGCAAAAGGACAAGAACCAACTATCCCTCTCCCGCCTAGCTGGCCTACGAAGGTAATACGCCAACACACCAAGGAATTACATAATAAGTACTGGATGAAAGTAAGTGGGTGTAGACAAGCAAAAGAAGCTCTACCTCAAATAGACCCCAAGCTCTCTCGCAAGCTAGTAAAACTTCCACGACCTAGGTTACGGAAAATAACTCATGTACTAACGGGTCACGGCCCTTTTAACAAGCATCTGTTCAATGTAGGTGTCACCGACAGCCCACTGTGCAGAGCCTGCACGGAGGCGGACGAAACAGCCGCACACGTCATTTTGGAGTGTGGCCTCATACCGGGCCAAACACCTGGGGTCACCGAGGACTCTCCCCGAGGTCATGGGTGACATCAGAGGTTTGATACATTACCTTGAGGAACTGGGGTGGCAGGATTAGCCGCCCTCCTCACCACGCAAAATAGGCGCGCTGTAGTCGTCGAGTTGCGGATAATAGCCCGTGATAACCTATAACCTATATAGAGGAATTCACTCCAATTTAAACGCCGCCCACCATGGGCTGCGTTCAAGCGGCAGTTGACGACGTGCTTACACAGATCGCCCGCTGAAATCGAAGATTTGGGTGATTTTAACGGCCACAATGCCGAATGGTTTAGGTCAGGTACCACAAACTACGCAGGGCGTTCTGTGCATAATTTGAATTGGCATATGGTCTATCCCAATTGGTTGAGTCGCCAACGCGGCTCCCGGATGTGCATAGCCACATGCCGTCCTTATTAGATCTTTCTGTTACCAGGTCTTTGTAGAGGCCCCTCTCGGAATGACCATTGCCTGGTCAGGAGTTTAGTACCTATCCAACGGCCGCGTCGCAGAACACCAGCTACCCGCCGCGTTTAGCAGTCAGCAGATTGGGATAGGATGCGTTCTTTTTTTGCATCCTACCCTTGAGGCAAGGTTTGTTTCCCTTCGGATGATCCGAGCGCAGGCACTGCGCCGTTCCAGTAGCCGATGTGATACTACAGGGCATGGGTATTTTTATACCAAGCTCTGTAGTACTGATCGGCGGCAGATCACAGCCCTGGTTCGATGCGTCAGTTTAAGCAGCACCTGACTGCAAAAAACAGGCGTATCGAATGGGTTGCGGCGATGGGCTCAGAGGCTCTATTTGCCTCCTACTCGACTCTTGACGACAAATGAAAAACACCGCCGACCATCCCGCGGTGTCAGAGTTCTATGCCTGAAGTACAGTTATAGGAAGTCGAGCGGGCCGGATGACATGTCTCAAATCGTGCTTAGAACGTGTGCCCCTGAGTTGATGCCGGTGCTAACGCGTTAATTCCGGCACTCATATACAAAGGCGTAATCCCTGACTCATGAATGCCAGCCCTAGTCCATCCAATCAAAAAAATAGAAAACAGTTGGATTCGCTAGCCTACAGCTATTACCTCCCTGCTCTCCAAAATCATGGAGAGCATAATTAACCGCCAGCTCTTTCTTGCTTTACCTAAAAGGTCACCAATTGATCAACGACCCACGGCTTTCGCCATGGTCGTTCGGCAGGCGATCTTCTGGTATACCTTACACATAGATGGACGGCTATCTGGTTAGTCTGCTTATAGCGAAGGCCTTTGATCGGTATGGCACAAGGTGCTTCTCTCAAAACTTCCATTATTTGGGCTTCCCGAGAGCTTATGCAAGTGGACCTCCAGCTTCCTCGCTGGGTGGGTCATACAGGTCGTTGTCGACGGTTCTTTCTCGAACCCGAAGCCCGTGAACGCCGGGGTGCCCTAAGGCTGTGTGCCTTCACCCACACTGTTCCTTCTGCATATCAATGACATGTTGGACACCTCCAAAATACACTGCTATGCAGACTCTCTCGGGAAATCGTCGACCAGTGCCGGGTAAAACTTGTGTCTTCTATCGAGTCCTCTTTTGAGAAGGTCGCGGAATGGGGAAAATTGAAATTGGTAATAGAAACTCTGATCTGGCGCACCCCTGTATCTCTCTCTGTACCCCTCGATCCATTTGTCCGCATGCTACGCAGATCAGCTCAAATTGTCGGGGACTCAGTGCTCTGTGAACCGCTGGACCACTTGGCGTAGAGAATTCGCTTCATTGTGTGTCTTCTATCGCATTTATCACGGGGAGTGTTCCGAAGAGCTGTTTCACCTGATTGCTGCCGTTGAATTCCACCTTCGCACGACATGCCAATAGGATATCATCCCCACCATCCAGATGGTCCATGGATGGACATCCAGATGTGTGGCGGTAAGTTTCCTGAAAACCGCAATGTAGAGGACACTGTTGCGGTTTTCAGGAAACTTTTTTCCACGTACTACAAAGCTGTGGACTGAGCTTCCTTGTGCGATGTTTTTGGGACGATACGACATGGGTATCTTCAAAACAAGCGCATACACCTACCTTCCTTAAAGGCCGACAACGCTCCTGTGATTGGCATTGCAAGAGAATGTGGGCGGCGGTGATCACTTAACACCAGGTAATCCGTACGCTGGTCTGTCCTCCTTTTCCATAAAAAGTGTAACTGCTGCTCAATCCGTAACCACTCTGAAGTAGCCTCCCGCCAGACAGATTCCAAATCTTCTAATAGATTCCACCACAGCTAGGGGTCTCCAATTCATACGCATGATACTTGACTTCTTCCCTACTGGTTTTCCGACTAAATTAAGCCTATGTTGTGGGTTTAAAATTACGCACGTAGGCGGTGGTGGTGGTGATAGATTACCATTAAGTGAGTAACAGGCTAGTTTGTCTTCCTAAGCAACGGGCTATTGGATAGCTTCTTCCTCAAAGTTTATATCTGCCAGAATCCACCCACAGTTGAGGCTGACCTCTGGCAGTTAATAGTAGACATTGAACTGTTGTAGCAGGCCGAAATAGGCTTACATGAGAGAACTCCGTTAGTGTAATAAAACGAATAACATTAATTCCAAATATATATATTTAATACGTATATACATTAAATAATAACTCTTAAGTTAACAATAAAATTTTTAAAGACACAACATTGTTTAAATCTGTTTATCGCAACCAACCAAACAAGTATCGCACCCGGAGGCACGTGTCCGAGTCGTCGGGGCTCGTCCCCTTGAGCGTCCGGAGGCCGGGGGCAAGTCACCGTGTGTCACATATAATATTAATATTTCTTCCAACAAATATAAACATCTATAGTTACAATTAGTGTACGACTCTGTCCAACACGATATCAACACCCAATATACAAATATATTTCAATACAACTAAACGATCGGCTCTGCCATAATAAATACATCTTCAGCGCTCACGCACACTCATACATACACACATATACATCAACAAAAATAGATTCACAGATCTATATAAATATTCTCATATAAAAATAACTAACTAACGGCGAATATTGTAACTATCGCCCGCCCCCTCCCGGTCCTCCCCCCGGCGCGGCGTGCTCTGAGCGATGTATCTTTGGTATCGGCTCTGGCCCGCGAGCCTCACACGTACATACTTAGTCTGGCCATAAATACTGTTACAATTAAATATAAACAAAATATATTACATTTGAATTTGGAATCTGTCATTTTTATATGATTGTTCATTGAGTTTTTTCATTTTGGCGCCAATACATTGTACAATATGTTGCGATATCGCCATAGTCTTGGTATAAGTAAAATGTTTGTGTACCGGGCTGTTAATACGTATAATGAGACCTCCTCTGTTTGTGACTACTGAAAGCAGAACTACGTCTAGAAGAAGCACCTAGAACCATGTCGCGTATTTTAAAAGATGATTTAGGACTTGCAGCCTATAAGAGACGTCTACGACGGGACTGGTCATTTCTTAACTGATAATTTAATTTAAAAAATAATAGGGTGTTAAAATCGAAACAACCACTAAAACGGTACGCCGAGGGAGAACACAGAAAAATTTTGTTTATGGATGAGATTTTTTTACACTTGAGCAACATTTTAACAAACAAAATGACCGTATTTATGATCAAAGCTCTAAGGAAGCTTCCCAATTAGTCGACAGAGTGCAACTTTGGCACTATCTGATTGGTGGATGGTTTGGGGTATTAGCTATAAAGGAGTGACTGGAAAAAGGTATCAAAACATCGGCACAAGTGTATCAAGATACCGTTCTTGAGAAGATAGTGAAGCCTCTTAACAACACCATGTTCAATAACCAAGAATGGTCCTTCCAGCACGACTCGGCGCCGGGTCATATCGCTCGATCTACGCAGTCTTGGTTGGAAACGAACATTTCGGGCTTCACCTGAGATGAAGACTGGCCGTCATCTAGCCCCGATCTTAATCTGCTGGATTATGATTTATGGTCAGTTTGAGAGAGTACGACTTGTATTAAACGCCATGATAATGTGGAATCCCTAAAACAATCAGAACGATTGGCAGTGAAAAATTTACTCATAGAAAGAGTGCGTGCTTCTATTGATAACCTATATAGGCCTCAACGTAAAAGTAATAAATGTTATTTGCAATAGATTTTTTTTTCTTTGTTTCAGTATTTATGGCGAGACTAGGTATATACAACAAAAAAGTTACAATTTATCATAATATACAATACATTTTGTACATGAAACATTAACAGAACACTTTAAAGCTTCGTAACGTTGTAGTAGTTGTTGCGGGAATGTGCGGTGCGGCGACGGCGGCGGCGACGGTCACTTGAGGTCGTCCTGCTCCATGGGCTCCTCGGGCACCGAGCGCGAGCTCTCCGAGCGGCTGCGGACAGAACAGGCGGTACAGTGAGGCCGCACGGCGAGCGACGGACAGACAGAGGGCGCCGGCGTTACCTGAGCGCGGCGGGGTGGTGCATGGAGAGCGTGGCCATGGCGGCGGCCGTGTCGGCGGCGTCGCAGTCGGGCGGGGGAGGGGCTCACCTGAGCGCGGCGGGGTGGTGCATGGAGAGCGTGGCCATGGCGGCGGCCGTGTCGGCGGCGTCGCAGTCGGGCGGGGGAGGGGCTCACCTGAGCGCGGCGGGGTGGTGCATGGAGAGCGTGGCCATGGCGGCGGCCGTGTCGGCGGCGTCGCAGTCGGGCGGGGGAGGGGCTCACCTGAGCGCGGCGGGGGTGGTGCATGGAGAGCGTGGCCATGGCGGCGGCCGTGTCGGCGGCGTCGCAGTCGGGCGGGGGAGGGGCTCACCTGAGCGCGGCGGGGTGGTGCATGGAGAGCGTGGCCATGGCGGCGGCCGTGTCGGCGGCGTCGCAGTCGGGCGGGGGAGGGGCTCACCTGAGCGCGGCGGGGTGGTGCATGGAGAGCGTGGCCATGGCGGCGGCCGTGTCGGCGGCGTCGCAGTCGGGCGGGGGAGGGGCTCACCTGAGCGCGGCGGGGTGGTGCATGGAGAGCGTGGCCATGGCGGCGGCCGTGTCGGCGGCGTCGCAGTCGGGCGGGGGAGGGGCTCACCTGAGCGCGGCGGGGTGGTGCATGGAGAGCGTGGCCATGGCGGCGGCCGTGTCGGCGGCGTCGCAGTCGGGCGGGGGAGGGGCTCACCTGAGCGCGGCGGGGTGGTGCATGGAGAGCGTGGCCATGGCGGCGGCCGTGTCGGCGGCGTCGCAGTCGGGCGGGGGAGGGGCTCACCGGAGCGCGGCGGGGGTGGTGCAGGGAGAGCGTGGCCATGGCGGCGGCCGTGTCGGCGGCGTCGCAGTCGGGCGGGGGAGGGGCTCACCTGAGCGCGGCGGGGTGGTGCATGGAGAGCGTGGCCATGGCGGCGGCCGTGTCGGCGGCGTCGCAGTCGGGCGGGGGAGGGGCTCACCTGAGCGCGGCGGGGTGGTGCATGGAGAGCGTGGCCATGGCGGCGGCCGTGTCGGCGGCGTCGCAGTCGGGCGGGGGAGGGGCTCACCTGAGCGCGGCGGGGTGGTGCATGGAGAGCGTGGCCATGGCGGCGGCCGTGTCGGCGGCGTCGCAGTCGGGCGGGGGAGGGGCTCACCTGAGCGCGGCGGGGTGGTGCATGGAGAGCGTGGCCATGGCGGCGGCCGTGTCGGCGGCGTCGCAGTCGGGCGGGGGAGGGGCTCACCTGAGCGCGGCGGGGTGGTGCATGGAGAGCGTGGCCATGGCGGCGGCCGTGTCGGCGGCGTCGCAGTCGGGCGGGGGAGGGGCTCACCTGAGCGCGGCGGGGTGGTGCATGGAGAGCGTGGCCATGGCGGCGGCCGTGTCGGCGGCGTCGCAGTCGGGCGGGGGAGGGGCTCACCTGAGCGCGGCGGGGTGGTGCATGGAGAGCGTGGCCATGGCGGCGGCCGTGTCGGCGGCGTCGCAGTCGGGCGGGGGAGGGGCTCACCTGAGCGCGGCGGGGTGGTGCATGGAGAGCGTGGCCATGGCGGCGGCCGTGTCGGCGGCGTCGCAGTCGGGCGGGGGAGGGGCTCACCTGAGCGCGGCGGGGTGGTGCATGGAGAGCGTGGCCATGGCGGCGGCCGTGTCGGCGGCGTCGCAGTCGGGCGGGGGAGGGGCTCACCTGAGCGCGGCGGGGTGGTGCATGGAGAGCGTGGCCATGGCGGCGGCCGTGTCGGCGGCGTCGCAGTCGGGCGGGGGAGGGGCTCACCTGAGCGCGGCGGGGTGGTGCATGGAGAGCGTGGCCATGGCGGCGGCCGTGTCGGCGGCGTCGCAGTCGGGCGGGGGAGGGGCTCACCTGAGCGCGGCGGGGTGGTGCATGGAGAGCGTGGCCATGGCGGCGGCCGTGTCGGCGGCGTCGCAGTCGGGCGGGGGAGGGGCTCACCTGAGCGCGGCGGGGTGGTGCATGGAGAGCGTGGCCATGGCGGCGGCCGTGTCGGCGGCGTCGCAGTCGGGCGGGGGAGGGGCTCACCTGAGCGCGGCGGGGTGGTGCATGGAGAGCGTGGCCATGGCGGCGGCCGTGTCGGCGGCGTCGCAGTCGGGCGGGGGAGGGGCTCACCTGAGCGCGGCGGGGTGGTGCATGGAGAGCGTGGCCATGGCGGCGGCCGTGTCGGCGGCGTCGCAGTCGGGCGGGGGAGGGGCTCACCTGAGCGCGGCGGGGTGGTGCATGGAGAGCGTGGCCATGGCGGCGGCCGTGTCGGCGGCGTCGCAGTCGGGCGGGGGAGGGGCTCACCTGAGCGCGGCGGGGTGGTGCATGGAGAGCGTGGCCATGGCGGCGGCCGTGTCGGCGGCGTCGCAGTCGGGCGGGGGAGGGGCTCACCTGAGCGCGGCGGGGTGGTGCATGGAGAGCGTGGCCATGGCGGCGGCCGTGTCGGCGGCGTCGCAGTCGGGCGGGGGAGGAGCTCACCTGAGCGCGGCGGGGTGGTGCATGGAGAGCGTGGCCATGGCGGCGGCCGTGTCGGCGGCGTCGCAGTCGGGCGGGGGAGGGGCTCACCTGAGCGCGGCGGGGTGGTGCATGGAGAGCGTGGCCATGGCGGCGGCCGTGTCGGCGGCGTCGCAGTCGGGCGGGGGAGGGGCTCACCTGAGCGCGGCGGGGTGGTGCATGGAGAGCGTGGCCATGGCGGCGGCCGTGTCGGCGGCGTCGCAGTCGGGCGGGGGAGGGGCTCACCTGAGCGCGGCGGGGTGGTGCATGGAGAGCGTGGCCATGGCGGCGGCCGTGTCGGCGGCGTCGCAGTCGGGCGGGGGAGGGGCTCACCTGAGCGCGGCGGGGTGGTGCATGGAGAGCGTGGCCATGGCGGCGGCCGTGTCGGCGGCGTCGCAGTCGGGCGCGCCGGCCGCGGCGTCCAGCGCGCTGAGCGCCAGCAGCGGCGCGTGGCGGCGCAGCGCGGGCCAGTGCGGCGCGTGCACGGCCAGCGCGGCGGCCAGCGCGGCCTGCGCGTGCGGCGCGGGCGGCCGCCGCAGCTCGTCGGGCGCGGGCGCGGCGCCGGGCTCGCCCAGCAGCGCGCGCACGCACTCCTGCGCGCAGTCGCACATGGCGGCCAGGTCGTAGCCGCCCTCCAGCGACAGCACCACGCGGCCGCCCGCCAGCGTCATGAGGTCGCGCGTCATGTGCGCGAAGCACGCGGCCGACACGCGGTAGCCGCCCATGGGCGCGGGGTGCCCGGCGGCCGCGTCGAACCCGCACGATACCAGCACTATCTCGGGCCCGTACTCCTGCCGACACGTCGTAAACCACCTCGTTAAGATCAATGACTCTGTTGTTGGCTTGCATGTCTTATGTTGCAAGGACTGGCGTAAAATGGCGTATGATGCGAGAAATCCCATTAAGCATAATCGTATTATATTGAACTGTTAATCTAGGGCGATCGTGTAACTATTTTGTGATGATTATTATTTTTGGCAATAAGTAAGCAAAATTTTCAATAAACACTGCCGCACACCGACAACACACTATTGTAATAATATCTATTAAATCATCATTCTTTAATGTATATATAATTAAAGAAAATGTTAAATAAATTAATTAGACTCTACAACTCTAAATATTAAAATAATTTAATAAATTTAAATTAGCAATACAAAGCGACACGTCCGTTAATAACAATGTTCACACAAGAAATGTGAGCTATTGCAGCTGTAAAACATGACCACTCCCTAGCACCTTCTAGAAGAGCTATTACTGTTGGAAGACACGAGCAAGCCTTAGCAACCGCTAGAAGAGCTATTGCAACTGCAAGACACGAACAGTCCCTAGCACCCTCTAGAAGAGCTATTCCGTGCTCTTAAACATCATTTAACTGCGGCTAGAAAACCTTTAGCCGTCTGTCTATTGGTCTTGTGGGGCCGGCTGACCAGTAGTGAGAAAATCCAGTTGTGTACATTGCACGACGTACACGCACTTTCCTTTCCTACTCACCTCCCGTCTGACACCCTAGGTCTCCTGGTAACAAAGAATCCTGTACTTATCTCTATATTTATATATTTTGGTGAATCAGTCATCAATCACAAATATTAGTGGTACTGCAACGTGTACATAGGCCTCCGAAAAAGTTTACGTGATAAATAATTAGTGTTTCTAAATCTGAGTTACCTTGATTCCAGAGAGTAGATTGGTGCCCGTGTTTCAATAATAAGTGTTATCACACACAAACTTGAAGCAGACATTACACTGAACACTACCTAAGTCTGAACACATTTCTCGAGGTTCGTGTGTTTGTGTACATTGATTAAGGCAACCGAGTGAAATCATTGTGTGAATATACTAGAAGAATCATCATTCACCAAGAACTAATAACCACAGTGCATAACCATCACTTGAGGTTCGAAATTAAACTAATTCGAGTCATAGTTTTGTGATAATAAATAAAAGTTATAACGTGAGGGTAATTTTAAATTTTAAATTGCACAAAATATAAACAACTAATCTCGTAACGTCGTTAAGCTCACGTATTAAAACACACGTTTACAAATTTCATTCAACCAAGTGTGTAGTGTGTAGCTGTGCGGTAAAGGGACGTCTAAACATTGCGGCGAACTTGGTTCAATCCCAAGATATTATATAAGTGAACTATTTTAATTTTATTTTATTATTGCTCTATTCAATTTTTTTTTTTTTTTTTTAAATAAGAAAGATTAATTAATCTATGAACAAAGAAACAATGAACATTACTGTTCGTAAGAAGACCACACCTCCTTCTTCAGCACCTGAACCTAAAGTGGACAATGAAAATTTAATATCAGCGATCAGTGATCGAGTTCTCACTTCATTTCGGTCTGAGATTCCGCGTATGTTATCTAGCGCTCTCCACAAAGAGTTATCTGAAATAAAGCAAGAACTGCTTGAATATCGGAAGTCAATTGACTTTTTGAGCAGCTCTCACGATGATTTAATAAAAGCCGTGGAGCGTCTAAGTTCCGAAAATATGCAGCTGAAAAAAGAAAACGGATCTCTGAGCTCTACCGTACTTAATTTATCCGAAAGATTGAACAATCTGGAACAACACCTGCGAGAAAATAATTTAGAATTAAACGGTGTACCTGAGAATCGTTCTGAGAGCTTGCCTAATTTAGTACAACAATGTGCAAATGTTATTGGCCATAAATTTAACGATGCTGATATCGTTCACTGTACGAGAGTCGCTAAACGGGATAAAGATAGCAAGTTACCTCGTGCAATTGTTGTAAAATTCAAAAGCCTAAGATGCAGAGATGAATTCTATTCCGCTGTATTTCGGTATAACAAAGCGAATCCCAATGAAAAACTAAACACCGCATTACTCGGCATAACTGGACATAAAAAACCTGTATATGTCTCGGAACACTTGTCCCCTCAAAACAAATTTTTACACGCTGCAGCCAGGAAAAAAGCCAAGGAGTTAAAGTACTCGTTTGTTTGGATTCGGAATGGAAAAATTTATGTTAGGAAATCTTCTGACTCAAAATACATCTTGATCAGAAATGAAAAAAGTCTTGAATTAATGAGTTAAAACATCTTATTCCTAACGGTACACTTTTTGCAAACGATACTTATTTGACTTTTTTTTTTGTACAAATGGCTATCTCTCTATATTACCAGAATGTAAGAGGTTTAAAGTCTAAAACGATTGATGTGTATAATGCTTTTTTGTGTAATAATTTTGAGATTGTATGCTTAAGTGAAACGTGGTTAAATGTAAATATCAACTCTTCTGAATTGTTCGATGATCGGTATTTTGTAATGCGCAGAGATCGATGTGAAAATTTCCTTAAACATTTTAAAAAAAACCATGGTGGAGGTGTACTTATGGCAATATCTAAAAAGGTTGAATATGTCCTGAGATGCGATTGGCAATCCGATTTGGTGGAGGATTTATGGATTCAAATAAAAGTAGATCCTGTTACTACTATCAATTTATGTACAGTATATTTACCGGATTACCTACCCACCAGCCTATATGTAGAATTTCTTAATAAATGTCAAAATATTATGAGCAGCCATCCAAACCATAAAATCTGCATTATTGGTGACTTTAACTTGGGTAGTATGATGTGGTCGAACCAAACAGGACTTCCTCTAAGCCACGTGTGCGAAAAATCTAGAGCATTGTTTGAGTTTTTCCAGCTGACTTTATCAAAACAACTTAACTACATTCCTAACCACTTAAATAGAATCTTGGACTTGGCGATAACGGATTCCCCTGATACTATCTCACTAAGTCATACCATTGCTGTTTGCCGCTTAGACTCACACCACCCTCCCTTTGAGCTTACCCTACTTAGTGGTCGAGCCCCGTTGCTTGAACTCAACAACTCTATAACTGAGAAACTCTGTTTTCATAAGACCGATTACGAGAGCTGTAATAGGGAAATTCAAGACTTTGATTGGGAGCAGTCGGCTTTGCAACTTGATTGTGATGAGTTCGTTCATTGTTTTTATAACACTTTGCATGAAATAATTGAAAAGTACACACCCAAAACCAAAGTACGCAAAAAATCTTATCCCGTTTGGTTTTCTACTGGGCTAATAAAGTTGCTAAAATCTAAATTTAAATTTCATGTCAAATTTAAAACTTACGGTAATCCAAGAGATTATGATACTTTTGCAATGTTAAGATGTAGAACTAAGGTAGTTTTTGATCAATGTTTTCGCACATATATAAATCGCATAGAGTCTGATCTGGCTATAAACTTAAAAGCGTTTTGGCGTTACACTAAAAATAAGAAAGTCACTAATGCCTACCCAAGACAGATGAGTTACAATAACCGATACGCTAATGATGGCCCTGGCATTGTGAACTTGTTTGCTGATCATTTCTCGTCGGTTTACTCTATGAACGCTAATAGTAATGTGAACTATATTCCTGACTTTCCTCCTTCGGCTTTTTCAATCTGCCAATTTTCAGTGTCTCTAGAAAATGTTATTCAACAGTTTAAATCCATTGATTTATCCAAAAATTCTGGACCAGATGGTATACCACCCATTTTAATTCGTATGTGCGCTGCGAGTCTCGCCAAACCCCTCGTTCTTATTTACAACAAATCACTACAAAATGGAATCTTTCCTGCTTTATGGAAGATTGCTAAAGTATGAGATGTCACAAACTACCGCCCGATAACCATTCTAAGTTGGTTCGCCAAAATCTTTGAAAGGCTTGTGTATGTACATGTCTTTAACCATCTGAAGCCCATCTTAAGCTCACGTCAGCACGGTTTCTTTGCGGGTCGTTCAACTGTTTCTAACTTACTGGTATATACTTCATTCTTATGTGACACAATTAACGATAAGAGTCAGGTTGATTCGATATATACAGATTTTGCGAAAGCTTTTGACTACGTTCACCATTCAGTGCTTTTATGTAAGCTACATCACCTGGGAATTCATGGTAATCTTCACAGATGGCTCACATCTTATTTATCAAATCGTACGCAACTAGTTGCGTTGAGTGGCTTCGAGTCAGTCCCATTTCTTGCTAGCTCTGGTGTGCCTCAAGGCTCAAATCTAGGTCCTTTGCTTTTTTTGGCATTTATAAATGACTTATTATCCAAAATTCAATGTGAGTGTCTGGCGTACGCCGATGATATAAAAATTTTTCGTAAAATAAACGGTCCAGAAGACTGCTCATTGCTGCAAAGGGACATCGAGACTATTTGGCAGTGGTGTAAAAGTAACCGCATGATGCTGAATATAAAAAAGTGTCAACTCATTACATTTACTCGCAAGAAAAATCCATTTGTTCATGATTATTTTATCGATGGTAATGTTCTAGATCGTGTGAATGTGATAAGGGACTTGGGCGTCATCTTTGACTCGGATTTATCCTTCAAAAGCCATTACGATGATATTTGTTCAAAGGCAAATAGGATGTTAAGCTTTGTTTTTAGAATCGCCAGACCATTTAAACAGGAAAACTCCTGGATATTATTATACAAAGGTTTAGTGAGAAGTATCCTGGAGTATTGCTCAGTGATTTGGTCTCCAATTTATAATGTTCACCGTGATAGAATAGAGTCAATTCAGCGGCGGTTTGTAAGAGTTCTTTGTAGCAGGTTGGGTGTTAGACGTAAAATTCCGGAATACTCTGAACGCTTACGTAAATTTAACTTGCATAGTCTTGATAAACGGAGATGGGTATCTGATATGTGCGTCTTACATAACATTGCGAATGGTTTTATGGATAGTCATCTATTAAGTTTGATAAACTTTAAAGTTCCAACACGATCTGTGCGTATTCCATGTTTATTTTCGATCAATTCCTCAAATAATAATGTATCGCATAACAACCCGATTATGAGAATTTGTAGAGAATTTAACGAAGTGTGTGCTGATTTTGATATATTCTTTACAAATGTAGACATTTTTAAAAATACTCTTTATAAAACTTTCTAGTTTATCTAAAATAATTTAATGTTTAACTAAATTTCGTTATACTGTAATTACTATTGTGTCCACTTATTAATTTTTTATTTTTTTTTACTGTATTTGGTGAATGATGTGTACAATTTTAATTGGATCTCAGGATCATAAAAATATGCTGTACTTGTTATTAGATGATAGTTTTATCTTGTTATCTGTTATTGTACCTACTTGTAAATAAATAAATAAATAAATAAACCCTAAGGTTAAGGCATTAGGAACACGATAGGTAGGGCACCTAAGTGCGTGCCTGCGTGTACCTTACCTAATTGTATAATAAGGTTAGGTACACACACACATATGCGCACTGGCTAGGATACATGCACAAATGGTGCAGATCTAGATACCTATAATTAGAGATAGGTTCTTCCTGCTTTCCTGTAAGCGTACCTGGTGACTGCACGCCCGTGGCCGTGAACACATTCCGCGTAGGGTAAGGGGTAGGTTATCAGGTGCGTTTACAGCACCAATTCCGAAACATATCGGCACTATATTCCATCTAATTATACATATACATTAACTCCGCCGTAGACGGTCCCAAGCCCGGCTTGAGAAAGGAGGAGGGTTGGCTATGAACAGCGTGCTCTACAACATCGAAGAGCATAGTCGTAAAACAAGCTAACGCCGAGTAGTAGGCGGCGGTTAAATAACCTACTCAAACATAGGCCACGGTAGCCATAGAGATTAAATGACTCCAAAAAGAACCGACGTAGAAGGTAATGGGAACCCACTACGATTAAACTCCCAAGAGAACTCCATGAAGCAAGTCACAGATATGAAAGAAACAACGTCGGACGATCCGGCCGACCCCCGGCGCTCATCGATACCCGGGTCGATGAGTGTTAAATATGCTACCGAAGACTCTTCGGCGGTGAACCATCAGGCTACCGAAGCAGTTAATGTTACTGAAGGAAAAACAAAACCATCCATGCGCTCGAACCACAGGATAGGTACTTGGAATGTGAGAGGACTTTTAAAACCTGGAAAACTCGAAGTTATCGAGAAAGAAATGTCAGAATACCAACTTATGCTGTTGGGGCTCTGTGAAACACACATAAAGGGAAGAGGTCATTTCAAAACGTCAAACGGAAACTCGCTTTTCTTCTCGGGCCACGAATCCGGGAGCAAGAATGGTGTCGGAATTCTAGTTCCCCATAAACTGGCCCATCACGTTACTGGCTATAACACAATAAACGATCGCATACTGACTATCAGAAAAGATTGCAAACCACTCCCTCTTAACATCGTTCAAGTCTATGCCCCAACGACAAATTCATCACAAGAAGACATTGATGACCTTTACGGGATATAACAAACGACCATAGACGGTATCTGTAAGCGTGAAATGCTGATAGTTCAAGGAGACTGGAATGCTAAGGTTGGAAACACTGAGCACGATGATCATATTCGCCACATAATCGGGAAACATGGACTTGGCATAAGGAACGAGTGGGGAGAAAAATTTATAGATTTCTGCGTGAGCCAAGACTTGGCAGTCACCAACACTTGCTTTAAACATCACAAACGCCGACTCTATACTTGGATCTCCCCTGGTGACAGATATCGGAATCAGATCGACGACATCACCAGAACCTTCCCGTGCGCAGACTGCGGCTCGGACCACCAGCTCTTAGTAGCGGATATACGCTTGCGGCTTAAAATCTGTCGCAAGAAACCAAAACGGTTCATTAGACTATCAAAACCTGAACATGAACACTTCCGGAACATGCTTGAACTTGAACTACTGTCAGACACAACGGAAACTAACCCTAACGATCAATGGAAAACTTTCAAAACAAGAGTCATCAATGTTCTTGACTTTGGCAACTCAAACTAAACTGAGAAAAGACTGGATATCAGACGAGACATGGAAGAATATTGAATTGCGTAAGGAAATGAAAAAAGGCGGAAAGTCTTCCACATATGAGGAGCAATATAGTGAACTCAATAAACTGATTCAACGACAGTGTAGGAGAGACAAGAACCAATATCTCGAGAACATATGCTCTGAAATTGAAGACCATGCCGAGAAACACCAGGCAGGGGATCTGTTTAAGAAGATCAAGGAAATAACCCGTAAAGTCAAGCCATCGTCATGGGTAATAGACGATAAGAATGGAAATCCAATCCATGAAGTCACGAACGTCGCTGAAAGATGGAAGGAGTTTTGCGAAGAACTTTATCAGAACCAGTCAAACCGGTCTGCACTGGCACCCGCAACACCAGTTGATGCAGAACCATCAATACTCCGTACGGAAATTGAAAATGCCATCCGGTAACTGAAAAACAACAAGGCTCCGGGACCAGATTGTATCATAGCGGAGGTTCTAAAGGCCCTGGGACCTAACGGAATAACCCAACTGCACAACATCTGCAACGCAGTATGGCAAACTGTACACTGGCCATCGGACTGGACACACTCGTCTATACTCCCTCTTCATAAAAAGGGCTCAGTAAGAAACTGTAATAACTACAGAACAATCGCCCTGGTGTCACATGCTAGTTAGATTCTACTACATGTAATCAACGCGAGATTGCGATCCTTTCTCGGCTGGCAAATACCGCAAGAACAAGCAGGTTTTGTAAAGGGCAGAGGAACGAGATACAAATCGAGCAAATCCTGAATCTGGGACTAATAGTAGAAAAAAGCTACGAGTACAACACGCCGACCTTCATGTGCTTTGTTGACTACCAGAAGGCTTTTGACTGCGTAAAATGGGAAAAACTGTGGCATGTACTCTCAATGTCAGATGTTCCAGCGTATCTTGTTATGCTAATACGCAGCCTCTATAAGTCAGGGTATTGCACAGTTACGATTGCGGATGTCACATCGAGCACATTTAAGTTCCAAAAAGGTGTTCGACAGGGATGCGTGATCTCCCCTATCCTATTCATTATATGCGGAGAACAGATAATGCGACAAACGCTAGAAAACTGGGAAGGTGGCATAAAGATAGGTGGAGTCAAAATATCGAATCTCCGCCTATGCCGATGACACCACCCTATTCGCATCATCCGAAGTGGAAATGAAAGAGTTGCTGGACAAGCTAGAGGCCACCAGCCTCAGGATGGGTCTGGCAATAAATACGGCCAAAACCAAGGTCATGGTCGTCGACCGCTTCGCAGCCATCCGGCGCACTGATCTCCTACAGAGCTATGAAACTGTAGATCAGTTCAACTACCTTGGCTCAGTGATCACGAACAGAGGTAACTGCGAGATCGAAATAAGGAGGCGAATTGGAATGGCCAAAACAGCAATGACATAGCTAAGCAAGGTGTGGAAGGACAGAAATATCACCAATCGGACGAAAATTCACCTGGTCCGCTCTCATGTCTTTCACATCGCGCTCTATGGAGCTGAAACTTGGACCCTGAAATCCACTGACAGACAACGGATTGACGCGTTAGAGATGTGGTGCTGGCGCCGCATGCTAAGGATACCATGGACGGCTTACCGCACTAACGCCTCGATCCTTAAACAGCTTAAAATAGGGAGCAGTCCACGTCTATCCACTACATGTCTGCAACGGATCATGAGATACTTTGGCCACATTGCACGACGTGGTGCTGATAACCTTGAACGTTTGATGGTCACCGGGAAAATTGAGGGGAAGAGACCAAGAGGCCGGATCCCACGACGCTGGTCTGACCAAATATCCGAGCAGACTAAACAACCCATCAGCATCACACTTCACCATGCGACAGACCGAAACAGATGGAGGAAAGCTGTAGACGAACTTAAGCGGAGTCACGATCCTCAGCAATGAGGGAACGACTGTGAAGAATGAAGAATACATATACATATATCTATACTGTTAGACTTAAGTAAAATATTGGAACAAATCATGCTCGAGCAACAATTGGCACACATGAATATGTGCCGACGATGTGGGAGGCGTCGCACGATGCGCTGGGAGTGTTCTGTGATCTCTCCAAGACATTCGACTGCGTAGATCACCCTACGCTTATTGTAGACTTGAAATCATATGGGATCTCTGGAACATCTTTGGATCAGACAAAATTATATTTGTCCGATCTGGAGCAAATAGAGTCCATAGACGGTATCACTTCTGCAGGTTTCTCAATAAAAATGGGAGTGCCTCAAGGTTCTATACTGGGTCCTTTCCTAATTCTAGTTTATATCAATTATCTTCCATGTGTGAGAAAATGTCAGATATAATATTATTTGCCGATGATACATTTTGTTGGTTTTCCACAAATAATCTTTTGTCAAATGCAGGGAAAACTAAATGTATTAAACTTCTCTCTACCAAATGTTACATTTACTGAGAAATAGTTACACTAAATAATGTGACTAAGTTTCTGATACAGTGTTCTTAGGAGTTACATTGGAAATTGTCATATAAATTAAGTTCAGCTAAATTTGTCTCAATATGTCTAGACTATATATTTATTCTAAATAGCGCGAACTGCCCTTTTTGTAAAATGAAGATGCTATCAAGGTCGGCCGCTGTACCCCAGAGCAGAATACTGTAAGGTAATGCTGAAGTTGCCTTATTTTCCAAATGGCGAGGAATCTGAACTTAATTTAGATGACAATTTCTCAATATAGATATGTAACTACTACTATAACTGTATCAGAAACTAAGAGATTGTCTCGAGCTTCACCGCGACTTTAGACTCGATAGTGACCCCTAGTAACGATACGTCTGTCGCATTCGTATGCGACAGACGTATGATATCGTATCATTTAATTCCTGATGTTACATTCCGCTCCAAAAGTTCGTTCAACAAAACGTTCCATAATGTGAGACGGAGCGCGGATCCCTATGGGTACCCCATAGTAGATCATCGACTAAGACTACAGATATCTGTAGAGTACAATAATCTATTGAACATAAACTTTGTATACTGTTTTATTAATTAAATAAATAAATAAGACGGTGGGCGTTTTCAAATCCTGGAGCATTTGGACCTATAGGACCTCATAAAACTATACTGCATGTAAAAATGAGTTTCGCTTTAGACTAAGCCCCTCGACGGCTGCCTTGTTCCTGTACCTTGGCAATGGGCATGACGATGGTGCGGAAGGCTGCCAGGTATTCGGCGTCGGCGAGCGGCGGGTGGCCGGGCCACGGGATGTTGACGGTGTAGCCCAGGCCCGGCCCCGCGCCGCACTCGCCGGCAGCGCCCGTGCCCGGGAAGAAGTTGCCGTCGTCGTGGCGGTGCAGCGACACGTACAGCACGCGCGGGTCCTCGTAGAACATCTGCTGCGTGCCGTTGCCGTGGTGCACGTCCTGCAACACAACGGACCCATGAAGCATGACCCTGACTCATGAGCTCCTCCGGCTTACTCGCACTCTTGTTGCTGAGCTTACTTTACTACCAGTAGGAGGCACCTTTGCACAGGATGCCGGCTATATTATGGGTACCACAACGGAACATTTCTGCCGTGAAACAGTAATGTGTAAGCATTACTGTGTTTCGGTCTAAAGGTCGCCGTAGTTAGTAAAATTACTGGGCAAATCTTATGTCTCAAGGTGACGAGCGCAGTTGTAGTGCCGCTCGGAATTATTGGGTTTTTCAAGAATCCTGAGCGGCAGTGCATTGTAATGGGCAGGTCGTATCAATTACCATCAGTTGAACGTCCTGCTCGTCTCGTCCCTTATTGTCATATACAAAATACATACACACGAAAATATCTAGTAAATCATATCAATAAGATGACTATCTACAAATTCCGTTCTGAGTAATTCTATTAAGTCTACAATGTCCAAGTAAAGTTACGAATCACAATGTATAAATAGTATTAGAGCTAAATAGAGATTTACTCGTCGTGGGATTGGATTGTGAGGATTAGATGCTTAAAAAGGAAAGGTTCATCTTAATGTACTTGTCGTCCTGACCCATAATCTGATAAATATTTATAGGAATTCCCTTAACCTGACGGTTAGAAATTTTTGATTTGAAACATTGTGACTTTTCCGACCGATTTCCATATGTAACGCTCAAATTGTCACATTATTGAAATGCACACTTTACTGCATCTAATTAACTTACCTTACCTCAATCTGACGTGCTCGGGTTGTTCTAGGGATCGAATTTTTAACTAATCTGATCGACTGCTCTAGACGTTGGACCCTATATACAGGGGTTAGGTAATAATGGTGGAAGTACTTCACTATTGAGTGCGACGTTGGCAGACCGTTCTGCCAGATAAGTCATCTAGTAATAAAATATAGCGGTGAAGTGATTGTGAAACGCAATCTGTTTTATCTGGAGCTTTTTATGTAGCCAGTAATTTATCTAGCCTATGACAATCTGCTACTTTGCTTGGACATTGTGAAACAGACGAATGTAGAAATAGATACAATGAAACAAACCATTCTGTGACAGGATTTCCCCTAAATATTTGCTATCTGTTGAAACTACAAACCCACATGAATTAAAAGAAAACAGTTATAAGCAAAAAGTTTGGACATGAAAATAGCACTCCAAAGGTTAATAAATTGCACGAATATAATAAAACTTTATTTGCCAAGAATAGATTACAATATGAATTTGAAAAAGGAGATAAGGTATAGGTTGACTATGGAAACAAATTAAACAAAAAAAAGATGGATGAAATTAGAATTGGTCCCTTTAGAAATTGAAGCATAAATATCGGATTCAGTTTTTAAAATAAATACCAGTGGTGGGACAAGATCTATTGGACTATAGCATGTCACAAAGCTCATTCCTATGCTTGTTGATTTTTTGGGTTTCGCAGCTAAATTTTACTTCACAAATAAAATTTGAAAAACAAAAATAAACTCTGTTTTAGATGAATGAAATGAGCATAACCATAATGTTAACACCAGGAATACCAGACATAAACTTATAATACCTACTACCTGGCTAAGTCGAATTAGTAAATCTTTTGTGGGGCGATGCATATGCTTTTACAAGATCCCAGAAAATATTTAAAACAAAAGTATTATGTTATTCAAAAGAATTGTTAAAAAAACGTTTGTGTGGTAAAGCTAACTATAACATAAATGACTTTTTTAATGAAACAACAGATTGGAAATGGAGCGACCGCCCTCAGGGTTAATACCCTGAGGGCGGTCGCTCCATTTATAATAATAAGTTTAATTGTAAAATATTACTTTGTAAACTTTTATTTATTTATTTACCACACATAGCAACTATCATTACAGGAGACCTAATGCGATAGTTACAAACATTCAAGAATAATAGATGCAAAAAACAAACAAATCAATCTAAAACTAATCATGCAATAGCATTAAATAATAAACCAAACATTACATATTATAAATAATACATCACACCAGAAAATACAAAAAAATTGAACATACAACTATTTACCATAACATAGTACACATAACAATACCATTGCGAGATCACTCCATGTACAACCAAAAATGTCCACTTTGTTGTGGAGTTCGTTTATATGGCGAAGGGCTCTAGTTAAAGGCGACTTTGCTGACATTTTTGTTCTCGCCATCGGAACAGACAGTAGTGGCGGATGGAGGCGCCTGCACACGTACCGGTCCGGCACACGGAGACTCATACAGCACAGAACTCCCGGGTTGTGCTCCTTCCCGCGCAACAACTTCACCACATACGCTGCTAGAAAAAAGTCCCTACGGACGCCCAACTCATTATACCCTACCATACCCAGCACGAACAAGGTTCCGGTACATAAGTGGGTATAATGGGTATACTCCATGCCTAACGAATTTGTTTTGGACATGCTCTGACATCAACATGTGCTTATCCTCATAAGGGGCCCATATCGCCGAGTTGTGCTCCAAACGACTCCTTACCTGTGCATTATAAAGTACCTTGACGGTTGTGATATTAGTAAACTCTTTGGAGTGTCTCAAAACAAACCCTAAATTCCTGTAGGCCTTTTTGCAGGTTTTAATGATATGTAAGCAAAACACCCAGATCCTGTATCTGCTTCACCGGCCGCCCTGTATCCGCGCCTATCTTGTAATTATACAATATAGGTTTACTGGCTCGGGTAAATCTTAAGACACAACACTTAGCAGGATTGAAGTTCAATTTGTTCTCTCTGCTCCAGTCTATGAGTTCTGAGATGTCGCCTTGGTCGCAATCCAGTTTTTCTCTTATTTGGAGCAGTAACTTTACGTCATCTGCAAAAAGGAGACATTTGCTGTGCCTTAGGACCTCTAGCAGATCGTTTATCGTTATGATAAATTAGAAAGGTCCAAAGTTACTGCCTTGAATTACTCCAGATCTCGTAAAGTAGGGCTCCGATTCGTATCCATTAAAGTCTACATACTGCTGTCTGTCCCTAAGGTGAGAAGCCCAGAACTTTAAACATAAAGTCATTTTAAACTTAAAGCCAAAAACATTTGGCTTGCAACCTACATCCGCTAATTTCCTCAGCAATACGTCATTGTCGAGAGTGTCGAATGCTTTTCGGAAATCCAGTTACCTGGATTATGGTTTACACCACATCAGAAATCCAGGTAGTATTCCAGACTAGAGAAGAGAGAGGACTCTGGAATACAAGTAGTATTCCAGAGTCCATTGCTGGGACCATATATGTCATCAGATTTAGTAGATTAGTGGCAGTGATTCGGGCTGAAACCCGTGTTGAAAGTGGCAAAATTGCGCTGACACTTGCACGTACAGCTTGCGATGTATAGCTGGCTCGAACACTTTTGCCGGCGTCAAGAGGACTGCCACCGGTCTATACCCACTGACATCTGGTCCCGCTTTACACTTCGTGACTGGAATAACTCTCGTAGATTTCCACAATTTAGGGAATGTACTGTATTTCAAGTATGTGTTAAAAATGTATTGAAGAGGCTCTGCTAGTACCCTACTACAATCCTTAAACAAGATCGATGGTATGCCATCAAGGCCTGTAGAACCCTTTGATTTGAGGCGCACCAGAGCTTCACTCACTTCCGCCACAGTAAGTAACACATATTTTTTTGATGAAAAAAAAAAGCCTGCTGAGTTTGTTGCGGCCATTCTTCTCCAAATCATTCTTCCAAAACGAATGCCTCAGCATTCGTTTTGGAATGGGTGGTAGCTTTTAACTTTGAAAAGTGAGGTCAAATACTATTTTGAATTAGAGTATTTGAATTTGAATAACAGTGTGTGATTCAAATTCATATCATATCCACACAAAATTTATACATTTTTGTGCTAATCACTCACCCAGTCCACGATGAGGATCCGTTGCAGCCGCAGCCTCGTCTGCAGGAGTCGCGCTGCTACCGCTACGTTGTTGAAAAAGCAGAACCCCATGGCCTGATTTGCCTCAGCGTGGTGCCCCGGCGGCCGCACCACAGCGAACCTGCACCACAGTCACACACCGTTGACCATACGTACATTACGCACTCACGTTCATTGGACACACACCCTACGCTTCATCTTTAAGTGTACGGTCTTATGATTAAAAAACAAAATCAGTTCATATTTGTAAGAGAACTAAATCTTATTTACCTTAAATGTAAACGGCACAAAAATTTATGATAAAAATGAAATAGCTCATGTTTTTGAGAAGTTAATTTTTGTTGACATACCGAATTAAGTTATGAAACCCTAGACTCTAGTGCAACTAAAGCTTTAAAAATTTAAAAATGATAAAGCTGAAAGTCACCGGGTATCTGTGGAGTATGTTAGTGAAAACCTTATCATCAATAACTGAAATGGTTGCCCCACATTCTTAACCACTAAAATTCTAAACCACTGAAGTCAGAGACCGAAAATTTGGGGAAATAATAAACGAAAAAGATATCTGCGAACATTTTAATTTATTTTTCTCTACTACAAAATCTCAATTGGCTGGTGCTGTTCCCGCTATCTACCATATCGCTCAACCATACGAAGAAACAATGCCTAAAGCAAAAGGAACTTTTCTAAATAGTTGAAAGGTTGCAAAAGTGACATTAATCTTTTAAAGTGGTGGTAGGGTCAATCCTAATAACGATAGGCCAATTTCTGTTTTACCGGTCATCTCCTAAGTTTTCGAAAAGGAAATTTATAATCGCCTTCAAGATTAGTTCGAGTAAATAAATTTATTTTATGAAAAATAGTACGGGTAAGACCTAAGTCAAATATACTGTCGGCAACAATCGACCTAGTTACAAACATATGAATTAAAATTGACCAAATACAAGTTGTACTCGAGGTCTTTATAGATCTACAAAAGGCTCTCGACACTGTCAGCCCCTAAAAGCTAATTATCAAATTATGATATTGGTGATGCCGGCAGTGCACTCAACCTAGTAAAGTCCTACCTCTCAGATTATGAGATCAGGTACCAAGTAGTTAGAAAAGGCCAGAATGAAAGTAAACCTTAACCTATTACGTATGAACCTCGGGGTTCGATCATCTTCTAGGGTCGACCGGATGAATAATAAAGTTTCGTGGAAGGATGGGAGCCTTCACCTTTCACCAATCGGTTCAAAATGGAAATTGAAGTTTGCTGCGGGGTTTACGGAGAACAACCCAGGTTTTGAATGAAGCACAAACCTGGGGAGTTTTTCTTTCATATTTGAAGCAGATGTTTATGCCATTTTAGAATGCAGTCATACAGTCCATATCATCCGGTCACTCTGTCCATACCCGTTGCGCAGGTCGCCGCGCGCCGTGCGCAGCGCCAGGTCCAGCACGGCGCCGGCGGCCGTGCGCGCGGCGGCCGGCGTGTGCGCCTCGCTCCACGCCGTGTCCGCGTCCACGCCCAGGCCACCGCACGCCAGCCGCACCAGCCGCACGGCGCCGCCGCCGCCCGCGTCGCGCGAGCGCCCGCCGAACGCGTGCACGTGCGCCTCGCTGTGCACCGCCTGCAACAGACACAGCGGTAGTGCGGCGCGGTAGTGCGGCGCGGCAGTCGCACGGCGGCGCCCCGCCCGGCCCGTACCTGCAGCTCGTCGAAGGTGGCCTTGCGCGGGCGCGTGCGCTCGGTGCGCGCCGCCAGCCCCGTCTCGCACAGGCGCGCCCACACCGACTGCAGGCGCCCGCCGTGCTCGGGGTGCGTAGGCGCGTGCGCTCCGCAGCTGCACCTGCGACCGCGACACGCGAACGATCAGACTCGACCGGATTATTAGCACACAAATAAAATTTGAAAACAAAATTTTATGAACGATGCGGAACTCGAACTCCCGACCTCTGGGGTTCCGTGCCCGCGCTCTGCCGACTGAGCTAAAATCGTGACGTATCGTCATAAAATCTTGTATGCTTTCTTCAAATCTCAGGTTGTGGCTTCATCTGCAGGATCTACTTTACAGTTGATGACCTGCTCGACCGCAATATTTACGTATTAGGAAATTGACTTGGAAACTTAGACTTACTTTTGTCTTCTTCTTCACAGTCGTTCCCTCATTGCTGGGGATCGTGACTCCGCTTGAGTTCGTCTACAGCTTTCCTCGATCTGTTTCGGTCTGTCGCATGGTGGTGAAGTGCGATGCTGATGGATTGGTTAGTCTGCTCGGATATTTGATCAAACCGGCGTCGTGGGCTCCGGCCTCTTGGTCGCTCCCCATCAATTTTCCCGGTGACCATCAAACGTTCTAGGTTATCAGCACCGCGTCGTGCAATATGGCCAAAAAATCTCATGATCCGCTGCAGACATGTAGTGGATAGAAGTGGACTGCTCCCTAATTTTAGCTGTTTAAGGATCGAGGCGTTAGTGGAGAAAGCCGTCCATGGTATCCTTAGCATGCGACGCCAGCAACACATCTCAGGCAGGTAAATCCGTTGTCTGTCTGTCGATTTCAGAGTCCAAGTTTCGCGAGGGGAAAGACAAGAGAGCTGACCAGGTGAATTTTCGTTCAAATGGTGATATTTCTGTCCTTCCACACCTTGCTTATCTATGTCATTATTGCTGTTTTGGCCATTCCAATTCGCCTCCTTATTTCGATCTCGCAGTTACCTCTGTTCGTGATCACTGAGCCAAGGTAGTTGAACTGATCCACGGTTTTATAGCTTTGTAGGAGATCAGTGCGCGGGATGGCTGCGAAGCGGTCGACGACCATGACCTTGGTTTTGACCGTATTTATTGCCAGACCCATCCTGAGGCTGGTGGCCTCTAGCTTGTCCAGAAAATCTTTCATTTCCACTTCGGATGATGCGAATAGGGTGGTGTCATCGGCATAGGCGGATATTCGATATTTTGACTCCACCTATCTTTATGCCACCTTCCCAGTTTTCTAGCGTTTGTCGCATTATCTGTTCTCCGCATATAATAAATAGGATAGGGGAGATCACGCATCCCTGTCGAACACCTTTTTGGAACTTAAATGTGCTCGATGTGACATCCGCAATCGTAACTGTGCAATACCCTGACTTATAGAGGCTGCGTATTAGCATAACAAGATACGCTGGAACATCTGACATTGAGAGTACATGCCACAGTTCTTCCCATTTTACGTAGTCATAAGCCTTCTGGTAGTCAACAAAGCACATGAAGGTCGGCGTGTTGTACTCGTAGCATTTTTCTATTATTAGTCGCAGATTCAGGATTTGCTCTCTCGTTCCTCTGCCCTTTAGAAACCCTGCTTGTTCTTGCGGTATTTGCTAGCCGAGAAAGGATCGCAATCCCGCGTTGATTACATGTAATAGAATCTTACTAGCATGTGACACCAGGGCGATTGTTCTGTAGTTATAACAGTTTCTTACTGAGCCCTTTTTATGAAGAGGGAGTATAGACGAGTGTGTCCAGTCCGATGGCCAGTGTACAGTTTGCCATACTGCGTTGCAGATGTTGTGCAGTAGGGTTATTCCGTTAGGTCCCAGGGCCTTTAGAACCTCCGCTGTGATGCAATCTGGTCCCGGAGCCTTGTTTTTTTACAGTTTCCGCATGGCATTTTCAATTTCCGTAAGGAGTATTGATGGTTCTACATCAACTGGTGTTGCGGGTGCCACTGCAGCCCGGTTTGACTGGTTCTGATAAAGTTCTTCGCAAAACTCCCTCCATCTTTCAGCGACGTTCGTGACTTCATGGATTGGATTTCCATCCTTATCGTCTATTACCCATGACGATGGCTTGAATTTACGGGTTGTTTCCATGATCTTCTTAAAAAGATCCCCTGGTGTTTCTCGGCATGGTCTTTAATTTCAGAGCATATGTTCTCGAAATATTGGTTCTTGTCTCTCCTACACTGTCGTTGAATCAGTTTATTGAGTTCCCTTTATTGCTCCTCATACGTGCAAGACTTTCCGCCTTTTTGCATTTCCTTACGCAATTCAATATTCTTCCATGTCTCGTCTGATATCCAGTCTTTTCTCAGTTTAGTTTGAGTTGCCATAGTGTCAACAATATTGATGACTCTTTTTTGTTTGTCTTTAAAGTGAGAGTTGAACAAAGGATACAAAATTTAATGAAAATACGTCACTCGAACGGTTAGCTCTGTTGGCAGAGCACTGGCACGGAACGCTAGAGGTCGTGGGTTCGAGTCCCGCATCGTTCATAAAATTTTATTCTTAAATTTTATTTGTGTATTCATCCTATAAGTGAGAGTTATCACTCTAAAAACATAACAAATTGTTCGAATTATTAGAATAATATGGCAGACTACGGGCAATATAAATAAAATGTGACACATTATAATTATCCATAGGTATTATTATGATGTTTCTATTTGTTTGAATAACAACTTGTTTATATTGTAGTGGAGACCATTTTAAAGTGAATTTAATGAATATTTTAATAAGTCCGCATAATAATATCTCCACATCAGAATGGTGTTTACAAGAAACGTGGTGGCGACTGTAAGTTGTTTTTGAAGTTATACTTCTTTTGGCACGTTTTGAAAAAATGATGAGAGTGAAATATTAAGATGCGCGCGCTTCACTGTAACACAAAAGTAACAGGGTGAAGTTTGTTCCTAAAATTCTCTTACTTTTGCGACATCCATTAATTAAATGACATTATTTTTTTTGGTTTCTTCCTCCATTATTAGGACAGGCAAAGGGTTCAAGCCCACACAGTCGTATTCGTTTTTAAGAGTATGGTCCGATATGCACTGCGACCACTGTACAGTGTGATGTCAATTTAGTATACTGTGAAGCCGTTCCTTTATAGCCAGTTATATTGGTTACTATTTAAAACGGAACGCAATTCCGTATACTGTCAGCCGCATTTTTTGACGTAGCATTCAAATGAGTGTATTAAAGATTGCTAGTTCATTGTTGGAGTACTGTCAAAATAAAAATATTTGGGATTAAACTGTAGGTATTGTTTATAAAACGTTAGGTACTGGAGTGGTTTTGACTTTTTGGACTTGGACTGGATTTTGGCTTTGTTAAGCCAAAGAAGTATAACTTCTTGCGTGCATACATAAGTACACATACAATTCTTTTAAACGTGCACTGAAATAATACGTAATGTAATAACTAGAAGCTGACATAAAACAAATAAATAGGAGCGGGTACCCGTGTTTCAACATGAGCGGGTCGTAGGCCAGCCCCGTGGGCGGAGGACGCGCGCCCACCAGCGGCGACGACAACGCGCGCGCCAGCGGCGCCGCTCCGCCGGCCGGTGCGGCGCCGGCTGCGGCTGCGGCGGCCGCGGCGGCGGGCGGCCGGCGAGATGTGAGGTCGATGACCTCGCCCTCCTCCTCGCGGAGCTGCGCGGCGGCCGCGTCGTGCGCCCGAGTCAGCACCTGCACAGGCGCGGTCGTCAGCGGATGGCGGCCGGGCGGGCGGTCCGGGAGCGTGAGACCCACCGTCTTCCGGATCTGGTCCCGCAGGTAGTGGTGCGCGGTGGGCGGCAGCGGGTGCAGCGGGTGCGGCGCGTGCAGCGCGGGGTCTCCCAGCGGCAGCGGCGCCGAGTGCGTGCGGCCCAGCGGCCTCTTGGCGAGCCGCGCGCTCAGGCCGCTCGCCACCGCGCTGACGCCGTCCACGCCGCAGTACGCCTCCGCCTCGCACACGGGCGGCAGCGACGCCGACCCCTGAGTACATTTATGACCACTTTAATACTTGTTCAAAAGAGTCGTGTAAGCGTATAGCAGGCTGCGGTAACATTGTTACCTCCTTCAGAATACGATAAGAAATGTTCGGGGAGGGATTCCCCGACTCTGTCAAAGCTAGTACTCTCCTGGGGTAAAATCTCTTGGAGGACCGCTGACATATTATATTAGTGGATTAATAGGAAGGGGGTGAGCGATAGCCCGTTAGTGCTGTCGTCATAGGACGGCAGCGTGACTCTTGTGCACCGAAAATCCATTAAGAAGAGGTGACTTCTTACGACACTTGGGCCTGGACTTTTCTTTCTTTCTTTTTTCGCTCCCGGGAAGTACAGGGCCCTTGCACTTACATACTTAAGCACTTGTTCTCGAGACGGTATCTGCGGCGGGTGTGAGCACCGACTGTGGATTAAAACCGTTCCGATCTGCAATAGCAGCAGTGGTTCGGAACCCACTGTTGTCGTGTTTGACGTGTTCTGATGGTTTGTAACCATCTAATGGAAGCGGAATGCTTGTTTATTTGAAATTAAATAACACTGCTCCTGCACTTGCATTGTGCGTTATAAGTACTGTAAGAGGATTGATAGAACGTTCTCGACGTTGGCACTTGCTGGAGAGGAAGGCAAGCGGAAACTACATCTAGTAAAAACTTTGATAGTTATCACACTCACGGGCGGGGCGAGCGGGCGCGGTGCATGCGGCACATATGAAGCATGCGGCACGTGTGAGGGGTGAGGCACGTGCGGCAGCCCCAACGAGATGTTGGGCATGGAGGGCGACGAGAACAGCAGTTCGGGGGAGTGCGCGCTCTCCTCCTCCTCACGGATGGGCGCAGCGCACACGGCAGGCGGCGACCCACTCTCGCAGTCTGAAGACACATGTGTGCTAGTTAGATTGTTAAACAATAGGTGTATCATCACATTCGGTCCTTCGAGCAGCCGCCGCGGGCCAGTGGCCACAAAGGACCGAATGCGTGCACCACATGTACACACACAGTGGTTTATCATTTGTCTTTATTATAAAGACAACCCATTAAGGCAGTTTTATTAATATGTAGAGCTACAATGTCTCGATGTCAATGTAAGTAGTAACACTGCTATTAAACGTCTGGATAAATTACTTGTGTATATATTGCCGAAGCGGCTAAAACTGTCATGAAAAACATAAATAACGCTTTAGTAAAAAGCAGTTGCAACTACTACTATAATATGTCAAACAAAACTAACAAATATTAAACTATAATATAGTATGGCAGAAAAAAATACTGATTCAACAATAATATTACATTTTAATTTGAAACATGTAATCCTGTAGTGAACACGAAGAATTTGTATGAACTCGTCCGATTTGCATAATTGATAAAATAGTACTAAATTATAATCAATCACTGAAGAAATAATGCGATACCATTGAAAAAAACAGACACTCTTGTCGAGGAGCGGAGGCCATCCCCCCCCCTTCCTCCCAACAAAATATGAGAGCAGTATTCAAACAGGAATTACCCCAGGAGGGTACCGGCTCTAGCAGAGCCGGAGAATCCCGCCCCGAGCCATAGCGCTCGGGCTGTCCCTCGTATTCTGGGGAGGGCAAAGTACCGGCAAAGTAAAGGACAAACAGGGCAGCAACACCACGGCACCCCGCTCCACGCTTAATGTGGACTTTTGTAACATCAGGGGAATTCACTCCAACTTAAACGCCGTCCACCACCACCTTGAGACGGCGCAGCCGGCCTTGTGTTTCCTTACGGAGACACAGATATCTCGACCTAGCAATACGTCATATTTAACGCACCCCGGGTACAATATTGAGCACAATTTTTTGCCTTATGCCGGGGTATGTGTGTACGTTAGGGAGGATATCTGCTGTCACCGTCTCGGCAATTTTGAGGGAAGGGAGGTCCCTACCCTCAAAGGCCAGAGAGTAGACAGGTGTCTACTCTCTGGCTCCGCGTAGATTTAGAGGACCGCGTCCGCATCTATGCGTGTGTTTACAGGTCCCATAGTGGTAACGCAGTAACCGATCATAGCATGGGCTGCGTTCAAGCGGCGATTGACGACGTGCTTGCACAGATCCCCTCCGCTGAAATCGTAGTCTTGGGTGATTCCAACGGGCACAATGCCGCATTCGGCATTGTGTGTGGTACGGATCACTACGCAGGGCGATCTGTGCACAATTTTGCATTGGTGTTTGGTCTGTCCCAATTGGTTGAGTCGCCTACGCGGCTCCCGGATGTGGATAGCCACATGCCGTCCTTATTAGATCTTCTGCTGACTACACATCCCGATAGTTACCAGGTCTCTGTTGACGCTCCTCTCGAAACGTCCGACCATTGCCTGGTCAGGAGTGTAGTGCCAATCCGACGCGAACGTCGCAGACCACCAGCGACCTGCCGCGTTTGGCACTACAAGTCAGCAGATTGGGATAGGATGCATTCCTTTTTTGCATCCTACCCTTGGGGCAAGGTTTGTTTCCCTTCGGATGATCCTAGTGCCTGCGCCGTTGCAGTAGCCGATGTTGTACTGCAGGGCATGGATATTTTTATAACAAGCTCTATAGTACCGATCGGTGGCAGATCACAGCCCTGGTTCGATGCGTCAGTTAAAGCAGCATCTGACTGCAAAAAACAGGCGTATCGAACTTGGGTTGCGGCGCTGGGCACAAAGGATCCGATTTGCATAGTTCTTAAGAGGAAATATAACCATGCCTCCAGATTTTTTAAGCGGCAAATCGCCCGTGCGAAGTACGAAAGCACGTCGTCAAAATCGGCGAGCAGCTTTCCAGCTACCTGACCGAAACACGCAAGTTCTGGTCGTTGACGAAAGCTGCTCTTGGTAACTTCAACCAAACAGCCGTCCATGCCGCCGTTGCACATGAGGAATGACACCCTGGCCCATACGGAAAAAGAGAAAGCTGATCTCCTGTGCGCTCTTTTCGCCTCTAACTCGACTCTTGACGACAACGGAAAAACACCGCCGACCATTCCGCGGTGTCAGAGCTCTATGCCTGAAGTACAGTTTAGACAGAAAACTGTTAGGCGAGCTCTGTTTTCGTTGGACGTCAGGAAGTCGAGCGGGCCGGATGGCATTTCTCCAATCGTGCTTAGAACGTGTGCCCCTGAGTTGACGCCGGTGCTAACGCGTTTATTCCGGCACTCTTATTACAAAGGCGTAGTCCCTGACTCATGGAAGTCAGCCCTTGTCCATCCGATCCTAAAAAAGGAGACAGTTCGGATCCGAAAATACAGGCCTATAGCGATTACCTACCTGCTCTCCAAAATCATGGAGAGCATAATTAGCCGCCAGCTTTTAGTATACCTAGAGGGTCACCAGTTGATCAACGACCAACAATACGGCTTTCGCCATGGTCGGTCGGCAGGTGATCTTCTGGTATACCTATCACATAGATGGGCGGCGGCAAGAAAATTGAAAGCAAGGGGGAAGGCCTGGCAGTAAGCCTGGATATAGCGAAGGCCTTTGATCGTGTATGGCACAAGGCGCTCCTCTCAAAACTTCCATCATTTGGGCTTCCCGAGAGCTTATGCAAGTGGACCTCCAGCTTCCTCACTGGGCGTAGCATACAAGTCGTTGTCGGTTTTTGCTCGAATCCCAAGCCCGTGAACGTTGGAGTGCCCCAAGGCTGTGTGCTATCTCCCACACAGTTTCTTTTGCATATCAATGATATGTTGGACACCTCCAACATACATTTCTATGCAAACGTCTTCCAGCACCCTACGAAGGCATATAGTGGAAAGTCTAGTTTTGACATTAAGCTCTTTCAGAAAAGACACGTTGGTGCGACATGCGGTCCATAGAATCGGTAACATTTTTCTCCAGCACCACATTTCAAAGGCGTCTATTCGGTCTCTATCGGCATTTTCCAGTGTCCAGGTTTCCGCTCCATAACTGAATATGGGCAAAACTAGCTAAGTCACCAATTTTGTTGTAGTTTTTCGCGTGATGTTACGGTCTCTCCATATCTTGTGCAACTGGGACATTGCATTTTTGGCCATCCCTATACGTCTCCTCTCCTTTTCGCATGATCCTGTGTTATTAATGCTAGACCCTAGGTAGGAGAAGTCACTCACGATGTCAAGGTTCAGCGTTCCCGTTAGTTCAAGGCTGTTGGTACGATCCACTATCATTACTTTGGTTTTGCTATTATTTATTATTAGACCCAATAGTAAACTGATGTTCTCAATCGGGGCCAGGAGGTTCACCATCTCGGTTTCACTTGCAGCAAGGAGTGTGGTGTCATCTGCGTAGCGGAGGTTAGTTATTTTAGTGCCACCTATTGTGACTCCACCCTCCCAACCTTCACATGCCCGCCTGATTATGTACTCTCCATAGGCGTTAAAGAGAATTGGAAACTAACCTACCTCTTTACCGAAACTAAAATGCTCCGATGTGCAGTTCTCGAACTTTACCATCCCTTGATTTGTATATGTATACAGGTATAGAGAGCGGATGAGGGCAACCAGGTGTTGAGGTACTCCCAGTTCACTAAGTATCTTCCATAGGTCCAACCATACAACATAGTCAAAGGTTTTACTGTAGTCGATAAAGTAAAAGAAGGTAAAAGGGGTGATATTGTTATACTATTTGTGATAATTGTAATGCAAAAGTGAACCATTTATAAGTTATCATGCTTTTGATTTTTTTTTTAAACAAGTCAATAATGCAACATACAAAAATTATTTAAAAAAAGTATGAATTTAAATCAATTTTTTTCTTCTGATTTCTAAAAACTAATAAACACTGGTTATTAATCATTAATATTGATTGAACAACAATTATCGGTCCAAATTAAAAATTGCGCGACGACGATAAAAGATATTTATCGAATTTTTTTTTCATTAAACTCTTACTCACTGCGGGACTTGTGTCTCCTGGCCAGCGGGCGACGCGCCAGCGGCGAGGCGCGGCGCTCGATGACGCGCGCCTTCAGCCGCACCTTCAGCATGTTGGGCTCCGACGCTGCGCACACGCCGCATGCGGTTAGCTTGCGTGCACACACACTCACACACACTACCGCCCCGCCCCCGTGTCTCCCCGTCCACGTATACATGCTAGCCGTTCTTTTATTTTTTTATTTATTTAACACCAATAAGACAGGCACTAACAAAAGCATAATAACATTATCTTTAAAAAATAAAAACGACCATAGCCAGATTTAATTTTATATTATCATTAAAGCGACGTCACCAATGGCCCAACGGAAGACCAGCGCTGGTATTCAAACCAGCAAATATGCTGAGTTGGGACCACTTTGTGACTTATTCCAAATAATATTCCTCAAAGTTATTTTATTGTCATATATCGTCACAAATAAACTTTTTTTCTTTCTTTCTTTTTTATGCTAATATTTGCAATACTAGACGTAATTAATGATTTATTGGTAAGACACGAGAGCGATTTTTAATTATATTATTAGAGCTGCATTCTTATTACAGTAAAATGTATGCTGTAAGCTGAAAGTGAGTCAAATGTAGTATACATTTGACTCACTTTCAGCTTACTTAGGTACCGACTAGCGATATTTTAAACAGGTGAACTTATACTTTTACTAATTAACTTTGGTTCAAATTAAAATGCGGACAGACAAATAAACGGTTAATGTCAGTGAGTCCCGTGAAGGTAGGAGAGAATTAACAATTAACTTTCATCTGCTCATTCGTACGGTCAGCATGACTTTCACTGCGAAGAAGAAACAGGTTCTATTCATACTAGTAAAACCATTCCCAGGCTAGTAACGAAATATTATGTTCAGATATGAAGTTTACTTTACTAAAGCGGGCCATGAAAATATATGAGTAGCAGTTATAGCCGGATAATTTTTAGGAACTGCTGCTATCAAATTATATATTTGTAATTGCTTGGGCTCACGCCAGCTATCGTTTGACGCCTGTGCAGTTCAGACTGAAAACTATACGGCGAGTTCTAATTTTCTCCGATGTTCAAACGGGCCGGATGACATTACAGCTTACGTGCCTGAGTTCGATCCGAGACTATAGCGGTTTATTTCGGATCCCCATCTGAAAGGCTGTATTTGGTATCAGATGTTCACAGACAGGTTCCGGCTGAAATCTTTACTGTGGTTGATACTTTCCTGTTCGAAAAAAACTGTTCGCTAGTCAGTACCCAAACACACACATGTCTACAGGGAGATGGATAGAAGAAGCGCTTCTGTTAGTGTTTGGGAATGTGTGCATTGCAGTCCATTTTAGCTATTTTGTTAGTGCACCACAATATCGAAACGAGCACACCAAAGAGCGCTGGGGTACAAGTCTCACCCGTCTTGCGCAGCGGGTAGTCGGCGGCGGAGGGCGCAGTGGAGGGAGCGGGGGGAGCCGGCAGCCGGTAGGGGTGCGCGACGGAAGTGGCGCCCGGCGACGTGATGGACTCGCCCGACGACGACTTCACGATGCCCCTGATACGACAAACGATCACAACATATACAACTAATTATATATTATTCTTTTTTTATGAAAATAAGGGACGAGACGAGCAGGACGTTCAGCTGATGTTAATTGATACGCCCTACTTATTACAATGCCGCTCAGGATTCTTGAAAAACCCAAAAATTCTGAAAGGCACTATAGTTGCGCTCGTCACCTTGAGACGTACGTTCTTAAGTCTCATTTGCCCCAATTATTTCAGAAGCTACCGCGCCCTTCAAACCAAAACACAGAAATACTTACACATTATTGTTTCACGGCAGAATAAGGCGCCGTTATGGTAACCAAAATTTATAATAGCGAACGAATCAAGTCTTCCCCGACATATCTGTGTGCCGGTTAAATATACTTTATTCTTTACATTCCATATATTTAAGGAAAACTTACTACATACTACTAAATTGAATGCTTACATAGCAATATAACATGCATTAAAGTACCGACATCTAGCGGTAATTAGAAAAAACACGACTACATTTCTATGAGTTTCTATCAACGCTAAACGAGGAGTTGTATTGCGACATCATATTACATCTAACGACGAAAGAACAAATTATAGGCTGACACATAGATACGTCGCGCTCTACTCAAGTTGCAGCTTATTATTCCGATAGTTAAAGATCGTCCGTGAGCTCCTAGAGGTGAGCTGGTGGTACTCAATTTTGTGTCATTATTTTGTCGACCTGAACCTAATTGAATAGAACCCGGACCGAGACCTTTGTATAATGTTTTTATTATGAGTAGTCGATTTAGATGCACTTAAATCCTAGGATCTAATGTGCCCCCTGCTTGCTCTACCCTCGACTTCTTATGTCTAAAAAATGAGCTGTGGAAAAATTGAGGCTATTCCTTTTAAGAAGCGTAGAATCTTCAGAGGGTCCAGACAGGGCACGTCCTCTGCTTTGAGTAAGGGTGTTTTAAGACACCCCAGCCTAATTCTGGCAATGGCCTGTCATTCCAGAAGAATGTGTATGGGGTCTTCAGTGACTTTGTTGCACAATCTGCACAGGTTTGGTTAAGTGAGACCCAATCTGACTAGGTGCCCGTTCAGCTTGCAGTATATATATATGTATAATGTTAGCGGGCTGTACTCACCAGTTCCTGTAGGGCGAGCCGGGCAGCGTTCCGTTGGCGGTGGCCGCCGCCTGCTTCTTCTTCAGGAACTCCTGCAACAACAACCGTCTACGGTAAACTCTGGTACGAGCTGCCAGCGGCCGCGGCAAGCGCTGGGTGTGGACGCACCTGCAGCTTCTGCTTGACCTGGGTGGAGGCACTGGCGGCGGCGCACGGCTCCAGCTTGTCTTTCTTCCGCAGCAGCTCCGCGCGGTCCCGTTCCCGCTCGTGTCGCTCGCGCGCCTCCCTCGCTTCTCGCGCCTCTCGCAGCGCCGCTTCCTCCATCGCCTTCTGCTGCTCCCAGAGCTATAATTAATTTATGTCCAGTAATTATTGAACGTCAAGAACTACCTACCACCCATCCGAAAATATGTGCCTCGGACTTGAGAGGTGTTTCCACATGGGACGAAGAGATTGGCGAGATTTCGATACAACGTAAGTATAACCCTACTATGCTATATTATTTTTGATTTGATTTGAATATCGACTTGCACCTTGCTAGGTTCCTATTGTATTACTTATTGGTAACATAATAATTATAATAGGCCTCATGGTTTCCCTTTTTACATGCATTCCTGGGTTGGGAGAAATTATGATCAACTTTTATCTAGGAATAAAGCAGTGAGTCAATAGTCATACAGCAAATACTTATCGCATTAGAATATTATACTTGTGGTTCGTTCTTTAACTCAAAAGTCTTTAGATTCATAGCTATAGACTATAACATTCTGAAATATAGATGCCAGATAAGAGGAAAACCACCTTAGTTAAATGCCGAGGATGCCCACATAACTAAGTTTCTTCAGCATAAGAGAATGGTATACTCTATCAAAAGCTTTACTGATGTCAGTGTAAAAAGCATCAATATATATTGCTCTGGTCGATTCCTTCTGATACTTCAGTCACGTTGGTGACGGATTCAGTTAATGTGGACATTTTGTCTATGAATCTGTGTTCCGGTGCTAGTATGGGTTTATGATGACTGGTTATGAACGGATAAATGGCTGACTCAATCAGCTTTCCAAAAATAAATAAATGTGAAATAGGCCCGTAGATTTGAATATTATTAGAATCCCCTTCCACTTCCAACTTTTGGAATTGGTGTAACGTTTCCTTTTTTCGAAATTGAAATAAAATTTCCACTATATTGAGGTATACTAATATCGCGTGTGCTACGCAAATAACAGAGTACTAAACGGTGGTCTCATGCCGTTGCCATATGGCAATGGCAGCAAACAGGAGTTTGAAAAGAACACAGGGGTCGGGAAAGATTCGTCTCGCAGTTTGCAATTAAAATAGAGAGAGTGTGATTAGGACCTGTAATTTTACTTTACTTATATTTTTTTTGTAGCAGTTTTTCAATGAAGTCCTATTTGATGATAATAATATTCTAAATGCTACGACTATGCATATTATCACACGCACACCTAGTTGTGATTGGACAATATCAAACCATGTGACACAGACCTAACCAAAGAAATTATTGAAAAGTATGTAAACGTAAGGTTGCACATTATTTAAAAAAAGTTATGCGTAAATTTGTGAACAAATTATATATATCGGCGCTAATACTACAACACGCCTATTATAAAAACGAGAATAATTAAGTATGATAATTCTACTTAAAATTAGTTTATAAATCATCATTTGATTATATTGTGATGTGAAATAATTGTGAAAAAGCTTTAATCGAAAACACACGTGTTTGTCGACACGGGATCTCACGAGCACAGATCCCTATAAATACGGCTGTCGACACTCGAGGCATTCGTGCTCGAGCTGTCAAACGGTACGGACCTCACTGGGACGTCGTTACCATGTCCGTGGAATATACGAAGATGATCAAAACCAAGTGCAGTTTTCTTACGATGATCCTATTATGAGTGAGCGAGCTTTACGCAACGCCAATCTCTGTTTTTTTTAAAGCATATCATTGGGATAATAAATTTTTTATTTGCCTATTTTTCACAGGAACGAACGAACCTGCTTAAAACGCTACTATTAATAAAATTAAACAGCTTACCTTCAGATGATGCCGAATTTGCTGTTCGTGCTGCTCAGCAAGCTGTTGCTGTTGTCTCTGGAAGTGCTGCAATAAAATCTCTTGCTGCAGCTGCTGTTGTTTCTTTAACTGAAAAAGTCAAAAAAGTGCATATTACTTTTAAAAAATGACTGACAAGACGACTGCGAATTCCGCGGTAATCTGTAAGCTGCAGCCAAATTGTAATTGAAGAAATTGGGGGTAGTCAATGGAGGGGGGACACTACATCAAGCAAGTCTAGATTCAACTCCAACAACCAAGCTCGATACGACTGTTTTTTGCAGTCAGATGCTGCTTTAACTGACGCATCGAACCAGGGCTGTGATCTGCCACCGATGGGTACTACAGAGTTTGGTATAAAAATATCCATACCCTGTAGTATCACTTCGGCTACTACAACGGCGCAGGCACTAGGATCATCCGAAGGGAAACATACCCTGCCCCAAGGGTAGGATGCAAAAAAGGAACGCATCCTATCCCAATCTACTGACTTGTAGTGCCAAACGCGGCGGGTCGCTGGTGGTCTGCGACGTTGGCGTCGGATAGGCACTACACTCCTGACCAGGCAATGGTCGGACGTTCCGAGAGGGGTGTCGACAAAGACCTGGTAACCATCGGGATGTGTAGTCAGCAGAAGATCCAATAAGGACGGCATGTGGCTATCCACATCCGGGAGCCGCGTTGGCAGCTCAACCAATTGGGACAGACCAAACGCCAATGCAAAATTATGCAGAGATCGCCCTGCGTAGTCTGTGGTACGTGATACAAGCCATTCGGCATTGTGCCCGTTGAAATCACCCAAGACTACGATTTCAGCGGAGGGGATCTGTGCAAGCACGCCGTCAATTGCCGCTTGAACGCAGCCCATGAGATGATCGGTTTCTGCGTTACCACTATGGGACCTGTAGACACACGCATAGATGCGGACGCGGTCCTCTAAATCTACGCGGAGCCAGAGAGTGTACAGGTCCCTACCCTCAAAATTGGCCACCGGTCCTCGACACTAACCTACGCGAAACATAGCGGCACTAATCCGCTACTTCACGCCGGTATTCTGTGCGAGTGTGGTAATTAACCCGGACGAGTCTTGCCCGATTGTGCTGACATCAAAAGACGGCAGCGTGACTCTCCCACTTCTAAAAAGCCCTTAGTCGCCTCTTACGACACCCATGGGCCTGGGACTCCCAGGGTACAGGGTTCTCTATAGGGTACAGCCTCGGCCACGTATAGTTTTATTCTCATATCTGGTCTGGTGCAGTCCAGTATCATGCGCTCGATTTGTAACGATAAGCTGCTCGAATCCTCAGAGATCCAGTATACTCCTAAACGTTCGATCATATGGCGCTACGTAGAGACGTTGCTACATCTTCTACCGCATTTATCACCGGGAGTATTCCAAAGAGCTCAAAATCTTGATTCCTGCCACCAAATTTCGCCTTCGCACTACATGCCACAAATTTGGATATCATCGTCACCATCAGGATGTGTGGCATACAGCCAAAGTGTGAGTTACCTTGAGCGATGTTTTCAGGACGATACGACATCTACCTGCGACCTTTGAATAAACGCGTTCCAAAGAGGCCGGTAGCGCTGGTGTTGCAAGAGTGTGGGCGGCGGGGATTACTTAACATCAGGTCACCATTGGTTCTGTATGTCTTCCACTTCCATAAAAAAACTGTGCGATTTTCAAGAAATTTTCTTCAACAGAATTAAAAACGAAGTCACCAAAGTAAGGTTTCAAACCAACCAATAAAGATCATGTCAATTGTCTGGTATCACAGGAGAGCATGAGCGACGGCTATAATTTACCAGCAGTCTCTTTAACTTTATATAACATAGGAAATGTAATACTCATTGTGAGTGATGTCAGCAAAGAACACACGACGCAACGAAACATACAAAACAATATATAAAGCAACGACACTAACGAACATTGCTAATATTTTCTGGGATAGGTGATGGAGATGGGGAACGTAAAGCTGAGTTTATAAAATAAGTTATTTGCGTAAATAGTTCCGGTCGTACAAAAAAAATATTCGGCAGGTAATGAGAAGAGAAAGTTTAGCACGTTAGTTTTGTTACAAACATAAAGATATCCGAAAAACGAGGTATTATAATATTATTGATAATTAACGATGTATTTAGATTCGAATATAAACAATAAATGGACATGTGACAGCGCGGTTAGTACGGGACGTGAAGCGGGAGTTGGGAGGCAATGGACATCAGGACGAGCACACACAGAGCTGTACGAGAAACAGGACCGCTTCCGGTGGCCGGCCTCGACTGTGTGTCTCGACGTGTCTCGCAACACGTTGCAGTCGACGTCGGGTTGGGCCTATTTCTCGTGCAGGTAGTTAGTTAGGTATCGGTAAACATTTATCTTATAACTCACTTGTAGCAGGAAACTATTCTCTAGGCTTTGTTTTGCCCTCTCCGCTATATGGCTCTTTCTGGGGCTGTGATTCTGACAATAAGAGAAATGCATATTGGATACAACAAAGTAACAAACACAGCATCATCTTTACAAAATTATGAAATATAATGAAGTATGCGAAAACCAAATCTCTGGACCATACATTATATAGCTGCGAGCTAGCTCCACGCTCGAGTGCTCCAGGGCTTACCGAGTAATGATTTTTGTTACCTACACATGCCAGTGTTTGAACTGTTGCTTTACGGCCTAAAATAAATACTCATTTTACATTTAGTACCTACTCGAAAAAAAAATGGCCGGCTTACCTAGCGATGTGCCTCTGCGGCTGTAATTCTGAATTGTTGCAGACTATCCTACATCAAAACTAATGGACAAGTTAAGTTCACTTGCACAAACTCAATGTTACCGACTTTACATGTGGAGTTAAAGTACGATACGTACATATAATTAACTATTCCGTGTGGAGTTGATGTGACTTCCATCGGATGCGGTTGGCGGGATTCTAACTTTCGGCAGGCGTTGTGCAAACTGAAGAAGTGGAGAAGAGGAGAAATGGAAGCACACTTGAAAAAAATTCTACCCTAGGAGAGGTACTCTTACTCAAACTACTAAGGAAATGTTGCATCTGAATGTGAGTTCTCAAACACAGCTCGACCACACTGGAATGGAAAGTATCTCACAACTTCCTACATGGCAACGAGTCCCAATGGCAAGAAATAACAAAAGAATGACGATGACCGAACCACCGTCTCCAGAATGATTCAATAGTGCTAACAGATATAGTGGACTACCTGTAGATCAATACGAAGTTATTGAGCCAGCACCAAAAAAAGCAATAAAGACACCACTCAGATGGTATTGATGATTTTAATAAGTTGACAAAATTACTAGAAACAGTCACAGAATCCAATGACACGACCTATAAAATAATAAATAAGAATCATTTCAACCATTCATTAGGTTTTAATGTATTTTGTAAGAATGGAAGGTCTTTAACAAAACGTGGCCCTCACTCTTTCGATGCGGTCTGATGTAATTGGCACAAAAGTTATTTTACGGTTAATTAAGAGGGTTTTAAAGATTAAAACTGTATTAACTGACTGCAGTGGTCCAAATCTAATTTACTAATTATGTTTCTATTAGTTACCCTTACATTTGTAAAAATATTATCAATACATGTGGCACTAGAAGAAGTTAAATTGTATGATTAAGTAAATTTAATAATTTAACACTTACAGTACTATTTTAAAAAATATTTATGTTTAAGTGTCCACAAACAATCAGATTTTGACATGATTTTGTGGTTTTGAATAAAACTTCATCCATAACCTTCTGATAAAGTTCAAAGTTAGCACAGGGTTGTCTACAAACAGACACAACAATGAATTGCTCTAATTTAATTGGGGCTGATTCTATTATCCGCTATTGAGCGGAGATAGACAGAAAATATCATGTCGATTCTTTCTTATACTTTAATTTTTTTCATCAAATTAATGATCCTCCGTGAATTGTAGTTGTTTTCGTAAACAATTACAAACGTGGTAATTTTAAAATTCGAATTACATTCATAAATTTTTACACCATTGTTGAGTGAGACATACCTATGATAAGAATATTCAAGTTATTTAAAAACAATTCTATTTCAAGGTCTTTTCCTTTTATACATCTGATAGTTTGCCAACCATTACAATAAAGAAATTCCGACTGATTAAATCAGGTACGTAGTGAAGGGTCAGCTTCAATCAGCTTAACTACTTGTAGGGACAAGCGATAGACCAATATTTGTACTAGCCACTTTCCGTAACAATTTGTACAATTATTTAGTAGGACTTCAACGTGAGCCGCCTTTAAGTATTGCCGCGCCTTCTTAATGACGATCAGTTTCTTTGAAGCCAACTTGGCTTTGCCTTTCAGATGAAAGATAACGATCAGCCCAATCTCCCTTGCTATTATTATTGCGAGGGCACTTAACAGCCGGCTTGATGCGCGATTACATAATAACATGCATGTTGTCGTCATATACAGTTTGTATGAATCTCTAACGGCCGCTCCCAATATACTATTTACAGGTAGAGATAAATTACTACCTTCTACTGTCAGTAATTAGCTGTACGTAAGAGCTGTCCGAATATACCCGATAAGTCATTCTTTTCGCCTTATATTGGGACGCGTAATTGCAATTTCCATAAAAAATTATATCGCTGGTAAGCTATACGTCCTCCCATTGACAGACAGCGTATATGGATAAGATGAGTTACCGTCGATAAGATTATTGGGGCAGAAAAGTCAAAGATAGTTACGATTTTTATCTCAAGTAGGCCACAACCGGAGATACACTGAATATTGCGAACGGCCGTAAGTTGAGGTTATTTTATTTGGAAAGGATACAATATACCTACTGTTACCAATACATATTCACTACAGCTATACTAACAATAATTATTACTTATAATAACAAGGTTTTCTTTAGTATTTATAGTACAATATTAATGAATCCACTTCACACAATAAAATTCCACCTTCGCACGACACGCTACGTGTGACAGTTAGGATATCATCCCCACCATCTGGATGTGTGGCGGTCCTCCACAGTGCGGTTTTCAAGAAGCTTTCTTCCTCGTACTACAACGCTGTGGATGAGCTTCCTTGTGCGGTGTTTCCGGGACGATACGACATGGGTACCTTCAAAAAAAGCGCGTACACCTTCCTTAAAGGCCGGCAACGCCCTTGTGATTCCTCTGGTGTTGCAAGAGAATGTGGGCGGCGGTGATCACTTGACACCAGGTGACCCGTACGCTCGTTAGTCCTCCTATTCCATAAAAAAAAGAATGTCTAAAATTTTATTTTAATCCTCATACCAATTAATTGTATTAAAAGAAAGTAGTAAATTGTCGAAGATAAGACAGACAAGACGGAGCTAGTGAGTTCACCTTCAATTACACTTATTACATAAAATTTTAATTTAATAGTTTGACAACAAAGTTGATCAAATATATTAAACGTGTTGAAGTCGCGAACTTCAATTAAATTGTTAAAATTACTTGCAGATCGTACAACGAATACGTAGATGAGATGTCGTTAGAGGGTCTCCGACGTTCACCGAGTCAAGGTGATAATTAGTACATTGAGCCAATTATACTTGTATTGTTACATTACGGTCTTCTTGGGTATCACGATAGATAAAAAGCTTCAGTGGGGTCCACATATTACCCATCTAGCAGATAGACTCAGCTATGCGGCATATGCAGTTGGAAAGATTAGAGAGTACACGAATGTTGCGATTGCGCTAGATTAGTGTACTTTAGTTATTTTCACAGCATCATGACGTACGGTATATTACTATGGGGTCATGCTGCTGACATTGGATATAGTGTTTGCACTGCAAAAGAGAGCTGTTCCTGCTATATATCAGCTTGGTTATAGACAGTCTCTCAAAGAAAAATTTAAAGAAATAAATATTATGACTGTTCATTGTCAGTACATTTATGAAATTTACTATTTTGATAAATATTTGAATTTGAATTTAATATATGTTCACAAAAATCGTCACCTTTTTGCTCTTAATAGTGATTTTCATTATTATAACACTAGAAATAAGGGATTGCTTGTAACTAATTCTAGTAGGCTTCATAAGATACATAATAGCTTTAAGGGTAAATGTATACACTTCTACAATAAAGTCCCAGCAGGCAGTCAGGCATTATCTATAAATAAATTTAAATTTTTTATGAAAAAATGGCTCTGTCGTAAATCCTATTACTCCACTGCTGAATACCTAAATGATCGGACAGCCTGGGACTAGATTGTGATTATTTTATAGCGATAGAAATGACTGTACAATATTGTATATTTTTATTAAAAAGAGCGCAAAACAAAGATGGCTGGGAGAGTTTCTTGCGCCGCTTCTTCTCTCTCAGAGCGCCATTTGTTTCCGAAGCGGTAGTAGTCTCTAGTAGTATAAGAAATGACATCAAAAATAATTCTAAAGGAATCAATTTTGAGAAAATAAATGCCTTTTATGCCTTTTTATGCCTTTATTGAGGTTACCATTTCATCAGCAATTTTTTTTTTGGAGAGAGTTATGTATCGGGCTTCGGGAATCAAGTTTTTAAAAAGCACTTTATTTAACAATATTTAATGTTACTCACAGGTAAATTGGAACAAGACAATATTACAGTTAAACTAAAGAAATCTAAAAGACATGGGTGCTCGATCAGCACTACGTCGAGGTACGGGGTGGCAACGTATGCAGGTTTAGCCGTGTTGGGCCTGCGTAACTCCTCCCTCCTTAAGCTGGAAGCTGACCCGGCAGCTTCCCATAGTGTCCTCACTGTGTTGTACAGCAGTTTCTTTGGCTGCATGCGACTTCCTCCAGCTAATGATCCTTGTGACTCCAACAGCAATCAGCAAGCCATATAGGATAAGGGTAGTCCAACTTGGTGTTGACATAATGGTGGCCCAGTGTGGTTCCTCTGTGACAGATATGTCTTGGGCTATCTTCAGAAGGTGCTGCAGGTTGTCCAGTTCTATATTTTCCAATTTTATATGATACTGTACTGGTACACTCTTTTCAATATTTTTAGGCAGTGGAACAACATCATTAAATGTGATTTCTTTGCGGTTTGAGTTCAATGTTTTATTCAGTATCTCAACTTGGCATTCCTCTGTAAGGGTAAGTAGGAATGTACCTGAAGCCTTTTTATATGTAGATTTTGCTAAACACTTGATGTGGATGACTGTTTCTTCTCTCCGGACAATTATCCAAGTATTGTCCTTGATCCTCTGCACTATACTTTTATTAATTTCCATTTTCGCGTATGTACAGTTTGACGTGCGGTGTTGAATTCGCGATATAATACAATCTTCCGATGCCCTCGTTGATGCTGTGTTGGACATCTCGCAGAGCTGCGTGATTCCGTTGATTGTTCTGCATTTGCCTTCCAGGTATTCGTACTCATCGCTACCAAGTGCTAGGTATTTGGATTTTGGAATAATAGTTAGGTTTGACGAGTTAGGGATGGAGTACATGTGGATGAGGTCATATATATTAGAATCAATGGAAGGGATTTCTAAGACAAAAGTTAAAGAATGTTCCGTACTATATGATTTTACTTTTATAGATTTTTCCAACTCATGAATCTTATTTAAACTTATATCTGCTACTGGCAAGAACTTGTGTTTTTTATGAATTATTGAAATTTCATTTAAAAGGTTATATTATGGACTTTTAATACTAGGGTGCATTACTCCTAATTGCGCAAACGTCATTGCGTTTTCTAAAATTTCTAATTTATCTAAAATAATTTGTAAGCTATAGTCTATTTCTACGTATATCTCTAAGAAATGTAATTGGTTGGCAATTTTATCGCTAATCCGTGATTGATTTTGGATGGTTAGAAGGAATTTATTTTGATTTAAATTTATTTTTTCAATTTGATGGCTAAATTCTTTAATGGTATTTTCGGCAAGTATCAGGGAATTGCCCTGGGTGCTCGCGATATTGTTTACTTTATTATGAATATTAGAAATTTCTGCTTCGAATTTAAGTGCATCGTCGTTATCCAAATTTCCTGTGATTGATTTTACTATAGAGCCTGAACCATTTACAAGGCCTCTCTTCCTTCTATTAATGTGCGGAATAATAAAACTAATTTTCTTACTTAAAAGAGATAAACTATGTATTATTTGATCTTTGTACGATCTATGTATGTCTCCAATTGATGTATCTTTTTCGGCAGCTTTAACACTCTCGAATAAAGATAAAAGTTTAATTGATGTTAAATGTAGGTACGTGACATTATAGACACATGCAAGATTAAAATAATCGATTTGTCGTAGTACTTGACCCTGTTTAAGCAAAAGGATTCCGTTCTCATCATTTATAGGTACAAGCGTTACGTCGGCGGTTGTTGTGAGCACGATTGCTCCGGAGATGAGGGTCCTGAAACAAGATGAGGTTTTCGTAGAAGCTTGAAGTGTACTCTGATTGATTTTGAGTTAGGGTGGACCTATAATCTCCGCTACGTTATTAGGGTGAAGATGAATAATTTTATACGGACCTTTAAATACGGGCTTAGTTTTATCATTTCTTGCTGTCTTAGCTACTTGTTTGTATACTATTTCACCTACCTTGAGCGCAATTTCTTCGGCGTTTTGGTTGGCGATGACAGCCTCCTTGTTCTTTGACATGTGAGCTGTCCGAATAGAATTTTATGTGGAGTGTAATTTGTAGCTGAGTGTATAGTGTTATTATACACAATGAGTGCGTATTTCATTATTGTCTCAATTGTGTCATCCTTATTTGTCATCTTTTGAATTTAGAATTCAAAAGATGATTATTATTATTTCTGAAAGAGTTGAGTGTAACCGTTCTATTGGTGAATTAGAATTAGAGTTATACGGTGTTGTGAAGTGTATATGAATATTATGTAATGCACAAATTTCTTTGATTACATCATTATCAAACTTTGTGTCTGAGTCTGTTGTGATTTGGTGTAGAAGTCCCAATGTGGATATGACTTGTAACAGTGCGTCTGCTACGTGAACACTGCTACATGCACTGATGGGAATAGCTTGAGCAAATTTAGAAAAATTATAGATTATAGTTAGAAATGTAACTCCTCCTGTCGAGTACAGATCCATGTAAAGGTGTTCCATTGGTTTTCTGGGTGTATCAGTTAATGCTAAAGCTGGGTTAAATGGATTTTGTTCATATTTCGCTTTAAGACATATGTCACATTGGTTAATATATCTTTGAATCGTAAGTAACATGTTAGGCCAATGGTAATTTCGGTGTAACTGCTTATGCGTCTCTTGAATACCTCGATGGGCTGTTTTTCCTTCGTGGTATTTCTTAATTAATTCTTGTTGTTCATTTTTATTATCAATTAAACTAACGCGAGTTGTGCATCTTATTAATTTTGGGCCTCTATCGTTAAAGATTGTAGTATATACTCTGGAAAAGGCCAAGTATAGCTCTTCATTATAGAAATAGCAATGGAATATTCTACCTGCTATATTATGTTCTTTTAAGAAACGTATAATTTCCTGTTCCGTATTATTAATCGGAATAAAAACATCTTTGATGACTGTTTTAGAGTTTGTAGAGCGATTATCGACTCTATATTCTAAACCAGGGGTTGATCGTATGTGAAATTGCTTCAATTGTCTGTCTATAGCGTCTGTCAGTATTGGTATGCCTGCATTTTCATTATCAGGTTGGGTATGATTTGTACTTATTAACTGGTTCTCACTAATTGTGACTGCACTCATGCTGTCTGATTCAGCCTGAGAGAGTACAGGTACTGGTAAGTTAATGTTACTTGTGGATGGTTCAGGTTCTTCCACATTATTTTGGGCTGATTGCTCCATCTCGTTTTCTCTGCGTGCATTTTCAAAAATTCTATCTATTATATTATCGTCGTAATTATCATCAAAATTTACAGCTAAGGAACCTATGCTATTATGGAAAATTTTAACCCCAGACAATGGCATCTGCATTGGTGTTTTGACGTCCTTTTTTATATATTACATTATAGTCATACTCAGCAAGCTTTAGACGCCAGCGAGTCAACTTAGAATTAGGGTATTTTAATGACATAAGCCAAGTGAGTGGTCTGTGGTCTGTGTAAATGGTAAATTTGTTACCATATAAATAAGGTCTAAAATATTTTGTTGCCCATATAATGGCTAACAATTCTTTTTCAATAGTCGAATAACGCGATTCTGTGTCGGAAAGCGTACGAGATGCTTACCTGATCCCACTTTTCCTTCGGATAAAACCGCGCCAAGAGCTACAACTGATGCATCTGTTGTTACTATAAAAGGTTCATCAAAGTTTGGATATTGTAAGATTGGGGCATTTGTTAAGATTTGTTTACATTTATTAAAATAATCCATAAATTCAGCGTTGTGCGTAATTCTACTGTGTTTCTTTAAACAAAGTGTCATTGGTTTTGTAAGTTTAGCAAAATCTTTTATGAACTTCCTGTAGTATCCTACAAGTCCAAGAAAAGCTTTTATTTCTTTTTGATTTTGGGGCAATGGGAACTTTAATACGGCTTTTATTTTGTCTTTATTTGGTTTAAGACCTTCGTCCGCTAGTTCGTGCCCTAAAAAGTTCACTTGTTTTTTTTCAAGTTGTATTTTTAAATTATGAGTTTTAAATCTATCAAATACCTGTCTAAGTTGGTCAATGTGTTCCTGAAGGGATGTAGAAGCTATTATTACGTCATTAAGGTACGTATAAACGTTGCTAAGGCCTCTAGTATATGGTCCATTAGCCTCTGAAACGTACTTGGTGCGTTTTTTAAGCCAAAGGGCATTCTTAAAAATTCGTAATGCCCTCTCTCTGTAGAGAATGCTGTCTTTTCTATATCATTAGGGTGCATTTCCACTTGATGGTACCCACTAGCTAAATCTAATGTTGTAAAGTATTGGGCTCTTCCTAACCTATCAAGTATATCATGTATGTTAGGCAAGGGATACTTATCTTCTACTATTCTATCATTAAGATGTCTATAATCTATAACCTGGGACTAGATTGTGATTATTTTATAGCAATAGAAATGACTGTACAATATTGTATATTTATATTGAAAAGAGCGCAAAAAAAAAAGAATGCTGGGAGAGTTTCTTGCGCCGCTTCTTCCCTCTCAGAGCGCCATTTGTTTCCGAAGCGGTAGTAGTATCTAGTAGTATAAGAAATGACATCAAAAAGAATTCTAAAGGAATCAATTTTGAGAAAATAAATGCCTTTTATGCCTTTTTAACAAGACGCCACTTAACTTTACCGGACGCATCTGGTTTCTTCGGTACTATATATGTTGGACACGACCAAGGTGATATGCTCTCTCTTATGATACCTTGTCGTAATAAGTTATCAATTTGTTTCTTTGTTTCGTCCCGTTGTTAGGGGCTTGTCTGTAGTTACGAACAAAGATAGGGTTGTTATTTGTCAATCTTAGTTCGTGTTTCACAGCATGAGTGAAAGTTAAGGGTATGTGTACTGAATAGAAAATTTCACGATATTGATAACATATTTTTGTTATTTACCTTTTTTCTTCCTCATTCATGTGATTTGTACGTATTTGATTTAAATTTTCTTTTAATATTTTGTCCACATCTGGATTTACTTTTAACGAATTTATTTTACTTGTTTCAAGATTTTCGGATAATTTCACTAACTTAATATTGGTTTCAACTGGGATAAATTTATTTCCGTTATTATAGTTTATAACCGTGGTTTTGAAGGAACCATTTTTTACCGTCACAAAGGCTGCGGGTGGCTAAGTCTTCCGACCAATAAAAAAAGGTTTTCTTGTAAATATTGGCCGTCGATGTGATGTGTTTTCACATGAACCAATTTTTCACATTTAGGACCTATGTTAATTTTCCTAATTGGTTTATTTAGGTAGATCGGGATATCTACCGCCGATGTGCGCAATATATTTTTATTTAAATCTATTGTACTTTTTAGTGACCTCAATAAGTCACAATCTATAAGACCTCTATATTTAGGATCGAAATCAAATATAAGAAATTTATGACTAAGTTTAATATTATTTTTTTTTTTTTTTAATTTCGTAATCTTTATTATAAATCCTTCATACATTACTTAGTCCACTTAATTCTACTTAATATTATTATACTATAATAACAATACAAGTAATGGAACATACACGACATTTTTCTGGACAAACAACACCAAATAAATCAAAATAATTTTCAAATATTCACAATGCTTTTGAAAATAATCGCACCACTAATCCCGTAGGTGAGGATAAGTAGTGTTTCTAATAGTTAGTTAAAATATTTTATATTATTTTAGTTGTCACTAGCATTAAACTAGGCCGGGCCTGTATTTTAATACTACATAAGTTACTTCCAGATATGTATATTGTTTTTACAGTAACTTCAATACATAAAAGGGTATATGAGAATTTAAGTTATGGAAAAAAAAATTAACAGTTCTACGAGAAAATAAATAACATTTGTCTATCATACATATTACTGGTTAGTACTTGAGCGGTCAGTAATAAAATTGAGGGTATTCTTAAAACCATTTCGGTTGACTACAAAGACTGTTGACTTGGGCTATTTTCATATAATAATATAGTAAGGTATAAATTGGTGGTAAGGGAAGGTTTATTACATAATTATGGCGAGAAACACTATGAGCCGTTGATATTTCAAAGGGTTCATATTCCACATAAGGTTCATAATAAGTATTAAACATAGCACCTGAAGCAATGACACTTCGGCTTGCTCCAGTGTCAATAAGAAACTTATCTCCTAATTCGGGTATTTCTATGTAAGGGAGGTGATCCCTGACCAACAAGTTTATTTTCACTAGGTCTGGTCTGGCATCTCCTGGGTTTGAGGAAAATCCTGCTGGTACTCCTCTTCAGGTTCCTGTACTACATGATATGGGTATTCCTGTATACCTTCATTGTAGTTGCTATTGCATTCATTGCCATATAATACTGGTTGACCTTGAGTATAGAAAACGTTCTGAGCAGCATACTGGGGCGTTTCTGGTTTATTCACGGCCCGCATAGTAACATCTGAACTTATTTTAGATGTTACCTGTCTTTGAGGTACATTAAATTGCCTAAAATTCGCGCTATTATTATTCCTAAAATTACCTGAGTTTCTCTTAAAATTATGTGTAGGGGGTATAGACATATTTTGACGATTTACGTTATTAGAAGGCTGGTGGTGCTGAGGTTGCGTCCCTATAAAATTCCTTGATGGAATATTCCGCTGTTGCGAAACTCTAGAGGCATCCTTTTGCTTAAAATGGGAAGTAGGTGACCCGTTATAAAAAGGTTTACTGTGGACGAGCGTAGCCTCTTCCTGCCTTGCTGCCATAATTGCTGACTCTTATGTTAACGGTTTACTTATTCTAGCTCTTTATAAAACATTGATGTCTAATTGATTGGTATATTGCTCTATAACCATTTCCTCATAATACAAACGGTCTCCGTGTTTACCGACCGAGTACAGAGTATCTAACAACTCACGAAGTCGTTTGCCAAATGTCTCCGCATCTTCGTATTTATTCCTACGGGTCCGCGTGAGCTCCTGCATTACCTGGATTTCGTTGCGCGGTTCTCCTAAACGTCTAATTAGAGCGTTTTAATGGAGTCCCACGTTATTAACGACTCTTCGTAGGCTATCGCATCAATAGCGACACCTCCTAACTTACTTTCCAATAAACATATAAATGCCGGGTGAACCCGGAAGGGTTCACTTAAAAGTTGTACAATATTCTCTACTTCTCTAATATAAAAGTTTAATAACTTTGGGTTCCCATCATACCGTGGTAATAAATCGGCAAGGAATTTAAAATCCTTATCACATTCACTGAAAGACATTGCGTTTCGGATTACACTATTGTTCTAATACTCGGTACTTATCACCTACATACACCTTTCTTGTCACTAAGTAAGTGTACCCCGTTATTTAGCGATATTAGCTGTACGCAACGTTCTTTAAATTTTATAATAAAATATATATATAATTCTAGGACAGTAGATACAGCAGGATACTTGAAAAGCGAGAGTACTCACCAAATCAGCATCTGCATCTGCGGTCGAGTCTTGCCCAGCGCGTGAATTCCCAATGTTCCGGGTCTCCGTGCGCGTTGATGATGATGTCCCAACGACCGACGAGGTTCTTTAATTCTTGCGGTTTCGAAAACCACAGCTACTTTACACTCGGAAGATTTTATACCGACGTTAAAAGAAGCTACCACGAGACTACTCGACTGCGCCAGTTATGTATCGGGCGTCGGGAATTAAGTTTTTAAAAACGCACTTTATTTAACAATATTTAATGTTACTCACAGGTAAATTGGAACAAGACTGATTAAACAATATTACAGTTAAACTAAAGAAATCTAAAAGACAATGGGTGCTCGATCAGCACTACGTCGAGGTACGGGGTGGCAACGTATGCAGGTTTAGCCGTGTTGGGCCTGCGTAACTAGAGGCATCAATTTTTTTTTGCATTTAATGAGTATTAATTTTCAAATAACATCATAAAAATCAAATAGTTGGGTTGTCTTTATATAAATATTACACAATGCCGTAGTATTGTAATGAAAATTGTATTATGTTTGTAATAAATTAAAATGCTTTTGATTCTGTATTAAAAGTATGGCGATGTTGAAGCCAGAGAGGTTACCAAACTAACTCCGTTCGATTAAGCCTTAGGCCTATCGCAGACGACAGACTATCCGTGACGCACTTTTTAGTCTGTGATAATAAAACATAGAATTATATGCAGTACCGAAAAAAGTCTGACCGACAAAATATCCTCGTGGATCTGACATACCGCGCCGCACCGCGCCGCACAAAAGTGCGCCAGTTCGGGTTAACACGTACTAGCGCAGCCAACGCTCACTTTAGTCTGTCGTCTGCACTTGCTAGTGATAGACTTGTATTATGGCCCTAGACATCGATGTATCGATGTTGAAGAAATAGAGTACAGACCAGCGCTGTATGATACATCTTTGGCAGAGTATCATGACAGAAATTTAAAAAGAAAATTGTGGTATGAAGTGTGCCAATTTACTAGGATTTAGTTTTAGAACTAAATGTTTAATATGAAAAAATCCCTTTAATAATCGTTCTGAAAGATTAGGATGAACCTAAAATTCTCTGTTCTTCTCCTTTTTTATATCTCAAGTAGGTACAAAATAATACACCGCAATCTCTGTACTTCCATTGCGTGTATATCCCAACAGTTCTGCCGACAAAATGAGCAAAAGTGTACGTCATGTGCGTTGAGTCTGTGAAATATGTGCCACAGACATTTTGCGCGCAATGCAGACTCGATAACAGAAAAGTGTGTCATCTGCGTTAGGCCTTAAGCGCTTGAAACCCTGTTTGTATGTGTTCGAAATCATGGCCGTCCTGATCACTGCCTAACTTAGTAATTACATCAATAAAGCAAAGATTATTGTTTGTTAAGTTTGCTTATTTTACTAATTTAATATTATTTTTCTACTATCTGTGCTTCCCGGCTTCTGTGTCACAAGCAGCATGCTTAGTGCAGAGCCACCATTCAGTACAAATAGACTACAATGTACTCAAATATTCACAATTAAGATTAAGTGTATTGTGTTAACTTTAATTACTTTGTATGTATCTTAATTTTGGTAATAAAAGATTATTATTACATATATAATATTACTAGCTGTTCCCGTCCGGTTCGGTGGGCCAATTTTAAAAGGAAATAAATTAATCAATAAAAAAAAGTAGGGAATAAACCATCTGAGATAAATTTAGCATCGAATGGTGGTAGTTTCATGTCGATCCGATTAGTAGTTTACGTCTTAAAGAGCCTCAAACAAATACCATTTTCATTATATATATACATGGATTTATTAACAGGTCAGGAGATTGAGTGAGCCGTCTCATGGCTCAGGAACCAGCCATCGGCTCCGTCCCAGTGCTCGTCTAGGGTCATTACGGGAGGCGGTAAATATAGTACAAACAGACGCGCCGCTATAGATAGGTGGGCGAGGCGCGCGGCCGCGGCGGGTAAATGCGGCATCAGCTATTTATATCGAGTTCTCGGAAATTTTTAAAAATATCGCAACATTTTTAAACAAGCAGTGCTGCAACATGAAAAGGTCACGGAAACACTCGGGCGCGCTCCCGGCTCGAAGCTCATCTCGCAATAGCCGAACAGATAAAAAATGCATTATCACCTAGCGTTCTCGATGTTCTCATACTTTATTCCAGTCAGAGACCAGTGGGAGGATCCTTTTCACAGGATGCCGTCCAGAATTATGGATATCACAACGGTGCCTATTTCTGCCGTGAAGCAGTAATGTGTAAGCATTACTGTGTTTCGGTGTAAAGGGCACCGTAGCTAGTGAAATTATTTCTCAAATGAGACTTAACATCTTATGTCTCAAGGTGATGAGCGCTATTGCAGTGCTGCTCAAAATTTTTGGGTTTTTCAAGAATCCTGAGCGGCACTGCATTGTATCTGCACGGCATCAGCTAAACGTCCTGCTCGTCTCGTCCCTTATTTTCATTAAAAAAAAAGAGACGGCCCGGCTGACACTGCTTCTTCGGTCACAGATAACAATTAACACGTGGTCAATGAATATTTCTAATTTGTTTTTTAAATTAGTGAGAGATGTTCCCTGTGTGATATCATCTCAGATCAAACAGTATGTAAGCGAGCAGCTCACGCCGGCCGCGTGTAGTTCAATATGTGTGTGTACTCTGTACAGTCTTCTCCCGCGTCCGGGGTGGCATCAATTGTTGTGGCAGTGATTGTCTTTGTAAAATGCACAAACTAAGGCTGAGTTTGCTTTGAAATACTTTAAACATTTATTTGTAACACTCTAATCTTAGATTTGGTCTCTGTCTTGTTGTATTAAGTGAAATTTTTAAAAGAATCAGATCTATTCTGATTCTTTCCAAAGTTTCTTGTCGCCAAGAGTGTTCCATGTTAAACATATATTTTTATTAACGTAAAACGTAATCAACATTGGAACGAGATCAGATCCCTGCAGTGAAATTCCAAAATAATGCATGAATACAGAAAAGTGCCAATGTCTCTTTTAATAAAGAGTGGTGGTGTATTAACATAGGTTTGACCACGTTTATAATTTCGCTGTGGACAGTTTAGTGGCGATTGAGCGATAGAGATTGGTAGTATAAGGTGTCGGCGCCGGGCTCACCTGCATGATCTGGTGGTGGAAGCTGGTATCGGCGGGCAGGCGCGGCGCCAGCGGCGGTGACGCCGGCTGCTGCAGGGAGCGCTCCGTGCCGCCCCCGGCCGCGCTGCTCTCGTGCGCCATCTCTGTAACGATACACTCATCATCAGCCGGAACACGTCTACTGCTGGAAAAAGGCTTCCCCCAAACATTTCCATGAGGATGGGTTCTAATTATACACAGCCTCACTGTTATGCCGCGCACTACACCCAGGCCCAGCACTGGCCTACCTTTCCTGTATGAACACTTTAAGCACACTTAGTTCTTACGAAATCTGCTCATAAGGATTGAAAAATCGATAAAAAAATTGTATGGAAAAGGAGGACAAACGAGAGCTATGGGTCACCTGATGTTAAATGATCACCGCCGCCCACATTCTTTTGCAACACCAGATGAATAACAGCAGCGTTTCCGGCCTTTAAGGAAGGTGTACGCTACCGATATCGTATCGTCCCGGAAACACCGCATAAAGAAGCTCATTCCACAGCTTTGTAGTACGAGGAAGAAAGTTCCTTGAAAACCGCACTGTGAAGTAACGCCACACATCCAGATGGTGGTCATGGTATCTTAATTTGTGGCGTGTCGTGCGAAGGAGGAATCACGTGAAACAGCTCTTCGGAATACTCCCCGTGATAAATGCGGTAAAAGAATGAAGCGACGTCTCTACGCAACGCCAAGTGATCCAGCCGTTCACAGAACACTGGGTCCCCGACAATTCGAGCTGCTCTGCGTTGCACGCAGTCAAATGGATGGAGCCGATGCTGGGGTGCGCCAGACCAGAGATGACAGCAATACTCCATGTGTGGCCGGACCTGCGCTTTGTAGAGCGCTAGAATGTGGGCCGGCTTAAAGTATTGTCGTGCTCTATTAATGAAGCCCAGTTTCTTCGAAGCCAATTTGGCTTTGCCCTCCAGATGGCCACGAAATTGGCAATCACTCGAGATTTCGAGACCCATTATTCCGATACTAGGCGAGGATTGTTGTCGAAGAGCGGTAATACGACAAATGGGTTTTTTTTTTGTGGTAAACGCGCAAACTTGACTAATCTGGGGGTTAAATTGGCCAAGGTTAAAATTACCCTTTTCCGACCTTCTAAAGAGAGACCTCGATAGAAGACACATGTTTCTCCCGGCACTTGTCGACGATTTCGCGATCACCAGTGCTGTCGTCTGCATTGCAGTGTATGTTGGTAGGTTAAAATATCATTGATATGCAGCAGAAATAATGTAGGAGATAGAACACAGCGTTGGAGCACTCCAGCGTTCACGGGCTTCGGGTTCGTGCAATAACCGTCGACAAGAACCTGTGTGCTGCGCCCAGTGAGGAAGCTGGAGGTAGAATTTATCCAATACATGTTTTTAATTCCTCGCAAGTGTGTTAAAAAGTACGAATGAAACTCGTGAGCAGCTTGCTCACTAGACACTCGGCTGATTTACAATTACTGCAACCTACAGCCTCGTGTATAATGGAGTACTTATCTCACTTATATCATAATATACTACATATTACTTAATAGCCATAGCCTATGCGTAGTTTGGGGCAAGATAATTTGTGTAAAAGTGTGTCTATAGGTATTATTATAGTATTACTAGTTGACCCAGCAAACGTTGTATTGCCAAATAAAGTAATAAAAAATTCAATAATTAAAATTTTTGGGGTATAATAAATAGATGACGACCGATTCAAAGACCTACCAAATACATCACACATAAAATTTATCGTCCTAGAATAATAATTATATTAGTTGCATGATGGCAAATCTATTGCGTATCTGTGGATGGAATAGAATAATATTAAAATCGCGAAACAAAATAGCTGTTGATCGTAGACAGGTGAAAATTTTAAGTTTTATGTATTTTTTAATGCTGAATCATAATAAAATAAAAATAAAAAAAGTAAAAAAAAATAAAAAAAACTGTGTAGAGCGGTCTTCGTATGACAGTGTTAAGAACGTTTAACTTTCGTACTATTTTGAAAGTTAGCTCGGTACTATGAATATAAAAAAGAAAAGAAAAACACCTTATGACATAAATATATGTCATACCGTCAGTTGCAGGAAGCATGTTTACGGCCTTTCCCAATATACTATCTACAGATAGCTATCTAAAGATAAATTACTACATAGTCAGTAATTAGCTGTCAATAATGTAAAGCTGTCCCAATATACCCGATAAGTCATTCTCATCGCCAGTTCACTGTTGTAATTTCCATACAAACTTCTATCCTTGGTAGCTATTCGTCGTCCCATTGACAGATAGCGTGAATAGATGAGTTAACGTCAATATGTTATTTGGGACAGAATAGTCAACGATAGTTACGATTTTTTATCACAAGTAGGTAGGCCACAACCGGATATTGGGAATGGTCGTTAAAGTTCATTTCGTTATATCACATACTATCTTTGACTGTCAAAATGAAAAAGAAAGTGACAGTATTATATTTAATGAAACAAGGTTTTTGTAAACAGTGAAACAGTCGCCAAATTAATGAATTAAATTATTAATAAATTGAATATTGTGGGTGCACAAAGAGTTGCACTAATTCCTTCTCTTTCCTACCTGCACCCTCTCCCTCCCACTTATGGAGTAGCGCGAGCGCAGCTGATCGTTGCGTTCCGCGAGGAGTAATTAGTATTGAACTTGTCAACGGCGTGATAACTCATTAATTCGTCTGCTTACGTGTAATCTCGTGATCAAGTGTCTTGTGATCCCTAGTTATATTATTATTGGATTCGGGAAGAAATAATGGCCACTCAAAGAAAACACCTATAAACTAAAGAGGGAAATTCGCGACCCGGCACGTGGTGGAAGAATCGCTGCTGCTCTGGCAAGTCCTTCTCTCTTCTTTCCTTACACCGGCTCCCTAATTCAATTTTCAACTAGATCCAGCGCATACACTACGTAAAAACCGACTTCAGAAACTAAATAGTATAAAATAACGTAAATAAGTCATAATTGAATACACCTAGTATGCAAACCCAACACCATTAATGTTTATATTACTATTATTTGTATGTGGTAGGTACCTATTATTAGGTTTGAAGTCGGTGCCAAGCCCTAAACAAAATAAAATTTCAGTTTCCATTCTCGATAATTCATTCTAAATGTACCATCTCTATAGCCAAACGTCAAAATCTTATGTTGATATGTTATCTGTGAAAGTTTGCTCTGTAATTTTTTATTTTTCTTAGCAAATATAATGCATTTAAAACATTAATTTATAGCTTTTATTTGTGTAATTCATTGCGTGTGTTTTCCTGAAATAGTTATAAATGATGAAGAGAAATCTAAAATATGGTTGTCCGAAAATAAGTGAATTTCATTCAAAGTCGTCTTTGTTCACTATTTAAGACAAGTAAGGAAAAATAGACTATAGGTTGATTCTGCATTGATTTACGGTTTGTAATTGTTTTCGACGTTTTTACTGTTATTAAATATTTTATCACTATTATGATGAATATATAGATGATAATAAAATGGTGGATGGATGGTTCAATTTCAAATATTTTAATGTAATGTAATTAAAAAATAACATCGTGACAAGTACAAATAGCCCTTGAATTTTGAGGGCTTAATTTAAGTATCGTGGCATATTGTAAAATAGATCTACTTCAGAAACGTGTTCGTGCCATGATTTTTTTGATTTCAAATATGGCTTTAAACCAGACGAGTCATTTGATTGACTTCAACAAGTGTTTATGGAAGAAGGCCATTCTAATGCAACCACCTACCTATGCCATAACGAATTTAATCCTGGTCGTCTATCATTGGGGTACTAAGTAAAAAAATGGTCGTACTCGATGGCTGTTATGGAGGAATTTCATGAAAACTTCCCTATGCAATCTTAAGTAGGTATGTGCTGAAAATTTTGTATTGAAATTAGCCTACTTTGTTCAATTTAAACTTTCACGTTTTGTTGCGTAACAGCCGTCAAAGAGCGACCAATTATTTCTTCATCCCTCAAAGTTAGTACTTTAGCGGAGTCTTCATCGTTATATCCTGTATGAAGTCGGCATCGCTCGCATATTTTCCCGACTTAGTAATTTCTAATGACACTCAATAATTTATATCAGCTCGTAAAAATTTGGAGGGAATATTTCCAAAATCCCCATTTGTACTTTTAATTAAGCATGCTTTTTAAATAATTTATGACTGACCTGTGTCTCACTACATTAAAACTTCTTTGCGTACAATATACAATAACAAGTAAAATTGCCCATATAATGTTCCTACTTATACAACAATGTTGTGTGTAAATTATATACTAATTAGTAAGACGACCCATATAGCCGAATGTTTAGCGGTCCCGGGTTCGAATCCCGGTAGGTGCGATCATTTATGTGATGAATAAGGATGTTTGTTTCCGAGTCATGGATGTTTATCTGTATTTATGTATGTTTAAGTAAGCATATTGTATTAAATATATCGTTGTCATGTACCCATAGTACAAGCTATGCCTTGTTTGGGGCAAGATAAGGTGTGTAAAATTTTATTAAAATTAGCGACTGGAATTATAGACGATGAAGTCATTTCCGCTTGATTATTTGGCGGTGCATAGATATGGGTTCTCTCTGGATCTTCTACCGCATACATCGCGGGTGCTCACAGGACAAAATACGAAATTTCATCCGCATCGTGTTGACGTTTGGCATTCTACAACTGCGCGGGTTTGTTAGTAACTTCTTGCCTCGCACAGCCAATTTGTGTTATCAATAATTACCGGCTGCAGTTTTCCCGAACTGATATGACTTAGAGACGTTCAAGGGTATCGTGTAATTAATGTATCATATAGTATCAGAGTTTCTTTAAGTTCTTTATAATTTATATTTTATGTACTCCTACTTAAAATGGCAAAGGTACTGTACCCAAACTATTATATTCACATACGCTAAAGCCCCCTGCAGGTTGTTCGGCCATTACAAAATTAGATGCGACTCCACGATGGATCATGGCAGAATTATACTAAAAAAGTAGTCAACGGAGTAGCGCGGCCCTTTCATACTGAAGCCATGTCTTTTTTTTACGAAAATAAGGGACGAGACGAGCAGGACGTTCAGCTGATGGTAATTGATACGCCCTGCCCATTACAATGCATTGCCGCTCAGGATTCTTGAAAAATTCTGAGCGGCACTACAAATGCACTCGACATCTTGAGACGTCAGATGTTCAGTCTTATTTGCCCAGTAATTTCATTAGCTCCGGCGCCCTTCAGATCGAAACACAGTAAAGTTTACACATAACTGCTTCACGGCAGAAATAGGCGCCGTCTGCTGGGATTGATTCGTCTGAAGTTGCAGTGGTAAGGGTGAGAGGTTCAAAGGTGAACTGATGAACGGAATCTTGCGTCAGAAGTAGGTCACCGTGGTCCGTGGCCCGTGCACCATGCACGAGGCCGGCGCGGTGTGCGGGGCGAAAGCGTGACTCACGGCTATGTATAGCGCGCTATAATTAGCGACGCACGCGGCCGCTGCGGCGCGGGGGCGGCGAGCAGGGGGGGGGGAGGGGGCGCCGCGCGGGGCCTCCTCTCTCGGCGGCTTTGTCTCGCCGCCCGTTATATTTACACCACAATCAAGTATGTCACAACTTACCGGCTATTTATATACACGCTACTAGCGGCGCGCGGCTTCTATTGCGGTTGCGCGTACCAACAATAGACTAATATTCATATCCAGAGGCTACGTCAAGATACATCCTCAAGCAGATGTCAACAACGAGAATCCCGCCCATGACAGTCCATATGACCTCTTCCGCCAACTTCCTACAATTATAAATGTGTGATAACACGATCTGCTGAGCCTAACCAGCTCGTTCTGTTGCAGGATATAACTGGACCATTCCAGTCCTTCTCGTCATGCATCGGAGCTCTAGGGGCCGGCAAATCCAATAACAAAGAAAGAAAAAACTAGTGAGTAAGTTGCTCACGAATTTTATACGCACTTTTTCAACACACTTGCAAGGAAAAACAAACATGACGTATTGCAAACATTTTTAAACTATCGTAAGCAGCTAAGTTCTTTTCTCTAATTTTTTAGATTCATAAAATGCAATTTGGTAATTCCAAAGGTGAAATTTAAGTGTTTCTCAAAACAAGTGGAACTAATCTACTCATAAGTTACTTAATTTGAAACAATTTGGTTTTATTAGGGGACGTTCAACAACGGATGCAGGTGTTGAGCTCATCAAGAATATTTTTGATGCCGGGAGGAATCGCAAAGTGCACTTGGCATCTTCTGTTATTTATCTAAGCCTTTTGATTGTGTTCAACATTCAACGCTGGTCAGGAAGATATACCAGTATGGCATAAAAGGAACTGCGCTCGATCTACTGACTTAATATCAAAACAATAGAATTCAGAAGGTCGACTTGAATGGCAGGAGATCTCCTGGGACTCCTCTCAGTATGGGGGTACCACAAGGATCTATTTTTGGACCGTTCCTCTTCTTTATCTTTACAAATGATCTTCCTAATCTTAAAAAGAAAAAACATAAGGTAGTATTGTTTGCGGACGACACTTCACAGGTTTTCAAAGTGAAAAGAAACCAAGCCATTTATGACGAAGTAAACGATATTCTATCTGACATCGTGTACTGGTTTGCGCAAATAACTAAATATAATGAATTTGCCGTAAAAGTAGATGCAAGTGTTTTGTTAAATGGAGAGGTGATAGAACCGATGAAATCTGCTATATTTCTTGGCATAGCTCTAGATTCCAAATTACAATGGGGCCCCCATATTGAAGGATTGGCGAACAGACTTAGTTCTGCAGCATACACGGTTAAAAAGATAAGACAATTAACTGACATATATACGGCGCGACTAGTATACTTTAGTTATTTCCATAGTATTATGTCCTATGGTATATTGCTATGGGGCAACGCTGCCGATATTAATACAATATTTGTGCTGCAGAAAGGGGCTATTTGCGCTATTTATAACCTAGGTCTTAAAGAATCATTGAGAGCAAAATTCAAAGAAGTTAACATCTTGACTATTGCTTCTCGATATATTTTTGATAATGTAATGTAACATACATAACATTATCACATATCACATAGGCACATAAGTGAATTTGCTAGAAACTGACATAACCATAATGATAGCACCAGGAACCCTTCTCATGTAAAAAAAAAGGAACAGACATAAACTGAATTATGCCTAGTACTAAGTCGAGTTAGTAAGTCTTTTGTGGGGCGATGTATATCCTTTTACAATAAATTCCCAGAAAATGTTCAAAACAAAAGAATTACGTTATTCAAAAGAATTGTTAAAAAACGTTTGTGCGGTAAAGGTTACTATAACATAAATGACTTTTTTAATGATACCACAGATTGGGAATGGAGTGACCGCTCTCAGGCTATTAAATAATAAGTTTAACTGTACAATATTACATTGTAAACATATTTTTTCGGTGAAAAAAAAGTGCGACGACAGCCAGTTTCGAATGCGATTTCACCTTACGAAAGAAACTGTATTGTATTTGGAAACGCTATTTGGCCAAAATGTGAAAAAATAAAAGAATACTAATATTAATACAAGCAATAATTATGTGACATTAGACAGTTACTTTTTGCATTTAATATATTAGTATGGATGGAACTGAAGTAGTATGTTTCATCATCATCAGCCGGAAGACGTCCACTGCTGGACAAAGGCCTCCCCCAAAGATTTCCACGACGATTGGTCCTGCGCTGCCTTCATCCAACTGTAATATGTTTAGTAAGAAATAATTTATTTCTACATTTTCTTTGGCGATGTTCTTTTTAGATCGCTGCTTGATAGTTTCATACAAGTGTCGTGGTTGTTGCCAGGTCCTGACACCACTTGAATTTATGGATTTTTTTAGTTTATTTGTTAATTTTCTAATGTTTTTGTAACAAAAATAAATAATTTTGTTACTAAATACATTTAAATCTCGCAACGTGCAGCAAATCTTATATTAATTACATTTTAATTGTTTACTAATTCTAACATCGTTGCCTTCTCCGTATCTGTATAATTACAGCTACATTTTTTATCTTTATTTTTCTTGGTTCCTATTTTATTGTTTTGGTAACACATACGAAGTGTGTACAGATCTTCTTCTTCTTTAGCCGTTCACAACCTCTAAGGTGTAGGCCTCCATCAGCTTATGCCATCTTTTCCGGTCTTTCCAACCACTTTGTTCCCGCCAGTCTTTTGATATCGTCGTACCAACGCATCTGCGGTCTTCCTCTCGGGCGTTTCTCACCCCACGGTCTCCATTCTATCACTGCCTTGCACCACGAGCCGTGCTTGCGGGCGACATTGCCAGCCCATTCCCATTTCAATTTCGCAACATGTTGTACACATATAAGCCGATTAACCACAAATTAATCAAATTAAATTATAAATAATCTGACCGACCTACAGATTTTTCTAGTCAATGAACCTATCTATTAATTCTTTTATTGAATCAAAATAAATGATTACGAACTAATTCTAATAACGTAGATATAATTACCCTATATATTTAATGATATTTTATAAATGTATAAATTAATGCCTTCATCAGATTCCGAATCAGATCATAATATATAATAATATGTAGTACACGCTTTAGTTTCCCTATCATCACGCATATTACACTTTCTCGCCCTGTGAAATCGTCTTAACCTTCTTTATTGAATTACAACAGATGCTTTAACTTTTTTTGTAAAATCTTTAATTTTATTTTATTTTGGAATGTATTGATAACCCCGAGATATATATACTTCAGAGTTTGGTTCTGTTGTCTCTGCCTACCCGAAGGGAAACAGGCGTGAGTGTGTGTGCGTGTATGTATTTCAGAGTTCTTTGCAGATTTTCTTTTATATCTCATCAAACTGCAATAAAAAACGACAAAATAATATGGAGGACACCAACATAGTTCTTTTGAAAATGGATAGAGATGTTTTTAGACTACACAACATTTACACCTGGGAACCCTAATAACTGACTGAGAAGTCAGTCACAACAGGGGAAACATATTTTAACTCGCAAACATATTTTTTTCAACTCTTTACATAATTTTCTTTTAAATTGACGTAAAATTTGTGGGTAATTCAGTGGGTGGGTGAGTAGTTGTTCATATATTTTTGTCAACACGTGCATTTAGGTTTGTTTGATAAAATGTTTCCATGCTGTACAATAATGTAAAAACTCAAAAGATATTAAAATATGATACGATACAAATATTGAATAACATAATCATTTAAATTCAGGTAACACTCGAATCTCACTCTTTTGAAAAAATACATTCTAAAATGTTTATGTAAATTGTAACTGTAATTTATATTAAGCTATTTACGTTAATAAAACGTTTCTTATAATTTATTTATTTAACCCGCCGTTTCGTGACCTTTGCAGGAGCTAATTTTCATCCTTTAGAAAGTATTTTATTTCAATGTGTAACGCTTGCGTTTATTAAAGAAAATACTGTATTCTAAAATGATTTAGGTACATATTGTTCATGGAGGAGGAGGAAAAACAAGCGTACAGGTGAACCGAACACCCGATGATGTGATCACCGCCGCCCTTATTCTCCTGTCTGATTTCTTGTAGGTTACTTTCTATAGATATTAATAATTGTATGTGGGTATAGAATTTAATGTTAAGATTATATTTATTTTGTAAAAAAACTGAAATAAGGCGTAAACTAAGAAAATGCATTGAGGTCAAACCTCTGTGCTTTTTACAATGTATCTTGTTTGTTCACATTTTGTAAAATATGTATTTCGATAAATAAAAAAAAAAACCAGACGAATCTCAGAAGCGTTGCCGGGCTTTTAGAAAAGTGTACGCCCTTTTTTTATACGCTACGAAGGTATACGCTCATCTAACTTACATATTGTATAGTTCTAAAATCAATATCTTTTATTATGACTGATCCCTTCATACATAAAACGTACATCGTCCACGTATCTGACAAACATTGACAATATGTCAAGCGCGCGAACTAATTACCGTAATCATGTCATGCTGAGAACCAATCACGAAAATCACGTTGGGTGCATGACAAAGTAACTGACAAAGCATATCCAAATTTTTTTGACTGGAACTGGTCTATATAATATACAATTTATAATTTTTTCATGTTTCTTTTTACAATAATTTAAACATACCACAATGATCTGAATCTAACTTTTGTATAACACTTAAAGAGTTTGGACTCTTAAAGATCACTGAATATGTTATCGAGACAGGTTGATTTAATCTCGCAATAGTAGGCTCCATAAATTTCTGCCGTGAAGCAGTAATGTGTAAGCATTACTGTGTTTCGGTCTGAAGGGCGCCGTAGCTAGTGAAATTACTGGGGAAATGAGACTTAATCTTGTCTCAAGGTGACGAGCGCAGCTGTAGTGCCGCTCAGAATTTTCGGGGTTTTACAAGAATCCTGAGCGGCACTGCATTGTAATGGGCAGGGCATATCAAGTACCATCAGCTGAACGTCCTGCTCGTCTTGTCCCTTATTTTCATAAAAAGAAATGACTATAAAAGAAAGTGATGTAAACAAAATTAAATATTTAATTGCCAATGAAGTTTTTTCAAAAACATTAATATTCAAATCTCTACACACAGTCAAATATTTTTGTGATTCACTGAGTTTTACATAGAGAATAATCCATAATTTTTCGAATTTATTAAAATAAGACCCAGGCCTTGTGGATGCGCCGCAATTATCTATTCTCTTTTCTTGTAATTTGGTTATGGCAAATTATAGTACGTACGGTGCCCTGTAGAAAGAAAAGAAAAACATTGAAAGATACCATAGACAACAGACGCATGTTGTTGCAATGACAGTTGTCTCTTGCGCCACATAATAATATAACCGAATTGTCACCGAGCAACACAGCTCGCACACAAATTGCAATATAAGCATAATATACGCTTAATATAATATAAGTAAATTAAGACTTCATCAGTGATCAACGATCTAATCGCCTCGCGTAATGAGCAATAAGTTCTCGGTGTAACGCAACGCATATATCCTTTTCCCTTTTTTTTATGGAATAGGAGGACATAAGAGCGTACGGGTCACCTGATATCAAGTGATCACCGCCGCCCACATTCTCTTGCAACACCAGAGGAATCACAGGAGCATTTACAGCCTTAAAGGAAGGTGTACACGCTTTTTTTGAAAGAACCCATGTCGTATCGTCCCGGAAACACCGCACAAGGAAGCTCATTCCACAGCTTTGTAGTACGTGGAAGAAAGCTCCTTGACAACCTCATTGTGTAGGACCGCCACACATCCAGATGGTGGGGATGATATCCTAACTTGTGGCGTGTCGTGCGAAGATGGAATTCGGCGGCAGGAATCAGGTTAATCCTTTTCCTACACACGCCAAGAGGAGGTAACACGCACCTAAGCACGAGGAGTTCCTAGAGGATTAGGGGGGCCCCCCAGCTGCAGACCATCGCGCCTCGGAATCTCAGGTACGCCTATGATTGCAATTGTAAAATCTCAAATGTTTTCCTACGCACACGCCAATACACCTTGTAACGTTGTAAAATCGTTACATGTTTCAATACACGAGTAATTATCGAAACCTAATCGAAACTATTACTAACGAGCATACCACGCGCTAAACTACAGGTCTGAACCGGTTTGATTCACGATCCAGCCGCTTCAGGCACAGGCGTACGAGCTGCCGTGCAGTCGTGACACGACTTGAGATCGACAGAACACCCTTTCGTTAATCCCTTAATTAAAATGAACAAATAAGTTCCTATTCCTAGTCGACTCATTGAAAATCTTATAAAAGTGTAAGCTGGAAATCCCGTAAAATCGTCACAGTATAGTTTGCTTTTGTGCTAAAACGCTAGCTAATTCCACATGTCATTCATTGGACGACCGTGCATTGTTCGTGAGTACATTATTACTTAGCTTTAACTGGTGTATTAAGGCATTATAAAGCTATCTATTTCATGAGACGATCATTTAATTAAGTTTAAAATTACACTGGCCATATTATAATATCTCAATTGCTACCACTTCTTACCTTAATGACTTAATGTACCTGCCTAGCCTGTTAATTATTATTATTAATTGCTTACTGCCTTCAACATTTTAGCATTATCGTTTCTTCACTCTCACCTCCTTTGTAACTTCATCTGATAACGCATTAACACCATCTTACACCCTAAGGTACTGTAGCGTGTGAGTCCTCCCTTACACGCGGGATCGTTGCAGAATACAACAATCTAATATTCTTTGGACTTCTATATTCTTTTTCTTTCACTTTCTATTAAAAAAAATTTAAATGTTAGGCCTAAGGCCGACCGGTCTTACTTCATTCTCAATTGTCTTCAATATGCTAATCTGAATCACTCATTATTCTTTATATTTACGGCCAACCTCATAACGATGAGTTCTTATATAAGGATAAGAATTCATCGTTATAGTACCTTCCGCTTGCTTATGCCGCATGGTTACAATCAAATGCGCAGTGTGAAACTTTACTCACGCACTGGAATATGCATTCGCATTATGCACAGAGGGCTCGCGTACACGTGGCACCCTCTTCTGGCGTCACGGATCTCACCACGCTCGGCTGGCGTCCAGAGAACCAGATTACCTACGACACCGTCAACCAGCGCTTACACTACTAGCCCTGAGTCACCGCACGGCGCAGCAGGGAAATACCCCTACTACAAGCTTAGTCATAATAGTGGCCGGACCCTCAAACTACCCCCCCTATATACTACTTCTAGCGCTGGAACAATAAACTCCTCGTGCTTACCTGTGGGTTTTATTTCTCATCACTACCACGAAACTCACTACGTCACAGCCTGCTGCCCAGCAAACTATAATAAACTGTTTCTATTGAATACATTTCATTTCTATTTTAGATTCAACTGAGAGAGACACAATATCCTTTCTTTCTTTATTTTTTGTATATTTAAATAAGTGACCGTCTTATCTATAGTATTTTCTCTGCTGAAGTTGCTAGCTAAACTAAATTTACTGAAATTAAATATTCATGAGTTCATTTCCCTTGTGGAAATGTTCAGTTGTAACTGTCCCAAATCATTCCAGTTCGAGTACCTACTCTGCCTTGTTTTAAGCAATATATATTTTTAATTTTATTTATTTATTTTTATGAAAATAAGGGACGATATAAGCAGGACGTTCTACAGATGGTAATTGATACGCCATGCCCATTACAATGCAGTACCGCTCAGGATTCTTGAAAAACCCAAAAATTCTGAGCGGCATTACAATTGCGCTCGTCACCTAGAGACATAAGATGTTAAGTCTCATTTGCCCAGTAATTTCAATAGCTACGGCGCTGATACCCACAATCTAGCCGGCATCCTGTGCAAATGAGCCTCCCACCTAGTATTTACATGGCTAGGGGAGTCCCCTAATGTCTTATTGTTTAATTTTTTTAAACATATTCCGAATCAATTAAATAAAAATTATACAAATCCCAAGAGGCCAAAATGGGGCCTATAGCCCAACATTTCCCATTAGCTACACCTACACAGCCATTGTAAGACCCCGTTATACATCCTCTCTGAATGTGGTCCTTTAATACGTAAACGTAGCATCTCTTTGGAAAGTCCAATTCTTCAACCACTTGAGATACGTCAGCTCAATGCAAAATATAGAATAAGATTATTATATATTATATTATTAGCAGTGAGCTATAATAAATAACAGTGGCTACAATTACTGAAAACTATTTATAAATGTAAAAAGGTTAATGATTCAGTGTTATATTATTGGTCAGGTACCCATTTAAGTAAGAACGAGGAATTCGTAGTGTGTGTAAAGTAATTTATCAATGTATTATTAATCCATTGCAGTTACAAACTAAGTACGATTTAAAATTAATCTTGTTTGAGGGCGATTAATTAATGTAGCTATTTCTTTAAAAGGTGTGTTTTATTGGATCTTCTGTTACCATTACTCTTTATTCTGTGAGTTGGCTCCAGAATTGAGTAAGTTGGATGAGTAGATGTTTTCTATTGGAAGCACACGCTGCTTCTGATCTAAGACTGATTGCAGATATGGTAAGAAAATAAAAAATAATCATAATAATTGTAAAACCCTAGTCACTCTCTCCTTTACCTCGCAACATCACAAATCCCCAATTGCATTGTAAACATTTCGTAATGGCTGGAGGTATTTAACAGAGACTAACAGGATTGATTGTTTTATTCATCTCCTGGATGTTCTTCGGTCAGATACTATACTACTGGTAACTCTGTCATAATTAACTTTAATAATGATTAAAATAACATATGCAAGAGGGGGCAGCGGTATTCGGAAAAGCTCCCAGTGCCGTTCATGTAATACCAATATCAAAGGATTACATGCAAATATTTAATTTGCCCAGCAATGTGGACGCATTTTGACATTTCTTATCAAGTAGTATAGTACTATAAAGGGTTGCTACAGTCTGCCCCGAGCCCCGAGCTCACGGGCACTCGGCTCGATGGCGAACGATGGCGGATATAAATAGGGCGCGCACGATAGTTCCCACTCCCGAGCTATTCCCGGAGCGTGGCAGTTTATATGCGAGTTATTTCTGAACCACTATGTTTTGTTCAACAATCACACACACACACACTGGGCTGTGGGAATCAGTGAACGGTACAGATATAACTATACGTGATCAACGATCTTTATTATTTAGTAATTTTCTTCATTCCTACTACTACAGGAGTATAAAATACAAATTTATTTTTGTACCAAAATTTATGGACAATTCGAAACTGCGCCTAAACAGTTCACGCTTCTGGCTCTCTAACCTCTAGATTTTGCCTCGCAGCTAGTCATCCTGATGACGTTTTCGCTACAGGCGTCCATTCTCAAGACGCAGTTTAGAACTTCGTCATCGTTCGTTTGAATATCTATAATATTCTATAAAGTTTAGTGAAAATAAAAATTTGGAGCTTGATACAGTATTGAGCCACGCCCGGAACGACTACTGGGCAAAGTGAGCACCAGCTCAAGTGCCTGTGTACACCACAGATAGAGAGCTACTACCGATTACTGTACCAATGAACAGAACGAACAGAAAAATTTACTATGTGAGTCCCTTCCTCACTTTATTAGGTTTTACTCAAGCGCTGTTGTCACTACATACATTATAAAATATTGTATTGTACGATTATATTGTCAATTATATTGTATCATCAAGGTAAACTCCATATACAAATAAAAAATGGATAGCTGTCTTCATGACCAATCGTTAAAATGGGGGTCCAAAAGGGTACGATTTTAAGACCTCTTTCATTCCTGATTTATATTGATGGACAATACTTAATGTTTTATATCAAATCTTATCATGCTTATCATCAGTAATGTTACATAGCAATCAAATCTTAAATTTACAATGCAAAATGTTAAAAATGTAGATGAAAGTGTTTAGTTAAACGGACAGTAGATAAAACCAGTTGAATCTGCTACAGGTATTTCTTGGTCCATTCCAAATAACAATAAGGGGGATATGGAAGGATTGTCTGATAGATTTAGTTAGTCCTGCAGCATACGCGGTTTAAAATATTATACAAATAACTGACATAGATACGGCGCACCTATTTAGCTATAGACTATGTCCTATGGGATATTATTATGGGGCAATGCAACTAATATTAATATTCAAAATCTTCAACATCAAGTGCTCCAGAGGAGTGCTATCCATGCTATTTATAACCTACTTCGTAAGCAACTATTATGAGATATATAATAGAGAATATACACGCGATTGCAAAAAGTGGGCACTTAAGCAGGGCATAAATTTTTGGTTACCTTTAATTTTATTGTTAATTTTATGTATTTTTTTATGTTATCCTCAGAATTTTTGAAAATCAACATGAAAGAAATAGTTTTCGTTTATCATAAAATTTTGCGGTTATATTGCGTGGTATAATAACACCCTGGTTCAGTTCTAACTCGAGCCCGTGTAAGCCCAGTGCGAGTTCGTCAGTTTGACACACAACCACTGAATATGTGTGCAGGAGTGTATAAGGATCTTCACGATGTTTTCCTTCACCGAATGAGCCTCGCTATAAACATACATTTGAATTCGGAAAACCAAAACACATTAGTAGCTGCCGGGCAGAAATCGAATCGGCGGCGTCTCCCAGTAAGCTCCAACTCACGCAATATTTATTTCGAGTCCTATATTGCACTGTTATAGTTTGATAACAACGAGCCTAAGCCGCTCAACCACAAGAAAGATAGTTGTGCCCGCTACTTAACGCTATCATAACAAATAAATTTTACTAATATAATAAATTTTAAAAAGTACTGTCTCGCCTTACTGAGTACACCAAGCTTTTTAGAGGCCAGTTTGGCCTTCTCTTCCAAGTGAACACGGAACTGAACGTCGCTCGATATATCGACGCCAAGTATGACGATACAGGCTGTGTCAGTTTGAGGAGTGATCTCGAATCGAGAGGATACGACAAAGAGAGACTTTTAAGCGGTGAAACGCACAAACTTGTGTCTTCTTTGGTTGAATTTTACTAAATATTGTCGGCTCCATTCGGAGACTTTCCAAAGCTTAGTCTCAATTTTGAAAGAAAGAACGATAAACATTTATTTATACACACACACACACACAAAACAAAAATGAAACAACTTAAAAATATAAAAAAGGGTGAAGTTTAAAAAGGAACCACCCAGCATGTGTTGCAACACAAATATGTTGCAACGCTGATCTTCTGTGACCCCCGCGTGATTTCAGATTTGATTTTATTTCAGACACAAGTTTGTTCCACTGCTCGTCGACGCTATCCCGGAACAAGTTGGCACGGCCGGTTTAGGAAGCATAGCCTATGTTGTCGTCTGCATTACAATGAATACTGCCGATTTGCAGAATAAACAGTATAAGGGATAGCACGCAGCCTTGCGGGACACCAGCCTTTATGGGTATAAAGACGGAGCATGCACCGTTGATAACAACCTTGATGCTCCGGTCGGCCAAAAAGCTTGTGACCAATTTGCACAACCTCTCCAGAAGCCCATAGGATGGCAGTTTCGCTATAATCGCTTCACTTTATGTCACACCCGATTGAAGGCCTTCGCCATGTCCAAACTCACCGCCAACGCCTCTCCCGTGGGCGTTAAAAAAGCCAAGAAACACGATCTCTGCAGTGGGGATCTCCTCCAACACGGAATCTATAGCCATTTGCGTATGCTCAAGGAGCCGGTCAGTCTCTCCGCTAGGATTCGCGGATGATCATCGCAGTCTACGCGCAGCCAGATGGTGGATAGGTCCTGTCCTTAAAGAATACTCAGGCGTCGAGAACAGACATCCTCCCTGACGTAAACGCACACGCCAACCCGTGGTATAAAGGAGTCCCAGATTATACCCCAGGTTCGAGAGGTAAGATGTATCAGCCAGAGAGGATATTTTTATCTCGGTCAAAAACAGCAGGGCCGGCTTCGTCCTCAGGTCAGGTGGAAGTGGACGGAATTTAAATTTGAGCGAAAGCCCCAGGTGTTGCATAAGTCCACAGCGAATGTGAAATACGCGGGACAGCCTGGGCTTCACTATTAGGTACAGGACGCCAAGGGCGGATTCTCCAGGACTACATAGCCTGGTATCGTCTTGGAGTAGCCTATTTTTATTCCGTGCTGCCATTTCTATCCAGACGGGTCAGGTTTTGACCTCCGGATAACCCACAGACCGAACGAAACACAGCGGCAAAACCTCTATTTCATGCCGGTTTTAAGTGGGACATTGGTATTTCTCCGAGCGTGCCAGCCTAATTTGTTTGAGTCCCTTAGGACCTAACGTGACATTACCACTCATGAAATGTTACGAAATTGATGAAAAGCCCTTCTTTTCTTCAATATCGTAACATTTGTTTGGTAGGTTAAGGTTACTAAAATATGAATGACTGGCTCAGGTTAATAATTTTTTTTAGTTTCTTCCTATTCGTTTCAGGTCTGCATACATTTTTGAATGGGTGGTTTTTGACTCAAGTGATTTAAGATCCTATTTAGAGAAAAAAAAATAATCTAGTATTTTAACATGTTATAAGAGGTTGCCTGCAGAGACTGCACACAGTCATAAAACGAATGTGAATGAAGGGAAACGGTAGACCTTTGTAATTTGTGTCGTTAGATCACACGTGGCCACGTGGATATATTGCTATATAGTTTTTTGAAATACAAATGTTGTTATGTATATTGTTTTAAAGAAAAGAAATCTGTTAGACACACAAATTCCTCCTGTTTATGATTGAAGCGCAATTTAAATATTGATATAGAGCTGAGCTATAAATAGGAGCAAAATAGTGTTGAGGAAGACGCGCGTCACTGAGTGTTGTTGGTCGGGCGCTCCCCGCTACCCGCGCCGCTCCCCGCCCGCCAGCTCGAGGAAGCGAGCGGGTTCCCAATTTAGAATTGGCAATACGTGTTCAATATTTAAAACACGTCCTGTGCAGTGTACTCAGTGCGGAACACAAATACATTGCCACCATACTAGAGTACTACTCCGCAGCAGCTCAGCTACTGGTGAATTATTCATTCATCCGCCCGCCTGCGCCCGCCAACTACGACGTATGGCGGTAACTGATGAACGCCATACGCTCCCTTCCCAGTCTTGCAGAGAGCAGAGGAAGGACACGACCCTGTGAGGATGTCGCGGCTTCTTCTGCTACAATGATCAGAACGTGAGGCTAGGCGATGTGTTATGTGGCGTCCGCGTAGTAGGGCGGCCCGTCAGGAGGGCTACTACCAAAATCGAAAGCCGAGGTTTCGATCCGCGCGAAAGAACAACGACCTTCAAATTAAATCCTATTACAAAGTACTTCGGATCCGAATAGTGCGGATGGATTTCGTTTTGAACCATAGACATAACCATAAAAAGTAAAGTTGTAGTTACGATCATAATAATGCTAAACAACTAAAATGGAAATGTCATGTGAATTTGGGAATAAGGTAAAAGAAAGACAAAATGTCTAATCGCGAACTTCGTATCGATTTTCGGATCCGAAACACTTTCGTAATAGGAAAATGTACGATCCGTCAACCGAAAATTCAAATCGCAATTTTGGTAATGGGGCTCGCGCTTGCGGCCGTTCTCTTGACTGATTTAGTTGCATCCGAAACCGACTTCGAAAAAATAATTCAATAAAGATTTAATTTACTACACCTCTAATGCAAATCTATACCTTTAATATTAATAAAATGCTAGTATTTGTACGTGCTATCTATTGGGTTTAAGTCGGTTGCAAACCAAATATAATGGCCTAACTCCTAAAAAAGCAGTACACAAACTATAATTACATAATCAACGTAAACAAAAATATTCATAAGTGTTCATAAAATGAAAACTACAGGGTCAAACTATGTCAAATTTTAATGGGATCAAATGGCAAACATTACGCATCGAACCAAAAATCGGATCATAAACCTCAACGTAATCGGTGTACATACATAAAAAAACATACCAATCGAATTGAGAACCTCCTCCTTTTCGAAGTCGGTTAAAAATTCTAAAGCTGTCAATATTGATAAATCAGAGAGGCAATGAGTTTCTTGCCAATTCTCATCAAAGCACAATCTTTTTCGAAGTTGTAGCAAATGGTAAAAAGGTAAGTACTACCTATTTTACTAGACATTCCTAATTGACAGGCATGAGACAAAATCAAATTTCACAATCCCTAGAAATATCTTAATAACAGACACACAGTTACAGTTTTCTGCAAAGCCTTTACAAATTATTTTCATAAATAATCAAAAAAGGATAAGCGGTACTATTCACAAAATATATCAAGCAGCCTTCCCGCTAGCAATGTTGCTGTAAATATTGAATTACAGAATTATTTTATTCAAGAAACACTTGAATCTCACTTTAAAATGAATATAATTTCTAATGTTATTTAGGTATTATTTTATGGTAGAGGAGGAGATTTTTGGAGGCAAACGAGCGAATTGGTCATTTGATGTTAAGTGGCTATCACGGACCACGTTCTCTTGTAGCACCAGAGGAATCAGATAAGCGTTGCCGGCCTTTTAGAAGAGTGTACGCCCTTTTTTCAAGCTATACGTTAATATATAACAATACGTTAACGCTAGTTTATATATCGTAAAGTTCAAAAATCAATATCTTTTATTATGACTGATCCCGTCATACATAACGCACACATCGTCCACGTATCTGACAAACATTGACAATAGCGCGTCAAACGCGCGAACTAATTACCGTAATGATGTCATGCTGAGAACCAATCACGTAAATCACGCTGGGCGCATGACAAAGTAACTGACAAAGTGCATCCTAAAATCAACCTAAATTCAATATCAATAACACTCATTTTTTGTCATTGATATACATTGATTGTATACTGTATTATGACTTTTTGGCGCTAATAATTAACGGTTTAAAGTATGACAAGACTGCTTCAGGTTCGAATGGCAAGCGAGATTTAGAAACCGTTGTTAGATATTGTGGCCACATTCAACAAAGGGGTGATCAGGGCTCCAGTGGAGCTAGGAAATCATAATCGCGCGATTTGCCGCAACAAGAACACGACAGGTGCGGGCGTCACGATTGAGTGAAGACTGTCCCTTTTGATCGGCCGGCGTCAACATTAAGCCCTCGTAGGTACCACAGACCACTACACTGTCAACGTTTCCAGTATTGACTCAAAAATGTGCCTAAAAAAACGAATGTTTCACTTAGTTAATATTCTGTAGCCTACAGTAGGTACTGTACTATTGTATATTGTTTTTTTTTTATGACTATAAGGGACGAGACAGTGCCGCTCAGGATTCTTGAAAAGCCCAAAAATTATGAGCGGCACTACAATTATTGTGCTGGTCACCTTGAGACATAAGATGTTAAGTCTCATTTGCCCAGTAATTTTACTAGCTACCGGTATAAATTACTGCTTCACGGTAGAAATAGACGCCGTTGTGGTACACAAAATCTAGCAGGCATCCTGTGCAAAGGAGCCTCGTACAAGTAAAGTTGTGACAGCAGTGCTATTTTGTGTGGAATCCACACAGTTTATTATCCACACTGTGGATATATACAGAGGTGGATAGTTAGCGGAAGTATGAGATCTGAATGACGATAACATTGAGGCTCGGTGCGCGGAAGACATTGCGGAGACAATCATTTCACGGTCCGCCTCCTTCGGACTTCACACAACAACGAGTTTCTAGAACAGTGTCGGAGAACGCTCCTTGCGGTAGCCGTGGACCGTGCCAGTGGTACACCCGGGAACTACCATTATTTATACTCTACATCTCATTTCATACTACAACTTTACCTGACTTTTTCTAGAATAAAAATGTTGTTTAGGCAGGTTATTAATAATCTTATATCTTTAAACGAGCAATTCCTGTATATATAATATAATCTGAATCTTGGAAACGGCTCCAACGATTTTCATAAAATTTTGTATACAGGGGATTTCGGGGGCGATAAATCGACCTAGCTAGGTTTCAATTTAAAAAAATTGAGTTTTATCGGTGTTTTAATGAGAAACAGCTACAACAACATTAGAATACAAAGGTAATTTCGCTATTATATACAAGACTATAATATCTTATAGCTCATAACGCTCGCTATAAGTTTTTTTTGTTCAAATTTTGTACATTCTTAAAAAATCCGAGAAAGGCTCGTTCGTCCGGATATTAATTATTATGGCAGATAGCGTAGCGACTAGCTGAACCAACAGACGTTGTTCTATACATAATAATACAATATTGTTTTTTTATGAATTTATCAATAATATTTTATAACATCAAAAATTATTTCGTAAAATATGCTGCCTGTTGTTAGACCTAATCTCTCAATTTCGACTATACTGCTCTCCATTAAGAATTCCCATCAAAATTCGTTTATTAGTTTCGGAGTTCACTGTAAACAAACTGCAGGACACTGGATTTATATATATTACTAGCTGACCCAGCAAACGTTGTATAACCTTAAAAAGTAATTTAAAAAAATTCAATAAATCAAAAAGAAATCATATATCTTGAATACCCCAAAAATTCGAAAATTAAAAAATTTTTGGGGTGAAATAATAGATGACAACCGATTCTCAAACGTACCAAATTTAATACACTACAATTATTATATAAACCCTATTGCGGATCTGTGCATGGAACAGAATAATATAAAAATCACGATAGAAAAATAGTTGTAGATCGTAGAAGGGCGAAAATTCGAATTTGTAGGTATTTTTCAATGCTGAATCATAAAAAAATAAAATATTTCAAAAAAATATATATTTAGGGTCCACCCCTATGACCCTTCTCATTTAGGGGTATGAAAAATAGATGTTGGCCGATTCTCAGACCTACCCGATATACACACAAATTTTCAAACAAATTGATTTAGCCTTTTTGGAGGAGTTTGGTAACAAACACCGCGACAGGAGAATTTTAGTGAACAACTAAAGTCAACAACGTTATTTAAGCGACTGGGCTTGTATTTTTTTTATGGAATAGGAGGACAAACGGGCGTACGGGTCACCTGGTGTTAAGTGATCACCGCCGCTCACACTCTCTTGCAACACCAGAGGAATCGCAGGAGCGTTGCCAGCCTTTAAGGAAGGTGTACGCGCTTTTCTTGAAGGTACCCATGTCGTAACGTCCCGGAAACACCGCACAAGTAAGCTCATTCCACAGCTTCGTAGTGCGAGGAAGAAAGCTCCTTGAAAACCGCACTGTGGAGGACCGCTACACATCCAGATGGTGGGGATGATATCGTAACTTGTGGCGTGTCGTGCGAAGGTGAAAGTGGTTGTGTGTTTATGTAATGTTTTGTAAATATTGTACACACAAAGGTGATACATGTAATATAAACAATAATTTGTCCTTATCAACCTTAAACATATTATAAAATAACTTTTCAGTTTCAACCAGACATCTGGAGGACGTTATCTCAGATCCACAGCGTGGTTTCTTGTAGAAGCAGGCTAGCCCTTGTATTAAAGAAACAATTAATTTAATAAAGTGTAACTTTATGCTCAGATGTGAGTTGTGACGCCGTTTGACGCAATATTCTTTCAAATTCAAATATTTTTAGTCAAAATAGGATATAGGATCACATATTGAAAGTCAAAATCTACCAACCATTCCAAAAGGTATGCTTCACACCCGAGAAGAAGTGTTGCTTTATACTTATTAATTGTTTCTATTATGATTTTGATATCTTTTATGTGTAACTTCTTAGTTTTTGGTTTATTATTAAATGGAAAAGACACCACAATTCATGCAATTGGATCGAAATATCAGCTTCAAATAAATAAAATATAGATCGCGAGTACCCGTCATAATAATTACTATGATAAAAAATAAAAGTTTTAAAACATATGAGTTAAGTTTGTTTTTGAAAAGTATTAAGTGTGTAAGTATGAATTTGTATTCTGATAAATAGAGAAAAAAATACGCGTCGGAGAACAGAGGCAGGGTCCTGAAGCGCTGCGGTAAGCGCTACGAGTCCAGTACGTGCTGAAGAATGGCGAGAGACGACCATTATTATAAACTATTAGTTGCATTCGCAACTAAAAGTTTTATATGCATAAAATGTTTCAGCTATTAACGGCCGTTCCCAATATACAGTCTATCTCTTACTTGAGATAAAAATCGTAATTATCGTTGAATTTTCTCTCACAATAAACTTATCGAAGGTAACTCACCTGTCTGTCAATGGGACGACGTATAGCTACGTATACCAGCGAAAGAAGTTTGTATGGAAATTGCAATTCACGCGTCCCAATATAAGGCGATAAGAATGACTTATCGGGTATATTGAGACAGTTTCAGATTATTGACAGCTAATTACTGACAGTAGAAGGTAGTAATTTATCTCTATCTGTAGATGGTATATTGGGAACGGCCGTAAGTTGGCATATCGACATCCCATTCTGCACGGACGCACGCCAAGAATGGTCCAAACGCCACTAATAAGTAGGATAATGTTATATCTATTGAACGAACGTTGACGCAAATGTGGTTTCGCGAACGTCCTCGATTTTAACTTAAAGGAAAACAATGCGTCACACCGGCCGATACTTGGAAATAGAGTGGCGGAAAGTGGCGCTGAGACATCGCAATGCTGCCAAAGAATATGGTTTGACACTGCTGAGTGAGTGGCCGGCCAGTACGGCCGTACTACTGTGGTGGTCCTCCACAGTGCGCTTTTCAAGGAGCTTTTTTCTTGTGCCGCGTTTTCGGAACGATCCTTAAAGGCCGGAAACGCTCTTGTGGTTCTTGGGCTTGGAACGGCTTTTGGGCGGCAGTCCGTTCATTAGTTTAGGAGTCCATCGCGGCAAACAACGTGTCACGTATTTTATATTTATTAAGATTATTTTAGTCTGTAATTTTTTTATATTATTACGTTAATAAAAATTTTATTGCTCCTGACATGCAGACATATTTCATCATCTAATTTTGTTATGTGTTTAATTACTTACACCATTTACTGTATTAAATTAATTTGCATGCCAAGATAAACCTGACGAAACATGTGAAACTTTAAGATTGTGGCCACCATACCATGTTTTATACGCAAATAAAGAATTTGATTGATTGATTAAAATTGTCTCCAAGTTACGCGAAGTGTATCTGGTTCATTACATGTTAATTTATTGGAGTAGGCGTTATTTTGCGGAAATCCATAATTATCCAAATGTTTTGAGTTTTCTTGAGTGTTATTTCCGCCAATATTCGTCTTCAAACAATTCGACACCACGGACTAGTAAAACAATAAGGACTCCGTGTCACCTTACATAACAGTGTAGCACCAAAACAAGCCGATTAACGTGTAAATACATAGCCCCACGCACACACTTACACTACTACAGGCCGATAGGCGGTCATTATGAGAATTGTCATCGTCTGTGACAGATCAGTTTGCGTCTCAATAAAATATTTTAAAAAATGCCGTCGTGCGTTGTTTAAATTGTGTAACTAGAATCCCCCGTAACCGAACACACACTAGCATAACGGTACTTCACTTGCTAATATCACGGCGCGGAGTCCTTCTTTTTTTACTCGTCCGTGTTCGACTCTACACGAGGCATCCTCAGGAGATATTGACTCGCCAAACTCTGGCACGAGACTCAGTCTCGGTCAGTCAGTATTGACGAATAGTCGTGTATGGCACTGACTATTTGACGTTTGAGTGTGTTTGTTGCATCACTGTACATACTATATTGTAAAAGAAATGATTTGTAAAACAATGAAAATTTTTATCTTGATTAAAAAGAGTGGCAATGAGTTTCTTGCTACTTCTTCTTATTAGCTCTCAACCCTTTACATTGACATTCATAATTGTCATTACCGTGACCAACACGAATAAAGTGATTCTGATTTCATTTGAATATTGGCAGTTATGGCAGTATTAACACTCAAGAAAACTCAAAACATTTGGTTCATTACAAGTTTCCAAGTTGGCGGGCGTGTTCAATGTTATCTAAAAGTCACACACACGAGCGCAGCGCAGAGTGCACCTCGCTATCAGTTATCAGTTATCGCGGAGTTATTCCCGGGAGTTATTGACGAGCACTCGGACAACTCGGGCGACATATTCACAACGCGGTTCGATAACTTGACAATTATTCCGTACGAGTTTAATGTTAGAAATAAATGAAGAAAAATTCCTTTGAGAAATTCAAAGGCTGCCTCATCTAAGACAATTTACAGGAACAAACATATCATTTAAATTACCTAAATCTACAAATATATATGGCAACAGAGCAAACAACTACGTCATTCCTCTATACTTAAACGATTCTCCCTTAGAGATATGAATCAAAATAAATATATAAATCATCGTTAAAAAAGTACTTTTTACAAAATCCTTCATTAATATAATTTTATCTGGGGTAAGTTAGCTACTTAGGTATACAGCTAATTTATAATTGCTAACATTTAGATTAGTTGATAATTATTTTTTATTTTCATTTAAATGAATTCTATACTACTTTGTTTAAGATGAGATCTTTGTTGTAATAACTGTAATTGAAAATAATTCTTATTTTCTTTTTAAATATTATGTAATTTAATTTTAAGCGGCTTCACACACAGATAAGCTTCCTAAAGTTTAAGTGTGTGTTATTATATTGTAAGCTATAACTACATTGTATTTTAAATAAATATTATAAAAAAAACTGTTCACTTCTCTGCTATCATTACACTTTGTATTTCGTTACGACTTTCATCACAGTGTGGACAGAAGTGGGTCGGATGAGCTCGTATGATACAAGTTGGGGTCAGTTCGGACGCAGGCCACTGATGTGATCGACTATCGACAGTGACAATGAGTCCTTGACCTACGCAACAACACCAACGCCTTACTAGATACCGGCTCCGGACGGGAGTGCGGCAATCTTATGATCATCATCACGGTTCGTCGTAGTGCTCGTTTCAATAGCTAGTCCTCATTTTTTCGGGCTCTCACAGGGACCCGTGACGTATGTGGTGAGAGGCGGGTCACGGAGCACAGGACTGGCAATTACGATACAGTATACAGTCCACATAAACTTAACAATAACTACGAATAGGGGCGAATATCTCACATACATAACTTATTATAGTGATCACTACGATGATATTAAATTAAGTAATAATATTGACATACTTATACACAAATTATCTTGCCCCAATCTAGGCTTAGCCTGTACTATGGGTACAAGACAACGATATATTTTATAAATATACTTACTTACATACATAAATACATATAAACATCCCTGACTCGGAAATAAACATCTATATTCATCATATAAATGTTTGCACCTACCGGGATTCGAACCCGGGACCTCTTGCTCAGTAGGCAGGGTCACTTACCACTAGGGGTCGTCGTATAAAAATTAATTACTTAGTTTAAAGTTATAGTATGTTTTTTGTATTGTAAATAAATTAATTAGCGACGTATTTTTACTGGTCAGTCGGCGTGCTCGAGGTGTTGATAAATATAATCGCGCCTTGCTCACCTACATTGATGACATACATGAGCGGCCCGCTAGCGGACAGCGGTTCACTCCGGACTCCACTCAACGTCAACACTAAACACACAGACACACTCACACTGCCACCAGCACACGCAACACGTCCGCCCTGCTCGGAGCGTCCACGATCACTGGCTGTCGCCTGTCAGAGTGTCAGCACTCAGCACTCAGCTGTGCTGTGGGCGACGAGTGACGTTTGTTTATTGATAATGACACACGCACACGGTTCACAAGTAAACACACCGTGTGACGTTATTACTCCTGATTCCTGAACGAGCAGTTTTATAAACTGATTGTCCTCGCCGCCTCCCGTGCGTCGTATATTATTGAACACATCGACCACCGTGTAAAGTGGGGTCTTGTATGTGATGTTTCGGTTGTTTCGAGCTGTCTGCCCAGTGAACACCAGCGCTACGTGAACACGTAACTACTGTCCAATTTTAGTGCACGTACACCGAAGGATCTTTTCATCTGTTTTATGATCTTTAGAGGTATGTAGGCCTTATTGTAAAAAACACAAGGTTTCATCTTATTACGATGTAGATAAACATATTACATACAATACAACCAAAAAGTATTTATAAATTATTACAAAGTAGGAATGCTCCTGTGTTCTGTCTCTAGCGGTACAAGAGGGTGTAGGCCACGGTCGTATTTCACATATTATTTACTTTTTCATAATTCCATCGTTTATCTACACACGTGCTTTAAATCCTCTACAAAAGATGCTAAAACAGTTAGCTTATTGACAACATTAAAACACCCCAATATTCTGGTTACTAGGACTGGCTTTTTTAATGTACGCTAACTGTTTCAGAATCTTTTATAGAGAATTCATATTATGGGTGTAGAATAAAATCTTGTTTGTATGCAACCGTTGATAATTAGGTATTAAAACACTCATGTGCTACTATAATCTCACCCCCACCCACATTCGTGTTTTAATACCCCCTATTACACAACAGTTGCATAAATAACTATTAATTTATTTACCACCATGATATTATTCAGGTGTTATGCTCATTTTTTATTACCCACATACGAAGTAAAACGGCTGTTCATTACAGATAAAATTAAAGAAGTTTCTGAAGTTTATAAAATTAAATTATACATTTTTTATTTTTATCAATTTTGACAATTATTATAGAAAAATATGTGTCAACTCTACAATGGCTAGGTATCATATCATCATCCAAGAAATTAATAAATATAAGAATCGAAATGATAAATTATATTTCTGTTAAACACACAGTAGCTACCTAATAATTATGTATTATTTAATACAACAGAAATAACATATTGTTTATTGTTATTATGTACTAAAAAATATTAATATAAAAAATTATAAATTTATATTAGCAAAATATTAAATGAGCATACAATTACTAAATGTATCTATTTAAATCATACAATGTATCTAAAATTATAAAGCCTGGATAAGTCTACTAGAATAACTACAATCAGATCAAATGTTCTTTATGTATATAAATCCAGTGTCCTAATATTTGTTACCAGTGACTCCTAAACTAATGAACGGATTTTAATGAGGACTACTTCATGGAGTGCAGTTTAGTCCAACTCGAGAGATAGGATAGTTTTTAATCCGATTTGGAACCTATAACTATTTTTATTTCCAATATTTGTTTTGTATAGACATATTATTTTCTATGTGAGAATTTATTGATGCACGGTTTGACAGTTCTACTGTAAAACAATTTCATTTAATAACAACAGGGAGCATATTTTACGAAATAATTCTTGATGTTAATATCTTGAAATATTATTGACAAATTCATAGAACACAGTATTAATTTTACTATGTACAGAACAACTGTCGGGTCAGCTAGTAGTAGTCAGCTGTTTCTTTTTGTATAAATAATAATAAAAACAAAAATAAAGTCAGTCAAAAGATATTTTCAGCTTTCAGTCAGTTTTGAAACAGAGGTTAGCCAAGATAGGAACAACTTCACTTCTAGTATACTTTAATAATACAGAGTGTCCCAAAATTCAACGATAACCTGGTACCGGGCGAGAGGCCAAGGTATACCAGTTATGAAAAAAATAAGAAAAAAAATCTATGTCACTTAGTCAAGCGATGATAGACATTTTTCGAAAATGTTAAAAATTTGACACCCTTTGTCGCATTTTTAGGTACTGTGATCGCAATTTTCACAATTTTACAGTGATTTTTTTAATAATGTTATCTCAAATAACAGTGCTATTAATGGTAACCACAAATGAAAGTAATAATCATTGTTAACTAAGTAAAATAAATTAAATTTTGACGAGTTATGGTTTATAAAATTTATGTCAGTCAACTTTGACACTCTACGTTGGAAAAAAAATGTACTATGGCAAGTTTTTTTAAAGATGGCCCATTAAGTCTAGATTTCAAAATAGTACAACACTTGCCACTTTTCTTGCCAATAAAACTGCTATTTCGTATTTTTTGCGAAAGGAACTCATGGAAAATTTAATCAAAATAAAACGGTAAATTATCGTAACACTTTATTATCCTCCTAAAATTAAAGCAGATGCTCAAATTGTTTCCCTCCAGCACGAATACAAGCTCTGCATCGCCTCAGAAATGACCTGTAACCAGTCTTGCAAAACTCCTCCCATTGATTTCTTCTGATGCTGCATCAATTTTTTGGCGCAATTCTGTTACATTTTGAATTGGTTTTAAGTAGACCTTTTCTTTTATGCATCCCCAGTAAAAAAAAGTCTACTGGATTCAGGTCTGGGGACCGAGAGGGCCATGAAATTGGTCCAAGGCGTCCGATCCATTTACCGGGATATAATTCGTTTAAATATTCTCTTACAGGCCGGGCATAATGTGCTGGGCAACCATCTTGTTGATAACACATTTCTCTGTAGATGTTGAGTGGTACATCTTCTAGCAATGTCAGCAAATCATTTTGAAGAAATTGCAAGTAGGTGGCGCCATCTAAATTTTCAGTGAATTCAAATGGTCCAATTATTTGACCATTTAATATTCCTGTCCACATATTGACTTTAAATTGGTATTGGGATCGATCCTCACGCATCAAATGCGGGTTTTCCGTATGCCAACTATGAAGGTTATGTAAGTTTAAATAACCATGTCTTTGAAATGTCGATTCGTCAGTCCACAAAACTTTATTTAGAAAATCCGGATCATCACGAATTTTCGCTAACATGGTTCTGCAGAAATCAACTCTGGGTGCGTGATCACGTGGTAACAAGCTCTGCACACGTTGTACATGGTAAGGATGAAAATCGTATCGTTTTAAAATTCGATGTGCGGTACTCTTCGCCACACCCGTTGCAATTTCAATCGCACGTACTGAGGTACTGGGGTCATTTTCAACTTCATTCAAAACTTCAGCGTCGTAGTTTCCTTGAGATCTCCCACCAGATGTACAGCACTGGGTAATCGTCCTTCCGAGTATGATGCGTGCACATTTTGGAAGACACGACAATCTGGGTGCCGCTCCACATTCGGGTACCTCTCCCGATACAGTCCAGCTGCCGCAGAGGCATTACAATGGCACTCACCGTAGATAAGATGTATATTTGCATATTCTTGCGGTGTGTACAAATGCGGCATGTTGTTCACACACAGTTTGCACAGCAGAAAGTCCAAAAAACAAAGCCAGAGTCGTCAAGTACGGATAGAGTATCAAGTCCAGGGTAACACAAGCCAAAGTCGATAATACGAAAGTGACACGATTACGAGAGACGCGCAGTAAACGAAGAAACGATGCGTACTAAATGTTATTGTTTAAATTTTATTATGAACGACTGATGAGTCGTTGTGAGTGAGACGGATAGTGACGTCTCGTTTTGACAAATACCATAACTACTATCCATTTCTTTTTATCACTTTTGTTCATTACAAATAATGGAGACTTCGAACTTTTCAAACAAAAGAATATCAGGTATTTTTTTTACTGAGGGATCCCTACGCATAGCGTACGAAATAGCAGTTTTATTGGCAAGAAAAGTGGCAAGTGTTGTACTATTTTGAAATCTAGACTAAATGGGCCATCTTTAAAAAAACTTGCCATAGGTAGTGTAGTACATTTTTTTTCCAACGTAGAGTGTCAAAGTTGACTGACATAAATTTTATGAACCATAACTCGTCAAAATTTAATTTATTTTACTTAGTTAACAATGATTATTACTTTCATTTGTGGTTACCATTAATAGCACTGTTATTTGAGATAACATTATTAAAAAAATCACTGTAAAATTGTGAAAATTGCGATCACAGTACCTAAAAATGCGACAAAGGGTGTCAAATTTTTAACATTTTCGAAAAATGTCTATCATCGCTTGACTAAGTGACATAGATTTTTTTTCTTATTTTTTTCATAACTGGTATACCTTGGCCTCTTGCCCGGTACCAGGTTATCGTTGAGTTTTGGGACACCCTGTATAGTCGTGATATTGTCCCATCCTGGGGCGCTATTTGATTTTAAGCTATTCAAAATTCTTTACACTTTCTTTGGATCAGTATCTAACAGTAGATACAAAAAAATTTGTTTGTGGAGACGAATTAGGTCGTACAATGGGAAGGTTGTGAGCTAAATCTTTACCAATGTTTTGCAAATTATCATAGTATTATTATAGTATCGACAGTATGTTAAATTTTAATTTGTGTTATGTGGGTGTCTCCTCAACATAAAGTGATCCAGGCAGTTCCGTTCTTTAGTAGGTAGGTAGGATACCATAAGTCGACAATAATATATATATAATAGGCGGTTTTATTTTAATGGAATGCTTCAGTTTCTTTGGGCCGAATATTGATGTTAATATCACCAGCTAATATTAGATTCTTTTATGATTGTGTAGCTTTTTTTATGAAAATAAGGGACGAGACGAGTAGGACGTTCAGCTGATGGTAATTGGTACGCCCTACCCATTACAATGCAGTGCCGCTCAGAATTCTTGAAAAATCCAAAAATTCTGAGCGGCACTACAATTGCGCACGTCACCTTGAGACATAAGGTGTAAAGTATCATTTGCCCAGTAATTACACTACCTACGGCGCCCTTCAGACTGAAACACAGTAATGTTCACACATTACAGCTTCACGGCAGAAATAGGCGCCGTTGTGGTACCCATAATCTAGCCGGCTTCCTGTGCAAAGGAGCCTCCCACTGGCTGAGTGAGTCAATGAAGCTATCAATGTTTTTATGTATGAGAGAGAACGGTACACACCTTATTATCCATACATTATTATCTAGATTTTAGAACATCAATCTGTAAACTAAATGCTTGAGGAAGCTCTATTTCCTAATTTTCTGTTTAAGTGATTTTTTACAGATAACTTGGCCCATATTTGAAAATACGACGCAGTTGCGCGGCGTTTGTTAATGACTTCACATGCAAGGACAAGTAAAAAAAGAAGGATTCCGTGTCACCTTACATAAGTGAGGCACCAAAACAAGCCGATAAACCTGTATATCATAGCCCCACGCATACACACACTTACACTAATACAAGCCGATCGGCCGCCATTATGAGATTTGCCATCGTCTGTGACAGATCAGTTTGCGTCGCAATAAAATATTTTAAAAATACAGTCGTCCATTGTGAAAAACTGTTAAAACAATACTATAAAAGTATTTGTCGATATATGATTATTTAAGGGAGAAGAAATTGTTTAACTAGTCCCCGGTAACAGCACACACACTAGCATAAAGGTGCTTCACTTGCTAATATCACGGCGCGGAGTCCTTCTTTTTTTACTAGTCCGTGATCACATCTAGTATTTTTGATCTCGGTAAGTAAGGTTTTTCGTTCGTACTTTTTTTTTATTTTGCCTATGGCTCTGTTATGACAAATGTAAAAATAATAATTTTAAGCTATAGTCCACAGTATTGCTTCCATGTTAGTGCCAGAGTTTGCATACATGCATGGGGTTGGTTGACGAATTTTGTTCGGGGTAAGTAGGCTAATTTGTCAATCAACCCCATTAAAACAAGTATAAAATTTTATACTTACTTTACAGAATTGTGTGGGTTAATGGTTAAGTAATGTAATCAATGTAAACTAACAAAAAATAATTCATGGTCACGATATTTTTTTTGTTTGCATTTTCAAAAATTGGTCACGTCCAAATCTTTAGAATAGAAGCTACAAAAGGGTTCACTTAATATCTTTTCGCAATGAGCGCTTTAAGGTTTTTTCCCTATTTTTCTACCACCACCACATGGTGGGGGTCACACGTGGGGCGCATACACTATTTATACCTGAAGCGCTTGAGTATTTCTTTGTGATAGTTTTTTACTTTGTTGTACACGCTCCCCTAGCAGTGACAGGTTACACATCATATAAACAATCCAATAGGTGCCCACGGCGTTTGAGTAAATAAAGACAACATAAGTATAATAGGTTAAACATAAAAGTGTCAATAGAAAATGTTGCTAGGTTAGCTAATTACGTAATAACTTAAGACAGAAGGACCTTACGTTGAGACTGAATAAATTGATCGACCTGGTATTCCATGGATCACAACTTTTTACGGGAGAAGAACATTTTTTTAATATAAGAGAGCAAGCGGCTCTCGGGATGGGAATGGTGCGGCAACCGCCCATGGACATCCGAAACAACAGGTGTCAAGAGATGCGTTGCCGGCATTTAAGGAGTAAGCTCTTTTTGTCCTTAAGTCGTATCGTAACGGGAAAACAGCAGCCAGTAATTGATTCCACAAAGTGGCTCTGTGTGGCACGAATTTCTTGCAAAACGCGGGTTGTGGTAATAATAATAAATTAAATTAAATACCAGACGTCAGCATGTTGCGGGTGGTGTTTTCCATTTTGACGTAAGTCTGGTGGTGGAATTCGGCCGCTGGAACCAACCTGAACAGATCCTCTGGGCACATAAATCACCGGATATCGGAATAAATATTTTACCGAGAAGATGCAAAGAGAACCCACATCTCTACGCAACGCTAAAGAGTCAAGGGGATGGCGTGATCGACGATGAGTTGAGCCGCTCTTCGTTGTATGCGGTCAAATGGAAGAAGCTGGTACTGGGGAGCACCCGCCCAGAGGTGAGAAGAGTACTCCAGGTGAGGCCGAATTTGCGCCTTATATAGTTGCAGGCGGTGGCTTATAGTGAAGTACTGTCTCGCCTTACTGAGTACACCAAGCTTTTTAGGGGCCAGTTTGACCTTCTCTTCCAAGTGATCACGGATCTGAACGTCGCTCGATATATCGACGCCAAGTATGCCAATACAGGCCAGACGGGGAGACGTTTTAGCGGTAAACGCACAAGCTGTGTCTTGGGGTTGAATTGGACCAAATTTTGTCGGCCTCATTCCGAGACTTTGCAAAGCATAGTCTCGATTTCAGACACAAGTTTATTCTGGTTCTCGTCGACGCTGATTTAGGATCAACTTATCTCAGGGTGGTGGTGACTGCATATCTGAAGCATTGCCATTGCAGAAACATGCAAATGTTTACAATTTAGATATTTGAATGGATTCAGTGACTTGAAATTGTATTACGATTAAAAGATATCGCGTGATTATTAAATCTAAATATAGTAACGTAAGATTAAGTCAAAATATATGAAAAATATTGCCGTCCATTGCCAGTGGTGGCCAGCCATCACCGTTTCACCAATGATTTCGGTAACACTTGAATAAACAAAAGCTATGTTTACCTTCAGCGGTAACAGGTGTTGGGTTGGCCGACATTCCTATCGGCTCTGCTACACTACTATCCAATAATATTAAGCATAAACTTGACACTTTCACTGACAATCGTGGTATTAGACATAGGTAGTCTTTATTTAATAAGTTTATTGATCTTTTTAAAAGTTTACTTTAAGTTAACCCATCTTACGTCATCCATTAAATAGTAGCATGATAATTATTTAAGTAACTAATAATAAACAAAACATGTCTGGATTGAAATGATTAGTTACGGTATGATGCGCTCACTACAGCGCCTGAGGTCCGACTGGCAGCTGGCTGTCGCGGCTCGCATAGCGTGTTCCTGGGGGGGTGGCGTTGGGGTACTGGGTGGTAGGTGGAGGGGTGGTAGCAGCGCAGCCTCTCGACAACAATTATGTAAGTACGAGGGTTGTTGCTATTTTTAGACTGGAGGCGCTTTAACTCCGTTTGTGTAAGTATATAAACAAGTGAACAGTTTATCTGCAGTGAGCTGTTATGTGCCGTGGTGCCAGTATTGTTTGTAATACCACAACTAGTATCTCCTTGGCGCAACACTCACAAGCGATGGTATGCATAAGTGTCTCACTGTGAAATAGTAAGGCAGGTTCCCAAATCCCACGGCACTCCATGCTAGTGAATCATTCAACAACCATATACAAATATATTATAGCAGGTGGTTCCGGATGGCTATCTGTCCTTCGACGTATGTGCTTTTGCACAATGTCAATTTAGTTTCGCAATTGTCCGGTTGGTGTTATTGGTTCTCCTACGGATTTCCTCATTTTTGATTCGATCTCGCAGGGAAACTCCAAGCACAGCCCCCTGACAGACCATAAAATTTCTCATAAGGCCCATAGTTACCGACCATGAATGCGTTCCGTATTTCAACACTGGCAACACACACTGGTAAAAAAACTTCGTCTTGAGTTACTGTGGTTTTTGGAACGAGAAGATTTTACGGAGCTTACGAAAGCAGCCCATCCGACTTGGATTTGACGATTGACCTCTTTCGCGAAATAGAATTCGCCCAACTAGCTTGTTTGTCCAAGGTAGATATTCTCGTCAACAGTTTCTCAACTCCTTGTTGTGAACCTGTATTGAGGCCATCGAGCATATATATGGCTTAAGTCTCAGCCATGGTTACGAAATTTTCTTCGAATCGAATGTGAGTGATGTATTTGCTGTTGATATTGATTCCCAGTCCGTTCCAGTCCAGAAACTTAAAGAAACATTAGAAGACACGCAGCTTCAAAAGCGAGCATATATAGATCAGCTTCGTATTAGGTCGTGGTCCAACGATCCCAACGGTGGATCCACGGAAACCAAGAAGCTGTTAATGAAGTGGTCAATAGAGGCACAAACAGTGAAGATGTGGGATCTTACATGATTGACTTTATCTCAAAGCATATGCTAGAGAGAAGTCGCTAATAGATCTCTCCATATGATCGGTGATATGTGAACAGATCCAGAGCGTTGAAATCGCCAATAATCCCAAACTCTGTGGTAACATGGAATCTACAGCCGTTTAGCTGTGGACAACAAGGCGGCCTGTCCCTGTGTTCCTACACTTGGACCTATACAGAATTATACAAATGATTTAAGTTTTCTTTAGTGTTAATTCCATTAATGGATTTCCGCAAAGTAACGCCTAATTCAATAAATTTTCTAAACAGAATAACTCAAAAATAGTGACAACCAATGTCCAGAGGTAGGGCCACCCAAGTTTTCGAATATTGATTATTTTATACAAATAATAGTATTTTATTAATATTAAAGGCATAAGAGGTGTATTACACTATATCTCTATTAAGTTATTTTATACTTATCAGTTTTTGAAGTCGGTTTTCTTAAAAGTAGTTTTTTTTATTATTTACTTTTTAGTGTCATTAATTAGGTAAACTATAAGATTCCGTTGCGTTTTATTTCCAAAGATTAATAGTATATATTTAGATATAATAGTATTTCTTTTTAACTAGCCATGGGTAAGCCTACGAAAGGTTCTGCGTGCCTTTAACAATAAAGATCACCCCTATTTCACGTTCTTGTGAGACACTGAAATATCGTGAATAACGTTTGTTAGCTATGAATGACAGGTAGCCTAAGACCGGCAAACGGGTTTATATCTTATATCTTTCAACGAGCAATTCTTGTATATATATAATCTGAATCTCGGAAACGACTCCAACGATTTTCATAAAATTAAGTATGCAGGGGATTTCGGGGGTGATAAATCGATCTAGCTAGGTTTCAATTAAAAAAAAATGGTTTTATCCATGTTTGAATGAGAAACAGCTACAATAACATTAGAATATAAAGGTAAATTTCGCCACTATATACAAGACTATTATAGCTCAGGACATTGGGTGATCCGGAAAGCAGAAGACCCTGGTTCAAATCCAGATGTCCTATTAGTTTTTTTTTTGTTCAAGTTTTGTACATTCTTAATAATCCGAGCAAGGCTCGGTCGTCCGGATATTAATTATTAAAAGGCATAAAAGGCATTTACTTTCTCAAAATTGATTCCTTTACAATTCTTGTTGATGTCAGTTCTAATATACTAGATTAATATCTACCGCTTCGGAAACAAATGGCGCTCTGAGAGAGAAGAAGCGGCGCAAGAAACACTCTTAGCATTCTTTTTTTTGCGCTCTTTTTAAGAAAAATATACAATATTGTAGTGTCATGGATATTGCTATAAAATAATCATAATCTAGTCCCAGGCTGTCCGATCACTTAGATATTCAGCAGTGTAGTGATAGGATTTACGACAGAGCCATTTTTTAATAAAACATTTAAATTTATATATAGATAATGTCTGAACAATGGCTGGGACTTTATTATAAAAGTGTATAAATTTACCCTTAATGCTATTATGTATCTTATGAAGCCTACTAGAATTAGTTACAAGTAATCCCTTATTTCTAGTGTTATAATAATGAAAATCACTATTAAGAGGAAAAAGGTGACGATTTTTTTGAACCTATATAAAATTTTCATAAATGTACTGACAATGAAGAGTCATAATATTTATTTGTTTAAATTTTTCTTTGAGAGTCTGTCTATAACAAAGCTAATATATAACACGAACAGCTTTCTTTTGCAGAGCAAACACTATAACAATGTCAGCAGCATGACCCTTTTGGGTATATTTATCAAATTAATTTGCAATTTCTATTTCCGAATATATTATGACGCGATTATTAATATTTAAACACATAGAGGTGTTACGGTAATTCGATCTACCAGTTTCATTGTTAATTACACTCCAAGTCGCTTTTACTTTATTATTACTGTTTTTAATTTTATCTGCAAAGAAACGTGTTTTCGCTTCATGAAAAACAAGAGCTTGGAGTATTTTTTTACATTTATTTTAAATTCTTCACTATTATTGTTTTGTTTGTCATAGTAATGGTCATACAAGCGTTTACGGCTAATGTGGATACCCATTGTTGCCCAATTATTAAAACAATGTTTGTTGTTTACTGTCACTGTTACTGGAATGAAAATCCTGTCAAATTCCTCACAGAAGGAAGTGAAGTCTAAGTTATAGTGACAATTAGCAGTTTCAATATATAACTAAATAAACTAAATGAAACCTCCTAAAAAATCAGTACACAAACTATAATAACATCATCCACGTTCACTTATATATTGTTCACGTTATATATGTTAACACAAATATTCATAAAATGAAAACTACTGGGGCAAACTGGGACCAAATGGCAAACATTCAGCATCAAACTAAAGAATAATCACGAAAATCGGATCATAAATCTCAGCGTAATCGGTGTAAGTACATACATAAAAAATATCAATCGAATTGAGAACCTCCTCCTTTACAAAGTCGGTTAAAAACCTGTATTTATATATATATATATATATATATATATATATATATATATACTAGCTGACCCAACAGACGTTGTCATGTACATAATAAATAAAATACTGTTTTTTATGAATCTTTCAATAGTATTTCATAACATCAAGAATTATTTCGTAAAATATGCTCCCTGTCGTTATAATAAAATTGTCTCACAGCAGAACTATCAAACCGTGCGTCAATAAATTCTCTCACAGAATATATGTCCATACAAAACAAATATTGGAAATAAAAACTATCCTATCTCTCAAGTTGGACTAAACTCCACTGCATGAACTAATCCCCATTTAAATCCGTTCATTAGTTTAGGAGTCCATCGCGGACAAACAACGTGTCACAATCACATCTTAAACAAGAAAAAAAAAAGGTTTTAAAGGAAAGGATCAGAGGCGCTCGATCGTATGTTGGTAGGTGGGGTGGGTTGGGTGCGTGGGTGTGTGTTGACAAACCGTGTTGTTGCTATTTCCAGACACAGCCACGCCCTCGCGCGGGTGGCGCCCGCCCGCCGAGACCTTGACCTTCCGTTTCCAAACAACCGCGGCCACAACAATAATGGCGATAGCTAGCAGTGATACACAAGTATTGCCAATAGATAATGTCTATTATGTCATTTGGCACTATAGAGGGAACATACATATCGTATTTACAAATACTAACTCATCTGATAAATTAAAAGTAAACAATTTACCTTTAAATATGGTCGAGGGAGGCGATGGCTGGTGCATACGTCATGCTCGTGAACGGGTGCTGCTTGTGGTGGCTGGATGATCCTGTCACCGGGTAAGCTGTTATATGTTTTTTTTATTTCTTAATTTTTTCTATATTTTTTTTAAGTTATTATATATTATAATAAAATGCTCGCAATATTCTTTATTTTATTTTATTTACGGTATGTGTGGATTGATGCATCTACTGTATTGTACTTTTACCTCCTTATTCATAATGCTCCGCTAACTTTAAACAGCCGCTAAGTAGTGTTTTTTCTCATTCTGACTTAGGTTAATAGAAGAAGACAGAGTGAGTATTAGCAATGCTTTACGTTAGCAAACTATTATAAATAAGGGGGTTATGTATGTACTCAATAACTATAACTATGTTTTTACTTATATTTACATATTTTTTTTACTCACTCGTGTAAGGCATTTAGTAATTGACGTGTGTGTATTTTGTTGCATCACTTTGCATAGATATATTGTAATTGTGTGTCCTTGCATTTAGTTAGAAGTGCGGACTTTATAGTTGATCTCGTGTAGACGTCGTTTCTCGTAAAGATTAAAGACTTATTTGATATATGTTGTTTTATTATTATATTCCATCTAATTAATAATAAAATTCGGACAAGTTAGAGATAGACTAGAGTCTAAAAGTCTGGTTTAATCCAGACGGGTGGTGACCTTAGTCCTAACAATAATTTTGAAATTTCAACTTAGGTTTAATAAGAAACCGCAATTTTGAAGGACGTATGTTTAAATATTTGTCGTATGTTTATTTATTAAATATACACCAAAAGACTTAATAAATTGACTCCACAATCACTTGAAACAGTAAAAGCAACAACAGCCTAGGTGTCGTTGGGATTTTCGTAAAAGTGACGTTTGATTATTTGCTAAATTCAAATATTCTGACATTTTCAACTAAGAGTACGGTCAGCTCCGATAATATCGAATAATGTTTCGTTCGTTCAATCATCGTTTCGACATCGAATACGATGTAACTAAGACTAGGATTCACACGACTAATGCCACGATATATCGAATATCGATTTTAGGCGTAGACCTCCAGTACGCGACGCGACACCAAACGGCTGTAAGCAGCCATGAGACAGCATCACCACTTCGGAACAGACTTCGCCCTCAAATTGGTGAGAAATATTGTTACACGCTCCTGGACAATGGCCTTTTCATTTCATGCAATATTCTGCATTTAAATCAAAGATTGTTCCAACATTTCCGGAGTATACTCTTTTGAAAAAAAAACGGGCACCTAGGTAAATAGCCTGTTTATTTTAGTTATATTTCTAAGAAGCTTTTATCATCATAATACTTTTAATAAATAAGCAAAAAGTAGCTTCTGTCAATTTAGTCATTACATTTCGAAGGAATTAATGATAAATGATACCAGATTCTAAACAGCTAGTTTTATATCACACACTCACACCCACCCTCACACACATACACACACACCCAGAAACACACACGTGTACACACACACATACACACACACCCAGAGTCACACACATATACAGAGTGCACTTTTTGACCTTTCGGTTCATATTGTTAACCTTAGGATGTAAATTGGTTGCCTACAGGACAGGCTACGCCTAGTGTAGGGACCAAATATAATGTAATATTATGTGATAAAGTGTCTGTATATAATAAATAAATAAAATATATCTGTTCATTAAATAGAGAGCAGACTAAGAACTTATCTTTTTTTTAACATAAAAATAAAGAGTAAAAGTTTATAATTGAATGTAGCACCCTCTTGCTAAAATGACATCTTGTACTCATCCGGGCATGCTATCGATGCTATTCTTAATTGTTTCTTGTGGAAAACGCTGCCACTGCGCAGTGCAAAACATAACTGAGCCTCCACCATAAGGGGTTCCCCTTGCCTTCGCAATACTCGCCGACGTTGGTCCTCACCATATAGTGATATTCTGGCTTCATCCGAGAATAATACTCAACCCCTCTTGACTCCACATGAGCGAAGCTAAGTCTAGCAACTCTGTGCTCACAGAGTAATTAAGGGCCACGGCAATTGTATACAATGACAGCGAGAAGCCTCCTCCTGACAGTCCATAAGCTAGTTTGCACACCTCTCACTTCCTCTAGTCTTTTTGAGGCCGACATAGAATATTTGCAATTTCTCAATGCCTGGTCTACCAGATAGCGGTCATCTCGAGCACCTGTGCATGGTTTTCTTCCAGACCCAGAACTTCTATTGACGGAACCAGTCTCTTGATATCGTTGCCAAGTAGAGCTATAATTTTGCTCGTAATTATTTATTAGTACTTTGGAGACCCATAAATGATCTTGGATGACAGAATAGCAAACATTTACATCTGATGATTTTTAGGGTTCCCTAGGGCATAATAGATCCTAGGATTTAAGTGCATTTTAATCGCCAAATCATAATAATAATAGGGTTCCGTAGACAAATGGCAAAAAACGGAACCCTTATAGATTCGTCATGTCTGTCTGTCAGTCCGTGAATGTCACAGCCACTTTTTTCAAAAAATTTAAGAACTATACTGTTGAAGCTTGGTAAGTAGATGTATTGTGTGAACCGCATTTACATTTTCACACAAAAATAGTTTTTCGAAATTTTGGAACGAAGTTCCTTATGGGACGATGCATGCGGTCTTCAAAAATGATATTAAGGTTTTTAATATTATTTTTTGTAAGCTAGTTTGCGCGAAAGACACTTCTCAAATGGTAAGATGTCCGCCCCCCCCCCGTAACTTCTAAAGGAAGAGAATGATAAAACTAAAAAAAATGTATGATGTACATTACCATGCAAACTTCCACCGCAACAACAGTTTTTTTCATCACGCGACTTGCGTTGCATTTTTTCTTTTTTGATGGCAGAAAGACTAATTTCGTTAGGTATATATTGTAGTTTAAAATTAATACAATATAATTATTCTGTTATTTGGTGCTTATTTAATGATGGGATGATGATTTATATTTTACAGCTGTAGAAATTAATTGAAGAATTTGATATGTGTGTGATGACAGCTTCTGACAAAAAAAAAGTATTTTTTGGTTGATCTGGAAATTTCAAAGCATAGATCAACAAGACAGGAAATCCAACCTGACTTTAATTTCCGACGGGATTTGGAATCGTATACACGTGGCCTGCTGAAGAGCAAAAACATGCGGGTACACCCGGTGGCACATCGATCAGTTCCGAGAGCTGACACGTGGATGGTGGTCAAGGACGAGGAGGGGCCGGGCAGGGGACGGGAAGAAGGGGGCGGCCCGAGGACGCGAGCGCGGGGCGGCCGCTATTTATAAGTAATCGATAGCGCCGCGGCCGCGCGACCGTGGCCTTGCCCGCATCGACCGCCGGCAAGACGAGCCTCCGGGTGCCGGGAGCCGACCCGGCTACCACACCAGTGAGAGGCTCCTTTGCACAGGGTGCCTATTTCTGCCATGAAGCAGTTATGTGTAAGCATCGCTGTGTTTCTGTCTGAAGGGCGCCGTAGCTAGTGAAATTACTGGGCAAACGAGACTTAACATGTTATGTCTCAAGGTGACGAGCGGAATTGTAGTGACGCTTAGAATGTTTGGGTTTTTCAAGAATCCTGAGCGGCATTGCATTGTAATGGGTTTGGCGTATCAATTACCATCAGCTGAACGTCTTGCTCGTCTTGTCCCTTATTTTCATTAAACAAAATGATCACCGCCGCTCACACTTCTGACAGACAGACACAAGAGAAATGCCAGGAGCGCTACTAGCCTCTTAGGTAGATGTACGCATTTTTCGAAGTTACCTGTAGTGTTTACGTAACTACTTACGTAATCCGTATCCAATATCTATTTAAATATTAACGGTTTTATTACAAAAAAAAATATTTAAACATGGCTCCAACACGTGTTTTTTTTAAACAGTTTCTAACTACGACGTGTAAAGATTGACGACACAATCAAAAATTGAAACACAATCGAAAACAACAGAAAGACACGGAAATGTAATAGAACTTTTTTAAAACAAGTGCAAGTTTAACTTTTTTGTAATAACACCGTAATTATTTATTGTTCAATAATATATGCATGTGTATAATATACGTAATATTATAATTTAATCTGTGGTTTCAAGCCAGCCAGTTTTAAGCCAGGCCACTCCGCGTGTTGGTATCGAAATCGTAAGTTTGTGCGGCGGCCTCTGCACAGTAGGCCAGCCAGTAGGGACTCACAAGCGAGCAGAGACGCACGCGCGAGCTTTACCACCACCTACGTCACCGACCGATATTTATAAAATAGAGAAACATAAATAAAGCAAAGCATATTAAAAGTCATTGCGATCAAAATTTATTTTTTTAATATTTTAAAAGTGCTGAAACAATCTAATTTTAAATGATTATTGTTATAATTAAATTACCATTCACGATGTATGTTTGACTATATGTCATGGTCTTCTAACGCATCCATTACTATCTGCTAACTAATGTAGGTTTGACAGCGAAAGACTTGATTTAAAATTACGAATACATACCTATTTATATTATAGAAAAAACTGAGCTATTTTTATAAGATGGCCTCATACTAGGTAAGTTACAGTTTTAGGTCAAGAAGTCAACCCTAATGTCGTCAGAAGAGGTACGCGATAGTAAGAGAGGCCACATAGGTGCATAAAAATGTACTTCGAATTATTATTATTATTGTATGAACGCAAGAGTCCCTATTTCTTTAATTGATTTTGCAGAGTGAGACTTCCGTACTTGAACTATTATGTATTCTTTGCTTAAGCTCAGAATAAATTCAGCTGTCAAATGAGTATAAAAACGAAATCAAAGATTATGTATGCTAAGTTTACATTTAGCTAAGTTATACGTAAGTAAAGTGTGAGTACGCTCTATAGATCTCAGCCTGAGTGTGAACACGGCGAGCCGATATACATAATTACATTAAGCATTACTAATTCTCACTCTGTCTTCTTCTATTGACCTAGTCAGAATGAGAAAAAACACTCCTTAATGGCCGTTTTAAGTTAGCGGACCATTATGAATAAGGGGGTTAGTCTCGCCACAAATACACACAACAATTAAATATTGTTCATTGAGTTTTCTCACTTTGGTGCCAATACTTTGTACAATATTTTGCGATATTAAAATGGAGTGGGGTGATAAAGAGAACCGAATTGCTGTGATTGCATTACACAAAGTAGGTATGTAGCCAAATGCAATTTTAAAGACCCTGCATACGCTTAGTATTAGTAAAATGTTTGTGATAACTGGCCTCAACTTTAAAGGACTGTATTGCAATGGAGACCACTTCGAATAAGCTTTTTATAATTTAAATTGTTTTATATTTATGTATTAAACTAACATACTTTAAAAGTAGTAAATATTATTTGCAATACAAAATTTTATTTTTTATTTGTTTCAGTATTTATGGCAAGACCAGGTACATATTGCTGACAGTGACAGGTGGACAGGATCAAGATGACTATCAAAGGCGCTGTCTCCATGACGTCGACACACTGCTGCTGCAACCGCTTACGAGTTAGGGCGTCACTCTGCGAAATTTCTGTTCGAATATTATATAGTAACAAAAATGTATGAACGATGCGGGACTCAAACCCGCGACCTCTCGGGTTCCGTCCGAGCGCTCTTCCAACTGTTCGAGTGACCAATGGTTCGTAAATCTTGGTATGTCTTGTTCAACTCTCAGGTTGTGGCTTCATGACTACAGGATCTCCCTTACAGTTGATAACCTGCTCAACCCCAATAATTGCATATTAGGAAATTGAATTTAGATGTCGCTCATGTGTCAAATGTTCATAAATTTTCGTAACAATTTTAATTTTATTAATCCCAGAAGTGAATATGATTAAACAAGTGTAAAAACACCAAAAACTGGTCAGATTACACAAAAGCCTTGATGGAATACAATAAAGAAATAAGGAGGGCCCGTGGAGCATCATGGAGGAAGCTATGTGAGGACGTCATGAGTACGACTCAAGGTGAAATACTTCATAAAATGCTCCCAAAAACACGCCCGAACCAACTGGGACTTCTGAAAAGACCAGATGGGACCTTCATATCCGATGAGAAGGAAACCTTGGAACTTCTAGTCTCAACCCATTTCCCTGGAGCGCTCAATCCTGAGGTTGAAGAACTTAAGGCGAGTACACCATATAGAAATCGTACTCGGCAGGACTGGTGTATGTCCGCTAAAGTAATAAAACCAGCACAGGTGAAATGGGCGATTAAATCGTTCCAACCCTATTAAGCAAGTGGGGAGGATGGCATTCTTCCTGCTTTGCTGCAGAAAGGAATTGACATTCTTCTTCCACATTTACTCAGGATCTACAGGGCGAGTTTTGCAAAAGGACTACTAGATTCCAAAGACCTTCCGACCAATCAGCCTTACCTCATCCTTATTGAAAGATATGGAGAAGGTGTTAGACAAGTACATCAGAGATAAGGTTCTACCTAATAACCCCATCCACCGTACTCATTATGCCTATTGTAGAGATAAATCTACTGAAACCGCCCTATTACAACACGTAGACAGGGTTGAAAGGGCACTTGAGGACAAACAAATTGCGATTTGCGCCTTCCTAAACATTTAAGGATCATTTGATAAAAAAACCCATAAAGGCCTTTGTTAAGGCTTTAGCGGATAAAATGGCCGACTCTACCACGGTCAAATGGGTTGAGTCGATGCTCTCGAGTACGATTGTTAGATTTAGACGACATGGAGTCTCTCTTGATGTAATGACCACAAAAGGATGTCCACAAGGAGGCGTCATTTCGTCTCTACTATGGACCCTCGTCATTGATGGGCTTCTATATAAGATGGATGAACTTCGTATCGACACTTAAGGTTATGCTGATGACTTAGTGATAATCATTCGAGGCGACAGCCCATGTGCCATCTCGTACCTTATACAGAAGCGCTTAATATAATATCCAAATGGTGCCAAGACAATGAACTGGCGGTTAATGCTGACAAAACTGTCCTGATGCCTTTTACAAGGAACCGGAAGTTGGAAGGCCTCATATTCTGCGACTGAATAATAAATCTATACCGTTTTCCGACAAGGTAAAATATCTGGGACTTACTTTAGACCAGAAACTTACATGGAATAGTCAAGTGGACAGTATTGTGCAAAAGGCAAAATTTGCCTTAAGTAGTTGTTGTCGTCATGTCGACCAAAAATAGGCCTAAAGCCCAACATTGCCAAATTAGGAAGCCTTCAAAGAAATGCATGCGCGATAGCAACAGGAGCCATAGTCCATGCCGGGAGCAACTCTAAATGCACTTCTGAACCTGCCACCCCTAAACCTATATCTACAAAAATAGGCGAGGGCCAGCATGCATAGAGTATGCATGCATACCCATATGCGGACGAGCTGGCTCTTAAACTCGCTACGGCTATTCGAGCAATCTTTACTGAGAAGTCCTGTATTAGACATGACATTGACTTCATCAGCAACTTTAGTATTGGATTCTCTACAAGAGAGGACTGGTTAAACAATCGAATTACTTGGAGAACAGGAAGCCTTAAATAGCATACCGATGAATCCAAGTCGGGATCTGACGTTGGCTGTGGAATCGTCGGAGAGTGCCCCAAATTTGGCAAATCTGTCAACTTGGGAAATCTTGCCTCCGTTTTCCAGTCGGAGGTATACGCCATAATAGAATGTGCTACGATCCCAAATAAAGGCTACGTCGGTCAGTGTATTTATATCCACACAGATAGTCAGGCGGCTCTGTCCGCTATAGACTCCAACAGAACAGACTCAAGGCTTGTAGACAACTGCCGGACAATACTGAATACTCTGTGATCATAACACAGAGTTACACTTCGATGAGTTCCAAGACATGCAGGGATCGAAGGCAATGAATACGCCGACGAACTTGAAAGAATGGTCAATTTGGCCCTGAACCCTTCTGTGATATCCCAAGGAGTCTTGTTAAATCAACCCTTGATACATCATGTTCACAAGAGTGCATTAAACTCTGGAGCAACACTCTGGGTTTAACCCATTCCAAAACCCTAATCCAAGCCTTCAACAAAAAGGCTGCGAATGAGGCACTAGGGCTAAGTGGAGAAAACTTACGCATATTAACCAGGACATTAACGGGGCACTGCAGATTAAACAAACACCTCTCAATCTTAGGTCTCAGAGATTGCAGAGCGTGCAGATTCTGTAATAGTGCAGATAAAACCCCGCTACACATTCTCTCTGAATGTGGTCCTTTAATGCGTTAACGTAGCATCTCTTTTGGAAGTCCAATTTTTCAACCACTTGATATACGTCAGCTCACTGCAAAAGACATAATAAGATTGATGAAAAGAATCAATCTTAGCAGTGAGCTATAGTTAACAGTGGCTATTACAATAGATCACATTGGTCGCAGTGTAACAGGGCTGCACTGAACTGGATCAAAGCCACTTTACAAACCATAACCATAAGATGTTTATTTCTTTAAATTTTGCTCTCAGTGATTCAAATATTCCACAGTCATAGATGCCGAGAAATCATTGGAGCTCACTCTTACATCACAAACTTTCTATTTAAAAAGTTCCACGACTACACCGGACCGTATTTTCATGGGAACGGATCGGATTCGGATCGGACGTAGTACGAAAGAGCTCTTAGACTTATAAATCAGGCAAGTAATTTTGAGATGTTAAGTAAAGGTTCAAAATCGTGCATGCTAAATGAAAAAATGTGATATATTGACTATATTGAATTGTGGTAAATGCAAACTAAACTTGAACGCAAATGCTATAGTATGTACATTAACTGTACTGAAGAGTCCTCGCTTTTTTTTTGTACTTTTATTCAGTCTAAATTGTGTGATAACCTAATCTTTTCACATAACTATACATGGAGTTTCCGCAAACAACCCAGAAACAGTGAGTAATATGTGTAACGATTACTTTAACTCTGTGTTTGGCCCCATAGTACTGTAAGTGAACACTGTAAGTAGGGACACTTGTAGTGACGTGAATTTATCCACTATTGACATTTTCTCAGTAAATAATAGGTGTTTTTACACATTGTCATTATTTACTTTACGCTGACGATTTAAAGCTGCACAAAAAAGTTACTTGCCCATCTGACGCTGTCCGTATTCAGGAGGATCATAACAGACCTGATGCATACTGCACACGTAATAAATTATACCTGGCATACAGAAAGTGTAAACATATACTGTCTTATTCATAATGACTTAGCACATATTTAAAACATCGCTAATATACGCATGTTAATAAATGGTATTCATAATCGCATATTAGAGCTAAAACGCTCATAGCTTCATAAACCCATTTAAAGCACTCGAACGCAAAAAAACATGGCCGACATCGATCAGCTGTTCGTTAAATAATGTGATCTAAAGCTTCCCGCTCAAAGTTGTTGGATATCCGCCATAGATTGACAACCGACAGACTTTTAAACTTTGATTTTTGAAGTTTGAAATTATTTTGACATCGACTTTAGACAACTGACAAACCATTGACATTTAAAAGATGTCTGTTTCCATTGACAGTTCCTCATTGAATTAGTTAAACTCATGTTTTTTGTACGAAATGACAACATCGCGTACTATAGAGACGTATTAGTTATGGGAGATTTATCTAACGAATATGAATAAGGAATTTTATCGAACGTTCGATAGGCTTAAAACACGTTTTAACTAATACTTATTACTTTAGCTTTATACCTTCGAAAAGCGTTTTATTATGAATAAGGCAGTGTTCACCAGAAATAAAAATATTATCACGACTCATTTTAAGCTCGGCAATCAACAGCTGACGTCAGTTTCTACCATCAAAGATCTGGGTGTTCATTTGAACCGCACACTAACCATATAGACCATATTCTAAATAGCTCTCTTCGCATGCTAGGTTTCATAACACTTATATCCAAGAATTTATGGACAAGTGTACTCACACATATCTTTTTAAGTCTCTCGTGCGACCCCAACTAGAATATGCAAGCCCAATATGGAATCCTCTTTACTCGATCCATGAAAAAAGAGTCGAGACTGTTCAAAAAAAGTTCTTACGCACATAAAATTGTAGTGTAAAAGGAAACCGAGCCCACTATAATGATTTGTTGCTTGAATACAACTTTCTTTAGCTATGTCAATTGCCAATTTCGTGGTCATCATGGAAGGCAAAGCCACTGTTGAGCTGACATCTTCTGAGCTCCTCAGTCTCGTAGGCTTTCACGTCGCGGCCAGGTCTCTCCGCTCATGCATTACTTTTGAGCTATCATCCCCAAGAACAAACATTGGGTTTCGCGCGCCATTACACAGAACGTGAAAATTTTATAACAATTGTTTTCTTGACATCGACTTATTTTCGTGCTCCCCTGCTGTGTTGAGACACAGTTTAGTATTAAATTTAAAATCGTTGTTATCGTTGCCCGAAGTTTAATTAATTTCATTTATCTACATCTTTCGTATCAATGTTTCGTACTTATAAATGACCAGAAATTGTAACTTGTGGACACTACGGTCTTTTTGGGTATCACGTTAGATAAAAACTTCAGTCCACATATTGCTCAACTAGCAGATAAACTCAGTTCTGCGGCATATGCTGTTAGAAAGATTAGAGAGTACGCAACATTATCGCGACCGCTAGATTGGTGTACTTCAGTTATTTTCACAGTATCATGACGGTATTTAACTGTGGGGTCATGCTGCTGACATTGACATAGTGTTTGCTCTGCAAAAGAGAGCTGTTCGTGCTATATATCAGCTTGGTTATAGACAGTCTCTCAAAGAAAAATTTAAAAAAATAAATATTGTGACTGTTCATTGTCAGTACATTCATGAAAACATAATATACGTTCACAAAAATCGTCACCTTTTTGCTCTTAATAGTGATTTTCATTATTATAACACTAGAAATAAGGGATTGCTTGTAACTAATTCTAGTAGGCTTCATAAGATACATAATAGCATTAAGGGTAAATGTATACACTTTTATAATAAAGTCCCAGCCACTGTTCAGGCATTATCTATAAATAAATTTAAATGTTTTATAAAAGAATGCCTCTGTCGTAAATCCTATTACTCCACAGCTGAATATCTAAGTGATCGGACAGCCTGGGACAAGATTATGATTATTTTATAGGAATAGCAATGAAAGTACAATATTGTATATTTTTATTAAAAAGATCGCAAAAAAAGAATGCTGGGAGAGTTTCTTGCGCCGCTTCTTCGCTCTCAGAGCGCCATTTGTTTCCGTAGCGGTAGTAGTATCTAGTATATAAGAAATGACATCAAAAAGAATTCTAAAGGTATCAATTTTGAGAAAATAAATGCCTTTTATGCCTTTTAATGCGCATAATCAAATTAGTTATTTCTGCGAATGTTTGCGTTTGTGACTGTATTCCTTTGATTTTTCGTTTTGTTATAATTGTATTTGTGAAACATGTGTCGCATCTATATTTATATTTTGTATCTCTTTCCTATATTGTTCAGTTCTTGTGATATGTTTGTTATGTTTCCTTGTAATAATAAATAAATAGAGTATGAAATTCCGTTTAATTGTTATAGGTATTTAGAATTGACATGGTTTGTGATTTTTTGAACTTTTTTCCAGTGACATTCTATACATATGGATATAGCAGTCGCAGTCTGACAGCGGAACGGGAAAAATGTGCTTAAAGACAATGTAAGCACTTTTTTCTCCTTAGTCGTGTGTCAACTGTATGTCAATCAACAAGCCTAAGTGCGCTATAAAAAGTGCTTAAATAATACATTAACGACTCAAAAAAAAGATGGTGTGACTTATCATCGGTGCGGTTATTTTATTAATATAAGATTGATATGCAAAAAGCGTAAGTAATTTAATAAAAACGAATATTTTTTCATTAAATATGGTACCATTATTGAAAAGCCCCCAGACAAGACCCGCTTGTCAGAATGGGACACAATCAGAAATGAAAACAATAGAGTCGCTCTTTTTAACCGACTTCAAAATAGGTGGAGGTTCTCAATTCGTCGGTATGTTTTATTTATGTTTTTTACCACAGAACTTTCGACTGGGTGAACAGTTTTTGATAATTCTTTTTTATTTGAAGGCTGGTGCTTCCCGTGTGGTTCCATTGCTATTGGCCCAGATCTGACAATGGCAAACATGAGAAAACCATCAGTCTTTAATTTGCTATATGTATGTGCGCAAATTTATGAATAACTCAATATCGCGCCAATCGATCGTAGTACCTTCGATCGTACTTCAAAGGTAGTTTGGTGATAGTTTGGTTAGGTTCTGCTTATGGGATCCATGACAAAGTAACGAAACTCTTCAATTCTTAGGATCAACGATACTAGACCAAATTTTTTTTATGCTATTCGGATATTTAAGTCAGGTGACTTAACCGTAACGGCATTATGGTCAACTAATTGTCGTAGTAAAATAAGCCCTAGTGAACAATGATTAGCAATATTGTATTTTGTGTAATGTAAACGGCTTACAAGAACGTGAATAATTACATACTAGTGCTATTTACACGTTATCACGGAAGTATCATTACCTAGTGATAATTGATACTTATTTACAAATATTATGTAAAAGCTAATATTTTTCAGCTTTCCCGTACACGAAATAATGAAAGAGAATTGGTAGCAAGAGAGAGATGTTAATAAATTAACAAACCAAATAAGCATATTTATAGTACACCACTAAAGTATTTAAGTTTTTTGGATTTAACCACATTTAAAATTTGACAAAACCTTTCATACAAATATATGTTGATGTCCGCTTACACTAGACATCTAAGTCTATAAGACAAATTTTATTTAATACAAGGAACCTAACATTTAAATAACCAGTTTAACGAATTATTTTATGTGAATTAAAATATTAGATATGAGTATTAGGTTCTCTCATTAACGGTTACCTTAACTTACAAAATCCAAATCCTTTTAGAACGCAGAGAAGTAACAAATATAAATACAAACCAATAAATAAACCTACAAACTTTCCCCTTTATAATATGAAAGTGATTTTTGATTAAAAACATAAGAACCCTCCGACTGAACAGATCTTGATCGGAAAATAGGGACAAAACTGACGAACGTAAAACTTATACCAACCCTCTTTTTCGTCTGGGCTTAAAAAAATACTGAACTGCTACTCCACTGATGTCACTTTCCAAATCGGGTTCTAAATTCAAAATACTCAGCTGAAACTGAAATAGTGTTTACATTGCTGCCTATTGACCAATAATATTTTAAACAACTGGAGTAAACGCAGAAATGTATAGACATGAAGGTTATTAAGGTGTCATTCGTGGCATGTGCCATATTTCGGCTTTGATTTTGTATGAGGTGCATTGTCTATATGTATAGAACGTCATTGCTTTTTTCACATGGTACCTGTGCAACATTCTATTATCGACTTTCAGTTGCTTTTTTAATCAGCTTAGACAAGAAAGATGGATACTTCGAAAATTCGAGTGATCTTTGAATACAAGTTTCGACGCGGGACTAACGCGGCAGAAACAGGTCGGAATTTCAATGTTGCGATTGGAGAAAGGACTGCTAATGAAAGCAACGTGCGATTTTGTTTTTAACGCTTTCGAGATGGAAATTTTGAACGAACCACATGGAAGACCGCCCGATAGGTGAATAACAATGAATTGAAAGAGATGGTGGAAGCCAATCCGAGCTCAACTACCCAGGAATTAGCGGCATGGTTAACCGTTACCTTACTAACAATATTGACTCATTTGCGTCTAATAAATAAGATAAAAAACATATAAAAAATGGGTGCCATAATTTGACAGATCTGCAGAAAGAAACGCGTGTTGAAACTTGTGTTGCCTTGTTGAATTGATACAGAAATTAAGGAATATTGGATCCAGTTGTAACATGCGATGAAAAGTGGATTATTTTTGATAACCGTGAAGTGAAAAACGCAATGGCTGACTCCACGTCAAACGCCACACCAGTGTCCTAAAGTTAAAAAGTAAAGGATATTAAATAGTTAAAATTAATCAACCTAAAAGTGAATTTATTCATTAAGTCACACAGACCCACTTTATTCTCACAAATTATTGATTTTAATTGTTAGAAATTTTAAACAAAGATATTTTGTAAAAACATACTTAGGCCCCTATTTGTTTTTCATTTCATTCTTACTACACATGGAGACTAAGATACTTTAATGATTGTTAAATGAACAACATTTTGAATGAAATAGTAGTCTATTTCCCAAAGCCTAAATTGCATGTATTGCAAGTGTTCACAGGTTCCTAGTAACACTTTTCAATAAAAGTTGCTTTTATTAATGAAATAGACAAAAATAATAATTGAGAGTTATGTTTTTGATTGACAAGGTGTAAACAATCAAAATAGACGATTTAGCTTGATATTCATGTTGATTACAAATTGTTTTAATTTGAATAAATTATCATTAAGGGAAGTGTAAGTGTGTACTAAAAATCCTCAAACCTATTAATCTAAAAAATACAAAGGACCTGTGGGACCATTCGACGAATATTGTAAAAATCATACTTGACGTCCGGTTAGTCCATCTTGTGGGGGGCCTCGCAACACTGCGCCTACGTGTACGTGGTCGCCATTCGAGAACTTTTCTGCCCCTGCGGCTATCTGTCCGTCGAACTATGTGCACTGCCCACTGCCACTAAAGTTTCGCAATCATTTGGGCTATTCGATACTTTGGTTCTCCTACGGATCTCCTCATTTCTGATTCGATCTGACAGGCAAACTCCGAGCATAGCCCTCTCCATTGCCCTCTGAGCGACCATGAGCTTTCTCATAAGGCCCATACTTAGCGACCACGTCTGAGTACCGTAAGACATCACTGGCAACACACACTAGTTGAAAACCTTCGTCTTAAGACACTATGGTATTTGGGACGAAAAGATTTGATGGAGCTTCCCGAACGCTGAACTTAGATTTGACGAGTGACCTCTTTCGCGAAATTGGACCTGCATAACTGGATTTTGTCCGAGGTAGAAATACTCGTCGACAATTTCGAGAGTACAGTTCCCAATTGGTATGGGAGTAGGTGCGACATGGACATTTGACATGATCTTCGTCTTATCCATGTTCATTTTGAGACCTACTAAGGAGTAAGGAGTTCCTAAGGGGGAAGCTGTATTGAGGCCATCGAGCATATGGCTTAAGTCTGCAATGGTCTCTGTCATGATTACTATATCGTCTGCGAATCGAAGGTAAGTGATGTATTCGCCGTTGATGTTGATACCCAGACCTTCCCAGTCCAGAAGCTTAAAGACATCTTCCAACACAGCGGTGAACAGCTTGGGCGATATGACATCGTCTTGTTTGACTCCCCGCTGCAGTCGGATAGGTTTCGAGATCTGATCCTGGAGACGGACTGACTGTGGCGTTTTTACACGAACACTATAACGCTTCGATATAAATCGGTAATCAAGCAAAATTATACCTTTGTTTAAATTGGGCAGTTCTTTTGATCCTGCTAACTTAACTCAGTAAAATTTTTGAAAAATTTGCGTGAGCAGTGCAAATGCATTATTATAAATTATTGAACAATAATCAATTTGGTTTCACAAGGGGCTTATCAACAAATAATGCGGGTATTAGACTCATTGAACACATCTTTGACGCCTGGTAAGAGCTTTGACTCATACATTGAGCATTTTTTGTGATTTGTACAAAGCATTTGTTGCATCCACCATGAAACTTTACTCCTAAAATTAAAGCATTATATTAAAGAGTTAAAAATACTGTCCTAAATCTGTTAAAATCAAATTTAAGAGGAAGAGTTCAGATAGTCCACTGACTGTGTTCGGGTAAGCCTGTAGGGATAGATGTTCCCCAGGGTTCTATTCTCGGTCCTTTCTTGTTTCTTGTATATATATATATATATATATATATATATATATATATATATATATATATTAACGATTTACCTTTTGTGAGAGAGATTGTATTGTTTGCTGCTGATACCTCACTTATATTTAAAGTGAAGCGACATGCAGATATTGTTGATGAGGTAAACAATGCACTCTCAAAGATAGTGTGTTGGTTTGAGACGAATAATCTGCTCTTAAACAGAAAAAAAAACAAAGTGTTTACAGTTCATTACACCAAACACAGCAGAAGTACAAATAAACATACTTATAAATGACCCAAGATTGGAACTTGTGGACAATACAGTCTTCTTGAGTATCACTATCAGCCATTAGAAAGATTAGAGAGTACACTAATGTTGCTACCGCTGGATTGGTGTACTTCACTTATTTTGCACATCATCATGACTATACTTGCTGATACATGGTGAAACTTTATGGGTATACTATACTTTGAACCAGACATTCTTTAGGTCATTTCCTTTTTTTTTATGGAATAGGATATATATATATACACATATCCTAATTTGTGGCGTGTCGTGCGAAGGTGGAATTTGGCGGCAGGAATCAGGTTAAACAGCTCTTCGGAACACTCCCCGTGATAAATGCGGTAGAAGACACACAATGAAGCGACGTCTCTACGCAACGCCAAGTGATCCAGCCGTTCACAGAGCACTGGGTCCCCGACAATTCGAGCTGCTCTGCGTTGCACGCGGTCAAATGGATCGAGCTGATACTGGGGTGCGCCAGACCAGAGATGACAGCAATACTTCATGTGTGGCCGGACCTGCGCATTGTAGAGCGCTAGAATGTGGGCCGGCTTGAAGTATTGCCGTACTCTATTGATGACGCCTAGCTTCTTCGAAGCCAATTTGGCTTTGCCCCCTGATGGCCACGGAATTGGCAATCGCTCGAGATTTCGAGACCCAGTATTCCGATACTAGGCGAGGCTTTGAGGGAAGTGTTATCGAAGAGCGGTGATACGACAAATGGGGTTTTTTTAGTGGTAAACGCGCAAACTTGAGTCTTCTGGGGGTTAATTGGACAAGGTTTCTTATGACAATGTGAAGTCAGAAATGGATTGCATATATTAATACAATTTTGGAAGTACTAAGTTTTCGCAAAAACTATGCATCCCTAATCAGCTGTTTTTCTGAATTCTCTCTGACCTAAAACAGATAAATAATGTAGATGTGACATAATATCAGAAAATTGTAAAATGTCTACTATTTATTTCAGTTGTAATGCAAATTATAATCTCATTTTGCCATGAAGACGAAGATATTTTGTCTGTGCATTTTCTTTCATTCATTCCAAATTTGTATTTACTGTAGTTATGTATTACCCAATAAAGATAGGTAATTCTAATCTTATTATGAAACTTTGTTATGTTAGTATTTTCTTTGCGAGTGCAATTAATGCATGCATTTAAATAAAACACTTTTAAAGCGCGTACACCTTCCTTAAAGGCCAGAAACGCTCTTGTGATTCCTCTGGTGTTGCAAGATAATGTGGGTGGCGGTGATCACTTAGCACCAGGTGACCCGTACGCTCGTTTGTCGTCCTATACCATAAAAAAAAAACATGTAATTGTAACTGTGTTTTTACATTTTAAATTTATTTAAATATGTTATGTTATGCATTTAGACTGAAAAGATTGGCCTGTCTGTGTAAAAACTCTTTGAATTGGGCTTTGAATCACGATATTTACTGCTCTGTGTTAGACATTGTGAGAAAGACATTATACAATCACAATCACACAATTATTCAGATTAAATACTGCCGGCATTTTCAAAAGAAAACCCTACTAAAGACACTACACCATTAATTATAATTCAAGGTTAATTTGTTATGTTGGAAATTAAATGAGTTCACACTTTTGATGAGTTAATACCTAAGCACTTCAAAGTAGGATTATTTGAAATTTTCTTCAGCTGACATTGAAAATAATTCCAAATAGTATTTTTAGATTATGGGTACCATAATGGCACCTTTTTCTGCCGTAAAGCAGAAATGTGTAAGCATTATTGTGTTTGGGTCTGAAGGGTGCTGTCACTTGTGGGAAAACTGGCTAGGTATTCCATTCCCAGGCCGGGTAGAAAGCCTGGCCTGGCATGTAATGGGGCAGTTATTGGGTTTTTCGTAAGAAATTTCTCAGCAGCAGCCCAGAGTTTAGAAATGTGGAGGCTCACTCCCTATTATGTGGAAATTAAACATAGTGAAATGTGGGTGGAAAAAATACATCTCTGCCTAACCCTTCAAGAATACTGAGGTGAGAAACTGTGTAATGTGTTTAAGGGTTGTCTAAGAAAATAAATATTTTTATTCCGTAGCGGAGTTTTTTTCTTTTTTTTACTTATTTATTAAAACTTAAACATCACCATATCATAAATAGTAATTTTCATTATTATAACACTCTAGTAATAAGGGATTGCTTGTAACTAATAATATTATTACTTTAAGGGTAAGTGTAAACACTTTTATAATAAAGTCCCAGCCACTATTGAGGCATTATCTATAAATAAATTTAAATATTTTATTAAAAAATGGCTCTATCTGTAAGAAGAGCTCAAAAAAATTGAATGCTTGGAGAGCTTCTTGCGTAAATTCTTCTCTATCAGAGCGCTATTTTATTTATATTATCAAAAAGAATTCTAAAGTAATCAATTTTGAGAAAATAAATACCTTTCATGCCTTTTATTATGATATGATATTAAAAGGATTTTATTTTATTTAATACACTTTTTTCAGTACCTTACCACAATGTTTTAAGAAAAAGATTGATATCTGCAAAAATAGCATTAAATTCCATTGGCTGTTCACATATCAATTTTAAGACATTATTACCAAGTTTTCAAAAATACTGACTATTTCCCGACAAATTGAGACACTAAAAAGTTGACAGAGAATTTCCTTCATACAAACAAGCTTAAATTTTAAATTTATAATATGGATGTCAAATGTAACAAAGGTCAGCTATAATGAAAAGGTCTTCAAGGTTTAGATAAATCTTGAAATAAGTTGATTTACATTACTCACCAGTACTAAGTGAAGATGGGCCTGGGTCATCTGCCATATCCAGTCACAAAAATCTGAAAAAAAACAAAGAATCACATTCAACATGTCATATTATTATATTTATTACAATATTTAAGACTATCAAGCAGAATATGTGTGGACTGTAATGATTTTTGTAAGTAAACATGTCCAGTATATTTAGATTAATCTCACCTGATAAATCAGATTGTTTTGTTACATAGTTCTAAGGATCTAAAATAGAATTACACACCCGTCCATACTATAATCTTAATCATTATAAACTAAAGAAATAATGCTTTAAAGTGCGAAGGTCACAAATCGTTGTTGAATTATAATTCAGACATTTGTCACCATCAAACAAAACAAAAGATTTAAAGACAAATGTAAAATAAGCTACAACATACGTAACAGAATCTTTAGATGATATTAAAATCGAGGCACAAAAAATTACTAACCCGTTTCCCACCAGTTGGATTTTTCCTGTAAGTAACCTGTTGCTGTTAACTTCACTTGACACAAACTTTTTCAACTATCACATAAATTATTCACAATTCCCTCAGTGTATTATGAAATTTATGACCTTTATTCGAATTCACAGAAATTCGAACGAGGCATTAATTATTACTTTTATTCCTAGAACAACACAAATATTGTTTTGAACACAGTAACTCAGATTTTTGTCATTTTGACGATTTATTTAGGTATTCCACAATGGTGTTTTTCAGATTTGACACATTATAAGTCAAAAGTCAAAACGTAAAATCTAGGGTACCTACCTGACTTAGAATATTAAGACTATAGAAGTAGTGTCCGCTTGCCCCTTTTAGATAGCAATAGGTAGAGTTTGAAGAATAGAAGTATATAGTAGAAGTAGACTGGGTTTAGCGAAGGCCTTTGATCCTGTATTGCACTCTCAAAACTTCCATTGTTTCGGTTTCCCGAGAGTTTATGCAAGTGGACCTCCAGCTTCGCAGGGCGCAGCATACAGATAGTTGTCGACGGTTATTGCTAGAAACCTAAGCCCATGAACGCTGGAGTGCCCCGAAGCACTATTTATTGCTATCTCCTAAATTATTTCTTCTGCATATCATTGATATGTTGGACACCTCCAAATTACATTGCTATGCAGACGGCAGCACTGGTGATGCCGTATAAACGGGCACGCATGTCTCTCTCGGGAAATTGTCGTCCAGTGCCGGAAGAAATTTGTGTCTTCTATCGAGTAGTCTCTTGAGATGGTCGCGGAATGGCGTAAATTTAACCCCCAGAAAGTCGTATCACCGCTATTCGACAACATTTCCCTCTCAGCATCGCCAAATATCGGAATACTGGATCTCGAAATTTCGAGCGATTGCCAATTCCGCGGTCATATGGAGGGCAAAGCCAAATTGGCTTCGAAGAAACTGGGCGTCATTAATTGAGCATGGCAATACTTTGCAAGCCAGCCCACATTCTAGCGTTCTACGAAGCGCAGGTCCAGCCACATTTAGAGTGCTGCTGTCATCGCAGTTCTGGTGTACCCCAATATCAGCTCGATCTATTGGTCCGCGTGCAACGCAGAGCAGCTCGAATTGTCAAGGACCCAGTCTCTGTGAAACTCTGTGATCACTTAGCGTTGCGTAGAGACGTCGCGTCATTGTGTGACTTTTACCGCATTTATTACGGGGAGTGTTCCGAAGAGCTGTTCCACCTGTTTCCAGCCACCGTATTCTACCTTCGCACGACAAATTAGGATATCATCCCCACCATCTGGATGTGCGGCGGTCCTCCATAATGCGATTTTTCAAGAAGCTTTCTTCCACGTATTATAAAGCTGTGAAATGAGCTTTCTTGTGTGGTGTTTCCGGGACGATTCGAAATGGGTAAACTTTACGTTCTAAAAAATTATCAGCAATACCTTAAGCATGTCGTATAAGGGAGTCATAAAAGCAACATAACGCTCAGGTTAGAGATAAACAGCTGTCTGTGAACGCACTGTAGGTTTTATTTATTAACTTGTCAATTAGCTAGGCCACAGATCACTTTATACTAGTAAGAGAGTGATAACTTCATAGTAGTAGACTATAATTGTAAATACTGTATACAATATACAGATTTCAGACTTGATAGAAAATTGTGTAAAGTCTTAACTGTATTGCACTAAAAAAAAAAAATTTTTTGCCTTGTAGCAAAGAGAATTTAAACTCTACTTTGTAGTGATAGACAGACAGACAAACTGTAAGGTATTGTTTTCCATTCACGAAAATATTTAATAACAAATACAGTTTTATTATGTATCAGAATGGAGAAAATTATTGTTCCCAGTAGTGTGAAAATATTGTTACAAACCGAAGCAATGTAAATATTGAATGGCCTACTTAAAATATATATAAATATACTTTGAAAATGGATGGGGGTGATAAAATACTTGTAGCTGCTGGTCTCACAGCCGCAGTAGTGGTTGGTGCGTTTGTGTTGTGGGGTCCAGGAGGTGCTCCTAAGGTTAGGAAGCGGCGTGGGCAAATAGCTGGACTCCACAACCTTGGTCGAACCTGTTTTTTGAACACGCTCCTACAGGCACTGGCAGCCTCTCCAATTTTTATAGACTGGTTGAGAAAGTATGCTAAAGCTGATGGACAGAATAGTATGATAACAACTTTGTACACTGTCATTGAAGGTTAGTTGCTTTGCTCTTCTTCACAAATCAATTAATCCAGAGATAGCATGCCACTGACTTCAAGTAAAATAACATTTTAGTTGTGAATGGCACACATGAGTCAGCACGGGGCACTCCTGTGTGTCCACTGGGAGTCCTGCAGGCGCTGAGAGCTGCTGGATGGGTTGTGCCAGCTGACCAACAAGATGCTCATGAACTGTTGCATGTGCTGCTCACTTGCATTGAAGAAGAGACTGCTGCTATGGCTAGAAAGGTTGGGAGTGAGTGTGACTACAAGTCTGTTACCCTGTTCCACAAATCCAATTTATTTGTTTATTTTTAAATATAATCTTATGAAGCTTCTCAAAGTATGAACATGTTCCTAGAACCATTTCACACAATTAAGACCAAAAGCTGTTTATAAATGTTTAGGACATTGAGGCAGTGTGTGTATATAATATAATTGTCCACATGTAACACTTTCTTAACACTTTAAGCAATTATTTAATTGCTACATGGTGAGTTAGTAACAGTGAATTGGCCACATGGTGATGGCAGATCAGAATAGAGATATCTTATATCATGAGTGTTGTACTAGGCAACTACATTTCAATGACAATTTAATATTTGGAAGAAGTCATAATGCATGATGTGAGAATACAAATTGACCCTTCTTATATCATGAGTATTGTACTAGGCAACTACATTTCAATGATTAATGTTTGGAAGAAGAAATAATGCATGATGTCAGAATACAGATATCACCACCCCTTCTTTTATCATGAGTGTTATACTAGGCAACTACATTTTAATGACAATTTCATATTTGGAAGAAGTCATCATTTTATTTCTTTTATTTTCATTTCTTGAATTTTGATTCTTTATTATCATCCACATCATGCATAATGTGGATGATAATAAAGGAAAATTTTGTCAGTATTTAATTATTGCACTGAAATGTATAATATATATGCTGCCAAGTTCTTGTAAAATACACTTATGATAAAATATTGGCAGCATCTTCCAATATTTATGTTTTGGTTCTCAAACATTTTAAAAATGTTAATTCCATGCCCATCCAAAATGCAAATAAACATTAATTATTGTTTCCAAAATCTTATAATCTAGATAAATCTTAGAATTTGAGAGAACCAATTATGATTTGGATTTACTTAAGAAGTATTTCTTTCTAAATATTTTTTTTCAGTAACATATGTATATATACAGTCCCAGAGGTCAGGTTTTTTATTTCCACAAATTTTATGCACTCAGTACAGTTTTCGGGTTGGCTTTAGAAATTCGCATCCCGAATTTGGGATTGGTATGGTATTTACTTTATGGAGGTATTTCCCCCTTTCAATTGACACCCCTCACGGAGATTCCTGTTTTTTTTTTTTAATTGTGTTTTAAGTTTCGTATAACAGAACAATTTTTCAAGTTCATAGTAAAAATAAATGTGTGACAGTGAAACAGAATATTTTCTAATATATTATTATGACTGCCTTTCTTGGAACTTATAAAAGTTATGAAAAATATTTCTAAATAGTATATTAAAATGATTTCGGTTTTTTATTTTAAGTTATATATACAATGACTTTTTTTTTATCACTAAACTGTGACAGAAGCTAATCAGTGGACCCCAACTTATGGTACTAGTGTATCTAGTCTGCCCTACCCCTAGAGTGGCTACCCAAAAGCAAATGAACAAGAATTACTACAGTAGGAAGACAGCAATCAAGAGCATGCTGATTTTGATTTTAAACTAGCTGAAACATCAAAAACTTTAGGGTTGAGTGGAATCCACAACAAGATATTTTCCCTTTCACATAGACAATTCACAAAAATAGACTTTTCAGAAAACACTCCCACTAAGCGAACTTTTTTATCGGACATTCCCAAATTATTTGACCCCTTGTAGTGGTTGTCTCCAATTTCAACTAAGATGAAAATTTTGTTTCAACAAGTATGACATTCTGCTTGTTTAGTTTATTGCAAGGTGACGTCCCATGGCCGCACATTAGTTCTTATGATAGTAGGAAAGGCAAGATAAGTGCCTATTAATAAAAACTTTACACTACCGAAATTAGAGTAGTGTGGAGCCGTCTTACTAATCAAGCTGTTGACAAATATCAGAGATTGTCTCCAGGGCTACTATATCAAGAATTATTGTTGGAGCAACTCAATGGTTGTGTTAAGATGGATAAATGGTGAGCCGGAGCACTGGAAACCATTTGTAGCAAACATAATCAAGCAAATTATAAAAGCAACACCACCTGAGTTGAGTGCTGGAGGTATGTAAAATCAGAGGAAAACCTGGCTGTCTGCACCACCAGGTGGAATGGATCCTTATGGTTACCAAGCAAAACATCAAGAAAGCAATCAAAACCTCTACATCAATGATTAAGAAGTGAAAGGTCTTGGCAAGTAGCTACTGTTACCAAAAATCAAGATTAAAGCATTATCAAGAAAATGCTTAATAAATTCAGTTCATTAAACAAGGTAACCAGAATATTAGTATGAGTTACAGATTTTTATCAAGAAAATTATCAAAAAAGCAAGTAAAATCAACAAACCTCACAATAAACAAAGCAAAAATTCAAATAATTAAGCAAGAAATTTTTTATCTAGAATATCATGAAAGAGCAATATTAATATGTTTAACCCTATACTAATTCGAGATAATAAAGAGAGACGCGCACGCGGCTAGGCCTGATAAACGGAGTCGGCAAACAGTTTATTTGGAGTTTGAGATAACAACTTTGCTGAAAAGAATGAGCAAGATATACAGTTAACAATAATCAAGAACATTTAGCACTACTTTGGAAGAACCAGACCTCAATAGTAGAAGCAGAGTTTAACCTACTTTACAGTAACTATTATCTCCAAGCAGCATACACTTATCAATCAGCGATGACGTCAGTTGGTAAACGCAGTAAACTCAGAAACCATAGAAAATTCTGTGATTAACGATTTCACTCTGTCAGCAATAATTATAGCAAACAATATTTTGTAACATTTGAAAGAGATGCATGTTTTGTTGGATACATAAACAAATATTTACAACGGGCAGTTAAGTCTACATCTTCTCACGCCTGAGCAGCTCAAAAGAAAAATAAATATTGACACGGGAGTGGGTCAGGGATTGGAAATAATACTCCGCTTATAGGAACGAGTCTTTATTTACGGTCACTTTTTCTGAACTTGCACTTCGCCGGTCTGCCGCTGTTCCTCTTGTGGGCGGCGGTACCTTCAACGCATCACACCGCACCGAACACTAAGTCTCTTCTATCTTCTTCTTCTTGGAACACTTCAACTTTTCACTACTTCTTCTTCTTTACACTTTCGAGTCAGAACTAGAACTGCCGCAGGCCACGCTTAGTACGGCTTATATACCCCCGGATCTGTTCTATTATTAAATTAAAATTGTACTAGAAAATTCTTTTAACTATTTTTATCCTGCTTACACATTTTCCATCCATTTTTTTCTGTTCGATTTGACCCTGAACTTACTAGAAATTTCCATTTGCATAACAAAACCCAAAAAATTCCATACACTGGTAGGTGTATCGAACCCGGGTAGTATTGCTGACGGAGCTGTTGAAATTATCAATGTCTTGAAGTTTGACAACTCTCGTCATATACGCTGCTGGACTATATGATGTTTGACAACTCTCATCATATACGTCGAAGCGTTGCTACGCGACAATATCATCACTGGAAAGATTCCCTAGGACTCATAAGTACCCGTTGGTAGTATTGATTTACCAAAAATCTATCATCTTGTAAAAGTGAAAGCAGAATATTTACATATAATCTTTTATTCTTTTGAGACAAAATAAAAATATTTGTATTTGTATTTATTCGAAACCAAAATATCCCTAGTTCACTGAGATACATACGAAATAAATAAAATAATTGCCGTGCCATAGATATTTAAAGCAACCTAATGATTCATATCAAACCCGTATCAAGTTACCTAGATATCACTTAACGGCCGTTTTCTATAATGTATCTCTAGTTACGGATACATTGCTGTCACCGTATAATGAGAAGATCTTATCTATACATAGTTATGTCCAATATAATTATAGTCCAATGCTTTATGTCGATAGGTTATTGAAATGTACGTAAGCCTAAAAGGATAGATTTGTCTACCTCTAGTAAGTTAAACTAAGGATAGATAGGTTATTGAACACGGCCGTTAAAAAAAGACGCTTTACCGGCGATGACAGAAGGCGATCAAAAATCGTGTCAGCTGCAAGATTCTGACATTATTTTGTGCTCGAATATGTCACCAATTTATAATATCAAGGACGATGAAAATTTATGAGAAATAAATCTAGCAAGTGTAACACATATCAAGAAACTTGCAACATGATGTGGTACGAATGAAAATATACCTATTTTATTTTTGTTGCGGACAATGCCAAGTGAAGCTACTGTGTGAATATCAGATTTCACCGCTGCAGTCATCAAATGCCGACACTTGACAACGAGTCAAGGTTGTGTTGTAAAGTTCAAAGATTTTACGGTATTCACTCACAAGCAATACCTATTGCTTGTGAGTGAATGATTTGCCTTTGGCCTAACTCATGCGAGTTATTTGCAAATCAAGGCAAATCCTCAGGTACCTAAACTTTCTCCGATCAATCTTCTGATAAACATATCTATACCTATACGGCCCACTAGTAACTCGAAATATTATATCAGCTAACATGGAATACAGCTGATTCAGATTCGATTCAAAAGATCGTGCCGTTGTACATCACCGTCGGTCGGCGTCATCGTAACAGCAGCAGCTCAGTGGGTGGTGCAGAGACTACCGAAGAGGTCTTCGATGGAGGCGGGTCAAGGCCGCTTGCTTCTCCAGGTGTAAGTGACAGTGCTTAGTGCACTGTTAGTGATCGGTGCGTTTTGAATGTTCATGTGTGTGATAGTGAAATAGAGTCAACAGAGTACTGAGTGTTCCACGCTCTGTCGTAGTAAATAAGCAAAACAATCGCACGTCACCTAGTTTTCGCGCGGCTTATGTAGTCGGGGGCAACTAGTAAACTTGGAGTAGGAGTAGTGGTAGGTATTTATTTTGAGTTTTATTATTTTCTTCATAAGATCGCTTTCCATTCGCTTATAACATTCTGTCTTATCTTGTAGCTGAATTACTGTTACACGTCCACAACATGGCCTTTACAAACACCATTGAGTGAATAGCTGAATCGTGAGAAGATAGTTTAGGGTGGTTCCTTCTTCAAACTTTTCCAGCATATATTTTCACTGATCAACAGGACGTGATTTTTGCTGTTCGGTCAGGGAATGAGGTACCATCGCACGGCAAACTTCCTAACTTTTAAGGTGTTCGTCCAGGATTTTGGAAACTGCCTGAGATCTAATTATCTATATTCTCTATGTTGATGACTTAATATATGTTACAGGATTGGCATTTGATGGTCGGCCAGTCTAGATTTATCGTTCCGAATAACGGTTAAATTCACGAAACCATAAGTAAATGTTGCTATCACAGTAGCACAAATTGCTGTGACTTCAAACCAATTTCACTACGACACCTATAAATTACTTTGAACGAGCTATGTACAACGCTTCATTTTAATGAGTATCTGATGTACTTTGCTTTTTTTCTGATTACAGTAAATCAATATTGTATCAGTGCAAAAAAAAATGTGGTCTCTTGTCATTCAACAACTGGGCAACAGCTGGTATTCATAGGAGCAGACAACGGTTATATGAACTATATAGTGAGAGATCATCATGTAATCGTGATGTATCTTTTCTTCTATATATAAAAAAATATTCAAAATTATTTAAGAAAGTATGTACTATTGCTAAGTCAATGCATGTTAGATAAATACTTAAAATTTCTTCAAATAAAATAAAAATGACATGGAAAGTTATTAACTGGGAATCTGAAAGAGCGAAAGACTGCAAGTTTGAATACAATCTAATAATAAACAATACAAAAATCCACTCTGAGCAGGAAGTAGCTTCTGCTTTTGAGAATTTTTTTCTGACCTTCCAGTCTCTATCTCAAGCACCCTTGCATTCTCCACCAGTGTTGCCGAGTCACTTCTTTTGGAAAATGTAAAGGAATGTAAACATAATTTCAAATTCAGTGTTGTTAGCCCAGTAGAAATAATTAAATCTTTCAGATCTTTAGAAATAAAAAAAGCTGCTGATATATGGGGCATATCTGTAAAAATAATAAGTTCTGTTATTGACGTCATAGCACCATACGTAGCACTAGTTTTTAATAGCTGTATTGAACATGGCGTGTTTCCTGACCTTCTGAAATATAGTAAAATTACACCAATATTTTAATCGGGACTCACTTCTGACCCGAATAACTATCGCCCTGTTTCAGTGTTGCCGACCCTAAGTAAAATTTTTGAAAAAAATATTTTAAGCCAAATGCTTACTCACTTTAACACTTATAAGTTACTTCATATAAAACAATTTGGCTTTACTAGGGGACGCTCGACTACGGATGCAGGTGTTGAACTCATCAGGAATATTTTTGAAGCCTGGGTGGAATCACAGAATGCACTTGGTATCTTCTGTGATTTATCTAAGGTTTTTGATTGTGTTCAACATTCAACGCTGGTCAGGAACAATGGTATAAGAGGATCTGCACTCGATCTTCTGATATCATATTTAAATAATAGGATTCAGAGGGTCGAGGTAAATGGTAGGAGATCTCCTGGGGCTCCTCTCGGTATAGGGGTACCACAAGGGTCTATTCTTAGACCCTTCCTCTTCCTAATTTATATAAATGATCTACCTAACCTTGTAGAAAAAAAACACAAGGTGGTATTGTTTGCGGATGACACTTCACTTATATTCAAAGTGAAACGAAGCCAAGTTTTATATGACGAAGTAAACAATGCTCTATCTGACATCGTGAACTGGTTTAGCGCCAATAACTTGTTGTTAAATAGTCATAAAACTAAATATATTTAATTTATCGCGCCAAATGTCAAAAATGTAGATGCAAATATTTTATTAAACGGAGACGTGGTAAATCCAGTGGAATCTGTTGTATTTCTTGGCATTACTCCAGTATTCCAAATTGCAGTGGGGCCCCCATATTGAAGGATTGGCGAATAGGCTTAGTTCTGCAGCAGATGCGGTTAAGAAAATTAGACTGTTAACTGACATAGATACGGCGCGATTAGTATATTTTAGTTATTTTCATAGTATTATGTCCTATGGTATATTGTTATGGGGCAGTACGGCCGATATTAATACCATCTTTGTGCTGCAGAAGAGGGCTATTCGCGCGATTTATAACCTAGGTCCTAAGGAATCATTAAGAGAAAAATTTAAAGAAATAAACATTTTGACTGTTGCTTCTCAATACATTTTTGATAATGTAGTGCATGTTCATAAGCACATTGAGGAATTTTCTAGAAACTGTGACATTCACAATGTTAGCACGAGGAACAAACATACACTTGTTATGCCTACTACTCGGTTGGGTCGAGTTAGTAAAGCTTTTGTTGGTTGTTGGGCGATGTATATGCTTCTACAATATAATCCCAGAAAATGTACAAAACAAATGAGTTACGAAATTTAAAAGAATTGTTAAAAAACGTTTGTGTGGCAAAGGTTACTATAGCATAAACGATTTTCTTAATGACACCACGGACTAAAGCGAACACCCTCAGGCACTTATTGTACGATATCTCATTGTCACCCATATTTTTATATTAAAAAAAAGCCCGCTGAGTTTCTTGCGCCCATTCTTCTCAGGTCTGAGGCAGTCTCTTTTGAATGGGTGGTTCAATAAGTGATTTTAAATCCTATTTGGAATAAAAAAATTGAATTTACAGCCGGGCTGCCTGTCGGATGCCCTGGGGCTGAGCGGAGGGAAGGCGTGGTCTGCGCTGGCGTCCCCCGCGTCGCCGCCGGCGGGCTCGTGGCCGCTGCGCCCGGCCCGGCCCGCCTCTGCCGCGCCGGCCGAACCGGACTTGGTGGACTCGGGTATGTCGTCATAATATGTATCACAGGCTGGGCTACATCGACCTGATGATGCTCATAAACTATATCAACTAAACTTTTATGATTATTTGACATTCCAATTAGTACCAACATTCAGTTATGATAATATTAATACAATAATTGGAACCTGTTAATATTATATTGATTTAGTTATTATATTTAGTATATTTTTATTCATTGTAATATACTATAATCACATGCAAAATCTTAGTGATGTCACTTTATTATGAAGTTGGTAGTTTCGTATTTTTAAGATTGGTAGTAGGGTACCTAACTGTTACCAATTGCTCTCAGCTATTAACGACTTATTGTTGGGGCAGTCGGAAGTATCAGACGTGCTGGCTGCTTGTCACCCGACTGTCCTATTGTTATAAATCATTTAGTGTAACTTGTAAACAGTTGTGATTATAGTGAAATATATATTCTATTCGAGTGGTTCGTAAAAGTGTTATTAAATTATTATACATATAATTTATTTACTTCAAGGAAACTATGCGTCATGCTCGTGAACGAACGCTTCTTGTGGCTGATTGATCCTGTGATCGAGAACGCTGCTTATGTTTTTCAAATATTTAAAATGTTTATTAAAACTGATCTTCTGCTAGCGATACGTTCCAATAGTTACCGTCAACGCCAATACAACTCTACCTTTAGATTCTTTACGCGGCAAATCGCCCGTCCGATGTCAATTAGTAAAATGAATAGTAAACATAGCCTAGGTCGACACCTATTGTAAGATACCAGTTCGGTCTATATACATCTAGTATAATTACATTTAGAATTGAGACCACGAGTACCAGAGTAACCGAGCAGTGCCTAGTTTCTACATAACTCCTGCACTGAGTTATGAAGCAAAATAGAACATTCGTAATAGTTGATTTGAGTCAACTACTTTTATAATTTTTATGTTTATAAGTAATCAAAACAATTATTTACAATTATAATTGACTTTTTCAGATAGTGTGTCTTTTTAAGATATTATTATATTTTCAATTAATATTTATAAAATCAACCATAGAAATCTAAATATTAGTAGGTATTTATAGATCGAGACTAAACGAAAGTCGAAACAGCTGACGTGAAGCGACTCGTGAATAAGGTATATTTCAGTAAATCTAACGACCGAGACTTCCACAACCTGTAACCTTAAATTGAAATATTACATTGCATTCGTCCCTTGTTTGACTAAATCGCTGTTTTTTTTACATAAAATTTAATAAAGCTATAATTTTTACTCACTATGAGACTCATAGTTAATAGCATTGCTGTAATATTCGGAGCGTTGCAAACGTAAGCGTACGTACGTACAATCCCGCATGGGATATAAGCACAACATTTCAATTACCTACAATATTATTTTGTTATTTTGTTTCGCATACAGCGAGAGTTCAGCAGATAGGTAGGTAACTTTCCTATTGCTAACTAAGCCACGTCGGTTAGGCCACGCCGGTTGTCATAGCCTGAATTATGGCCTTGGTCAAATTTCAAGTAATTATTACAATAATTTTGATTGAGTGCCAAATGTTAAGACAATTGTCAACAGATGAATGCGGTGCGGAGTCACCCCCGGCGCCGCTCCGCAAGGGCGTGTCGCGCTCCTTCTGCCAGCTGAGCGGCGTCGGCCGGCGCTGGCTGGCCGGCCCGCGGCCGCGCCCCGCGCCCGCGCCGCCCTTCTGCGGCACGCTCGCCTCGCGCACCGCCTGCACCGCCTGCTCCACCAAGGTAGGCAGCTCCCGCGCAGCCGCACGGCCGACAAGCCAATTACATCTATATTGCAACTTTATATTATGACGTCGGATTCCAGAGCCCGGTCCGCTACGACAAGTTCGACAGCATCTCTCTGTCAATGAGCAACGCGAACGTCGGACAGAGTGGCTCCTACAGCTTGGCAGGTACGGCTTCGGCTCCAGAGTTGTGCCTCTGACGGATTGGACTAGACATAATTATATATTACAGGCCTGCTGCGGGCGTTCACGGCGCCGGAGATGGTGTCGGGGCTGCGCTGCAGCAAGTGTTGTGCGGCCGAGGGCGAGCGCGCCGGCACCAAGCACATCCGCACGCTCAGCTTCGGCAAGGTGGGAGAACTCATTACAGTTGGAAACGATGTTGTAATGTATTTTATTAATAAAATCAATCATGTTTTGTGTCAGTTGCCGTGGTGCCTGTGTTTGCACATATCTCGCGTAGAATGGAGCGTCGGTGGGCTCAGCAAGCGCGGGGACTTCGTGGCGTTCCCCGAGACACTCTGCTTGGCGCCGTACACCGCGCACCGGCCCGCGCAGGTACCCACCGCCCCATCGGACACGCTTTAGGTCATATAAACAAACTAACACAGTGTTCCATCTACCAGCCGGACCTCTCCAAGCTGACGGAGGCGTGTCGCCTGCGTGCCGGCCTATCGCTGCTGAACGCGGGCGAGGGTGCGGGCGAGGGGTCGATCTCCGGAGCGCAGTACCGGCTGGCCGCCGTGGTGGTGCACGTGGGTGGCCCGCGCTCCGGACACTTCGCAACTTACCGCCGCGGGAACGGCTTTGAGAACAAACGGTATACCCTAACAGTCAACATGATTTTTGCCCTGTACTTCCTCAGGGCGTAAAAAGTATAGTCCCAGGTCAAAAAGTGCAAAAGTCAGTCCCTAGTCAAAATTTGAGGACCGCGTCTACAGGTCCCATTGTTGTGACGCAGAAAAGGATCATCTCATGGGCTTCGTTCAAACGACAATTGCCGACTTACCTGCACAGAACCACTTCTCTGGAATCGTAGTCTTGGGTGACTAAAACGGGCTTAATGACGAATGGATTGGGTCGCGCAATATAAACTACGTAAGCATGGCGATCTGTGCTTAATATTACATTAGCGTATAATCTGACCCACCCCTAGCTGAGTCGCCATCTGCGGCTCTCATACGTAGATAGCCAAATGAACTTATGAAGTCGTTATTGAATCTTCTGATGACTGCAAATACACATAGCGTATATGGATCTCCGTTATCATCTCGTACCCTTCGAGGGTGCGACGACGTCGTTATCAGATGCAGTACAGATGAAACACTCATTGCACATCCTCTATGAATATGGTTTTTCAATGCGTAAACGTAGAATCTCTTTGGGAAGTCCAATTCTTCAACCATTTGAGATACGTCAGCTCCCTGCAAAAGGTATAGTACGATACATGAAAAGAATCAGTCTTAGCAGTGAGCTATATATCACATTGGTTGCAGTGAAACAGGACTGTAATACAGCCGTTTTACAAACCATAACGGTGTATTGTCATATATCTAATGTTGGGCCTCAGGGTAGCAGGGCGAACCATGTTTTACTGAAGCCCTTATCCCCATTGAATGGATCTCTGGTGGGGTGGACCGTTTTTTTTATTATTTTATATTTATTCAGTAAGAAACAAACAGTGTTTTTTATAAAAAAAAAAATATACAATGTACAAGTGTACACGGTGAGCGTTTCTATGGTCCCATGCTACCGTGACCCCGTGGACACGGCAAGACAGCCGTCAAAAAATATATCAGTATTTCTTTGGCTTTAGCTGGCGGCGGCCATTTTACACGCTTTATATTAGCTTCACTTGTATGTATGTTTGTAACTGACTCCTTTAGACGCGATTTTAATCCACTTTAAACAGCCAGATTTCATTCAAACTTTGTAGATTTATCGAGGACCGATGACAATACACTAATTTGATAAGATTATTCATTTTTCAAAATAAAATTTTTATATAATATGCCAATTTATATAATTTTTAAATAAATAATTTACTAATAAGCGCCATCTAGTAATTTATTGTAAACTACAAAGGAACCGCGCGACATGTCAAGACAGTTCCACAAAGTTATAGTGTTTAAATCGCTTAGGAGCGAATAGATGGCGGTGTATTTGTATTTCACGCCATCTAGCAGCATGTTAATAAAATCTTAGGGTAATTATGAAATGATATCATGGAACCTACGCGTATACAAATGATTTTGTAATAATGAATTAATGTTTTTATTTACGAAAATATGCCGCTGTTTAAGTAATCTGTTTCCATTATAAATTATTAATGCTACTGTATACGTACCAAGTGTTAACAGTAGTTTGCAACCATCCTAAACACAATGGTGGAAGTCGTACCAGAAAACCAAAAAGTTGTTTAGCGTTAACGCGCAATGAATTTATTACCTTCTCGTAGAGACGCACCAACCAAAGCGCCACATAATTCCAATTTTGGAGTTGTTTGATAGCCCCACACGACTTTTTGCTATCAATAATCTAATTGTAATTTCACCATTATCGTTAAGACCACGTAAATAAATAGATGGACCGTATGCTTGTTCAGATCGGCTTCGGTGAAAATGTGAAGTTCTAGCTCAACATCTCCCGGGCTACATCGACGACAACCGGAACAAACGTGTGTATGAAATCGAGACTTTGCTTTGCAGTCTCGCATTGGACTACGAAATTTAGTCCAATTCAACCCAAAGAAGACACAAGTTTGTGCGTTCATCGCTAAAAAGTCTCTCTTTGTGGTATCCCCTTGATTCGAGATCGCTCCCCTAACTGCCACAGCCTATATCAGCGTCGATAGGATCGACTGACGTTCATTTTAGTGGTCAATTGGAAGAGAAGGCCAAACTGGCCTCTAAAAAGCTTGGTGTACTCAGTAAGGCGAGACAGTACTTCACTACACGCCACCACCTGCAATATTTATATCTAATATATAAAATTCTCGTGTCATGGTGTTAAACATTGAACTCCTCCGAAACGGCTTGACCGATTCTCATGAAACTTTTATCATTTTTTAAATTTGTTTGATTGTGAGTCAGCATTAAAAAATACATTTAACTTCAAATATTCACCCATCTACGATCAACAGTTACTTTTGTATCGCGATTTTAATATCGGCAATACAACGTTTGCTGGGTCAGCTAGTATAATATATATATAAAGCGCAACTCTGGGCGGGCGCATACAGCGAAGAGCGGCTCAAATCATCGACGATCTATTTGATTTCGGATCGGCTTCGGTGAGTGCCAGCGGCCGAATACCACCAACGGACACTACGTGAAAATGCTAAATACCACCCGCATAACGTTGACGTCTGGCATTCCACAACCGCGCGGTTTTCAATATAATTCTTGCCTCGTACAGCAGCAGTATTTTGTCGAATCAATTACCAGCTGCTGCTTTGCCGAACCGATACGACTTACGCACCTTCAAAAAAAAGCATACTCTCACCTTAAAGGCTGGCAATGCATCTCTTGACACCTGCTTTTGCGATGTCCATGAGCGGCTGCCTCGCCACTCCCCACCACGTGAGGCTCTTGCCCGTTTGCCCACTCTTATATAATAAAAAACACTTGGCAGGCGGGTTGGCGATCGCAGTTGATGGTGGTACTCTCTCGGAAAGATGTTCTCACAGCAGATGCCTAGCTATCCGCCATTGGACTGATTTCATGTCGATTACCTTAGCCTACTGCTACAATAAATCATCAGGTCAATCAAATAAGTCAGGGGTTTAGATAATTTTAGGGGGTAACATTTTTGACATTTTATATAACTTACTTTATTACGTAATGCAGCATTAATAAAGGGTTTTGATTTATTATTTTATTTTTAGTGGTGTCTCCGCATTTTACTGCATCTCCGTATCAAATATCGTACAGGACTTTTTTTTAACACAGTGTTTGTATACAGCTGCATATTGCACTTAGACTTCAATGTCGTGCACTTAAATTTCACAACATGGTGGTATGCAGCACACCGGTGCTACATGAAGCCCGTACATGATAACTTCAGAAAACATTGTGTAAGGGCCCACATGTTTCCCGCAGCTGGTGGTACACGTCAGACACGCTGGTGCATGAGGTGTCGCTGCAGGAGGTACTGCGCTGTGCCGCCTATCTGCTGTTCTATGAGAAGCTGCTCGAGGCCACACCGGCGGCCCTCAGCACACAATTCTGAATGGCTACACACCAAACTCATTATCCTAGTGTTACTGTCGACAAAGCAGTATCCTTTGGGAATTTAAAATAATTTAAAGGTACTAAATTGCAATGTACCTGATCTTTACACCCTTTTAACAAAATATTTTGTTATTGTTGATATATTTATTATCATTAATTTTAAAAGAACTTTGTATGAAGGGTCATCTAAGTATTACAGTAATTATACATTTTGTATGTAAATATTTAATTAAAATAAATGACAAAGATGCTTCACATTGACTTAAATATGAATACAAAACTGTGTTATGTAATTTTGTGAATAATTTGTTATGTGTAAATCCATTTAATAATATTTGTCAATCCATAACTTAGGTCTTAGATGAAATAATGTATCATACCATAGCAGAGCTAGGAGCAATGTTTGCGAGTGATTCATTCAGTGAGATTCAATATCTTTCAAAAATATTTTACTACATTTATGTTATATTTCAGTGTCATAAATGTGGATGTATTATTGTTTTTTTGGTACCATGATAATTTCTGAACTTTTACTTAAGTACTTTATCATAGCTAATTCTCACCAATTTAAGTGATTGATAAAATATATCACACAAATGGAAACCGAGAGCTAAAAGTATATACTTTTAGTTCCTAGTGCCCTAGTTTGTTGAGGCATTTTTAGTGAACATTGCGAGAGAATGCCAAAAATATCATCAGCAATTTTTTGACATTAAGGAATTTCAGTCTATTTCAGGGTTTAAATAGACAAGTGCTATTAGTTATTAGTGCTAGTCCCCATACAAGAGTTCCGAAACGCCATATGTCCATATAAGATATCATATTTTTTACCTTTATTCAATGTCCACTTAACAACTGATGCCAAAAAATAAGAAAATATATGTCAGTGTCCTCGGATATACCCGTTTACACTGAGAGGGACACAGACATATTTCATAAGAATTAAAATAAATGTGTAGCCTTAGCATGTACCACAGCCTCATATGTGTACTAGTAGACATAAGTTTAATTTCTGGACCATAAACAATGAATTGAGTGACAACAACTGAGATAGAAAATATCATCCTATCCTCAATTATATATTAATTACTATATCAATAAGAACATATACTCACACAATATTGTAGAGCTAGTTCTTGATTTATTTTTTGCTCAATTAAACTTTATTCATATGTTCATATTTTTTTCTAAAATTTATTAGATCTTTGCCCATAAAGAAAACATTATTAATTAGGATAAGTCCATGATTCCAGAGCCCTTAGAGTAACACATGGTTCATGGACCTCAAAGGGTACATGGACTTGGTGGAACCTCTCCATGTGTCGAATATGGTACACCGGACTGTTAATGTTTTGAAGGATATGGCAAATAGTTCTGCTATTGTTTTATTTAAGTTGTGTGATTATATAACCTCATAATTCGTTCAAAATGTATTATAAAAAGTAAAACATATTGTGCCATTTCTATTATCTTATGCATTAATTTAATAAATTGCCACATGTTGACTTGTGCTTGTAAGCTTCACTTATCTAATAAGCCTGATTTTAAGGCAGAAAAACATCCCTACCTACTGTTACTACCGAGTTTTGATGTATTGGCTGTAATAAATGAATGTAGGTAGACATTATTTTAAAATTTTTTCATTGTTTGTTTATAATAAATAATAGCAACTTTAGAATGTAATAATTTATTGTTTTTGGTTTGCATTGAAGGAACATGTGTAAGTATAGATATACTATTCTTACTGTGCTTGGATTTGTTTATTTGATAATGTTCCCAAACTATAATATAGTTATATTATATTATAATTACTACATTAATGGGAATTGAAATGGATTAGTTGTGTGGGGACTGAAGAGTGTTCACAGGTTGTTTGTGAAAGGATATTATTGTTGGTTATGAATAAAAAATTAAATTTTGTGAAATATATTTAATTGTGTTGTAAATATTATAATATAAAATATTATTAAAGTGATAATTGCATTTTATTTTATCTATTGACTCATTCATATTATTATTGCGCAACTTATTTATGATGACAATTTTAATACAAAATCTTTGACTTTCTTTCTAACAAGTAATTTACATAAATATAAAAATGGGAAACGTTTATTTATCTTCTGTATCATTGTTTAATTTATTATTAAATTTAAAAAATTAAGTGTTACATTGTCCATGAAGTAGGTACTTCTCTTTACTTGATACTTTGCGGTATTAGTCATTTATTTAATTTGCTCTTTAGAAAAACAAGTTTTAACCATTAACTGTTGCTGTCCTGAATGATTTTAAATTAACTAAGTTTATCATAATATAAGTGAGAGATTATTTGATGATATTTACAAAAGAGCACACTAACAATTATTGTTCATACAATATATATGTATCAGATATATCTGTAGCCAAGTTTCATACACTTTCATAACAGACCATCCCATATTCTTACATGTTAAAGGTGTTTTTACTTATACTTATAGGGATTTATTTTTATAAGCAATACTAGTACATACTTAACATTTTTTTATTAACTTAAAACTTAACACTGGTTGAATCATAGTGTATTTTTGCACCACAACAACTTTTATATTTTAAAAAATGATGTCCACACAAAACTGAAATGGAGTAATGTACTGGATGGGTCAATATTATGACATACTGTCAATAAGAGATGCTCGCATTGTTGATGTGATGGCGGTGGGTTGCGCATCATTTAGCTTGAACACACTCTCTATGACTGAAATCTCCGTTGATGTTGTGTCCATGCCACAGAATGCACGCCAGTCATTCACAACTAACCCTGCAGCAACCACATCACTCCCTCGGTTCACTGTCCCTGCTACTAGGGGCACCTGCAGAAGGGATGACAACTCATCCTGGTCCTGTATTGTTGTTTTGGGATGAACCATACCTCCTCTATTGCTCAATGTTGTGTACGAACCGACCAGAACGTTTCCCGCCACTGTTTGCCGAAACACTTCCACATCAAGAGTGTCTGCAAGGATCTCTTCCGTGTCTTTATCCAGGTCGGGGTGGACGAGAGCTACGTAGTCGTTGCATGCTATGACATTGCCGAGAGCGCTCAGTCTCTCTTCTACTCGCTGCACCTTCACCCTGTCAGGTAAACTGTTGCGTATGTGTTGTAGTTCTGTGTCTGTTGTGGACGATGGGACGAGTAATCCGTTCTTGTTTGCGACACTCATTCTTCCAATGATTCGACATCCAGCAATGCTAACATGGACAACGGGTATTGTATCAGCTAATTCGGCTTCAAATACACTGTAGAAGTTTTCCGAACCGCCGATTGCAACTAAGCAATAGGAATTTGTGAGTTTACTAAACACTCCAACTTCATTATTATTTTCAAATTGAACACGTACTGCCATTATTGATTTTTGATATTTTTTTTATGTTAATTTCACAATATGATTAAAATTTCACGTGGGAAAAAAAACTTAGATTCATGCGGCGGGGGCAGGCGGATAAGTCATCAATCAGTTCCCACTTCACCAGTCACCACAATTATTTGACAGCTTTGATAAGTTTTACTTTTTTTTTTTTTTTTTATATTAATTCGTTCTTTCGAACAGGCTATAGCCAGGGGCCTTACTGCCTTGTCGTTAGTATTTTCATTTCTTTGGTATTTATTATTTTCACTATTTTGTTTTACAAAAAGTCCAATCCAGTTTTCTCATTTCATCTTACATTATTTCCATTTTCCTTTTCCAATTATGTATATTCGATAGCGAATATTTATAGTAGTTTCTTTCATCAAATCCAATCCAGTCTTAAAGTCATCAGTTATTTTACCATTTCCGTTAATGTATGATTCTCTAAAGAATATTTTCCATATTTTCCTTTTAGTAAGTCCAAATCCAGTAATATAGTCTCTAATAATTTTCCCCTTTTCTTAAAGTCAAATCCAGTGTAATTTGCATAACTTTTTAGAATAATACCTACCTATTTACATTATCTGTTCAGTTCGCGAATTGCGCTATGCTATTACTAGTTGTATATGTACAAGATAAAACGTATTTACATAATTATAAACAAATTTACAACGTATGTATCTACAAATTACAATGTATTTACAGTACTACATACAAATTTATACAAGGACATATAAGTTGATGTGTCCTTTAATAGATCTATTACTGAGAGCGGGATTATATTGGGTGCACCATATATTTCCAGTAGCTCATCCATCAGCACAAGGCGCTGTATGCCAAAGGACGAACAATCAAAAAAGATGTGATCCAGAGACTGATCTTGTTGCTTATTACAATGGTCACAAAAAGGAGAGGAGACAATTTTTTTGCGATGAAGATGAAAATTCAATCGATAGTGACCAATACGCATTCGTGTTATTGTAGTATAGAACTTTCTGTGAGCGTTATTTTTAAACTTGATAAGTTTTACACTTTTGACAATTTCTCTGTTTTTTTTAATGTGTCCAGTCTTAGAGTCAAAAAATCAAATTCATGCATATGAATTTTAAATAGGATTTTTTAAATGAATCAAAATCTACCACATTGTCGAAAATATATGCCTCAGACCTGAATAGAAAGGGTGCAAGATTGTCTGAAGAAAGTCTCTTTATTAACATTTCATTTTCATTCCATACTTTATCCCCGAAAAACAAAAAGTTACCGTATGGTAATAAAGAATCTCCACAATACTACCTGAAACTGAAAATTCAGGTAATACTGTTAGAGGAGAAATAATTAATAGCCTGCCATGGCCCCGAAAAGTTACCTGCGTCTACTTTTTATGTGAATTTAGAGACAAGCTTTAACAAAAAACTAGTTAAAGAAATATAATACATATCTATAAGTATCCCCAACGAATAAAAATATAAGATCCACGTAAAAATAACTCTATTTTACAATGCTAGCGTTGCCAACAGTATGGATATCAGAAAATTAATTGCATGTGGGTTGCATTGCGTATAGGTGTGTGAAATGTTGAGAGGGTCACAAAACCTCAGACTGTCAGAAAAGACTACAGATCGCCTCGAGCTCTTTATCCGATTCGATATTGATTTATCGAGTAACTTGTTCGAAAATATCATTCGTACAACGATATCCACTTAAGCGGCGATAGTTAAAAATTAAATGATTTGAGCAAAACAATATTGGAAAAATTTTGATATTACGTTGATTACACTGAAAGTTCTTGCAACATATACAACTAAGTCTAAGTAAAAATTTAAATTTAGTTTAGTATGAAACGTTGAGCGACGTAGTATAATCCGGCTAAGTTTGAAGCGAACAGTTGCAATGTAGTGGATTTCGAATATCTCCGATTTTTTACAAGATTATAGCCGTCATCAGTCACTGTATCAATGACTGCACATTTCATACAATCGAGTGAATCGCTTTTTTCTTAGGGAGTTTCGCTAGGCTGGTACAACGTCTCTAATGTTGTCATTTGTTACGGTGAAATACATTAATTATGATTTCTATTAATAGTGATGATTAGATATCTATGATTAAAAAATGGAGTGATTTGCATTTCATTAAAAAAATTAAAGTGCGGATTGCATTACATAATGTTATTCAGAATCATGGTCCGACTGCAAACCCCCACATTTATGATGTAGTTGTTACGTTCCTATAATCACACACGTTAGGTCCTGGGGAAAAAAATTATAGGTTGGTACTTAGTTAAGAAAACTCTTTGCAAATATACCAAATCTCATCTGTTAAATATTTATATACTATTGAAATATTATTTGCATCGGTATTGAAGGATGACGACTTACTTTTATGATTGACAGCTTTCACAAATAGGCAGCCAAAATCAAAATGTCTTATATAAAATATTCAATTTAATATTTTTCATCTGATTGTAGAACACATTACAAAATGTCGTCCGAGCGCAAGAAAAATGCACAGATTAGTTAACGTGAACTATTTGATGCAGAATAACGATACACCAAATGCTCGGATAGACTCTGTTCAAAATTTTCGACAAGCTGCAGCTGTAATAGGTCCGATCAATTATAAACCAAATATTCGAGAAACGCTGCAGAATTTGAATTTTAACTTTCGAGCTAACAGTTTCTCCAGTTTGATTCGGGTAAGAATGTTGCTTGTACCTGCTATAGAAAGCAGCAGATGGGTACTTAGGCATATATGCCACGTGATACTAAATTAGGGATAATAATATTGAGTAAAACCGTTACAGGAATGCTGCGTCACCGAAGGGCAGACTCTGCTCATATTTTGGGCCTGTAGAAGCACTGACAGCAGAGTCACCAGCATGTCGGCGTCTAGTTGTTCCTCGCTCCAAATACAGGTATGTTAATAAACAAGTCAATAGTGAAGGACCCTTACGGTACGTAGCAATGTGAGAGCACGAAGGATTGCAAAGTGCATCGCGGTTGCTCTTTTGAAACCTGAAACTGTGGCGTAACTATACAAACAAGGCTCTCAAGAGTCCATATCATATAATGGTTAATAGGGAGGTCTTATGAAGCTTCTTCGATTTGTCAGTGTTTACAACAAATATGTTTTAGGGACCGAGAGTCTCCGATTGTTTCGCAATAACGTCCACCGCTATGTTTTGCATCTTTTTGGGATTGAACGAGACAGATTAATATAGAAATGCTAACCATACTGATATTTTTATTTACATAGAATGGATAGAAGTCGATCTAACTAAAAATAGAAAATTATTTATTATATATATATTAAATAATAATAAAATTATTTATTATATATAATGCTATCAGTTTTATTCTTTTGTCAGGCTTCTTTGACACCAGAGACCTTCTTGTGCCTTCCTAAGTATAGTAATGTTCTTCTACCTAAGTATAGTAGATAATACGATTGGGCCACATCATTTCAGGGTTAAACCACTCTCTTATAATGATTGTTGAGCGGGCATAACAAGTAAAGTAGATGACAAGGCACAAAATTGCGTTAGTATTACCCCTGCTGAAGAAGTGAGACGAATGAAGGGAGGCAAGTGTCCCGGATGGGATTATTGTCGAAATTATTTACATTGTGTTATTGACTTAGTTTTCTTGCCAACATATTAATGAAAACTATTGAATTTCCTGTGCCAAAGAGAAGAACTGGTGATATGTCAAGTACTAAAAATTATGGACCGATTTCACTAGGTACTATTATAGGGGAAATATTTGAAAGAATGGACCCTGATTTGAATTCAAAGTTAAGAATTGACGACGCGCTATTCGATTTTTGTACCAATCTCTCCAGTGACGCTGCAAATTTTGTTTGAAAACGACTGTGAAATACTACACTTTCATTCCTCGATCTTAGTCGAGCGTTCGATCTCGTAAATTAAAGTTTACTCTTTTCGAGAACTTCTAACTTTTCTCTTTGCTCGAGGCCGCTCATTCTCGCTATTGTCACCGAATTCCTCATCTCTGATATGAGCGGTTTCTTGGCCGGCCTCACCACCGAGATCTTTGAGCCGCAGCTGGGGTGTCACAGTGCCATCGATAGGTTTAATTGGCGTGTTGTTGTTTCCCTTGTGCCTTTTCTTTGTATACTCCAGACATGACTATCCCTTGACTGTATCACCGCTGCTGAGCAGCCCTACACACTTAGCGCAGGCGACAGCAGCCGCAGGTGACAAGAATTTGCCACACGCAGTACATGTGTTTGCCATTTTAAATTACTATAAAATTGTAGTATAATTATTATTGTATAGCAGAGTTTGAGTTAATTTTGATTTATCAATATATTATAGTAAATACCAGATGATTTTATAGCCACCTTTTATAGTTTACACTGTTAAATGTTTATAATTAAAAAAGTTTAAAAGAAAATCTGTTATTTTTAATTATTTCACGGCAAAACACAAAACAGCAGTTAATCGTTTATTATACGGTACCTTTTATTATGCTGTTATTTGAAGACTTCATGGTACGTGATTACTGAAATAAAGTTTGCTTTGTCCAACCTATTTTTTTTATCAAAGACAAGATTTCAAATTGCCTAAAAATCTACCCCAAAAACGTATCGTTTTATTTCTAAAAAAATTTTAATGCATGCCTTACTTATCGCTATTTTCTATCGCCGTGGAAAACAGCAAAAGTAATAGGAATCCCTAAGCCCAGCAAAGATTTATCAGACCCATATTCATATCGCCCCATTAGTCTTCTCCCGTGCATTTTCGAAAAAAGAGGATGAATTTCTGCTAGGCATTATTTCTGCGATCGAAATTACGCGGCTGACAACTCACAAAATTACGCTCGTTTTACGATTTTTATAAGCACTACGTGCTCAGTCATGTATGCACGCGGAAGAACTTGAAGCTAATCCTTAATTTAAAAGAAGCTAATTGTCGATAGAAGGTGTCCTTACCATACGCCGTCCGACGTACGACCATCGCCTATGAACAGCTCCGTGACCACAAGGCACGTCCAAAGCACTGTGTTGCCAAGAATTTTTCAATGTTCTATTTTCACAATATTCAAATTCCACAGCGCTTTCAAATTTGCTCATATTTAAATCTCTAATTTTTGACTTAATAAATACAAATATTTCATTCATTGTTTCTATATCGTTAGACATTAATGCGCAAACAGATATGTAGCATATAACGAAAATTAATCTGTATATGAGTGAGGAGACACAAGTAGTAGATAGATATCGATATAAAATTATTATTACACCTGTCGCAGGCGCAGGCGAGTGGGCTCAGCCAGGGCTCCGGGCGCAACCGCGAGCTGCGGTCTGTGGCTCAGCAGACGGACATCACCAGCTGCAGGTACCCTCCCGGCGGCGCCTCACCAGGTGAACGAACTATTGAGGATCCGAACCAACTGACCAACACAGCTAATGTTAATTGTGCTGTTACGTCCAGATCAGTTTACAATTTGTTTTTTTTTTTCTATCGAAGTGGAGGATAAACGAGCGTACGGGTCACCTCATGTTAAGAGATCACCGCCGCCCACATTCCCTTCTAACCAGAGAAGCACAGGAGCGTTGCCAGCCTTTTAGAAAGGTATACGCGCTTTTTTGAAAGAATCTCATTCCGAAGAAAGTTCCATAAAAATCGCTAATTTCTGGCGTGTGCGAAAGTTGAATTTGACAGGAATTAAGGCAGGAATCAGGTCAAGCTGCTCTCGGAACACCCGGTTATAAATGCGGTTGAAGACAATGATGCTACGTCTCTCCGCAACGCCAAGTGATATATATATAGCCTTTTACAGTGTCCTATTGCCCAGGCACTTCTTCTCCCAATACATTGGGAAAGTTCATTGGGTCTTTGTTTGGATTTCATTGCTATTCGCTTGGATCACAACATATGTTTTTCTTTTATAAATGTATATTTTGTAATTATTTCTTTTTTGCGTTGTGTCCTTGCTAGAAGCTTTGTCTGTCAGTCTGTCCTTTGTCGTTTTCGGCTTGTTGTAAAATTTATGTCCCTCTCTTCAATGATGCAGTCCTTAGAGTACGCCATCATTTTACGTTTACCCTCCTCGTTCGGGGGTCTTACATGTAGTGGGGCAATTCCCACCCCACATGTACTTTAGAAATTGCCGATGATTACGTCTACCTTGGACAAATAATGCAGTTGGGCAGGTCCAATTTCGGGTAAGAGGTCACTCGTCGAATCAAAAACAGCTCCCGGCGAACAGATACTTATAAGCGAAAGGAGAGACACGAGGAAGCTGTGGTAACAAACGAGATGTCCAACAACTAAAAGCCGCCTCAACCACCTCTCATAGCTTTGGACAAGCATACAGAAGAGGGCTGCGAAAGCCATATATTAAATACTAGCTGACCCGGCAATCGTTGTTTTGCCATATAAAGTATAATTCAGGCGATAGTTTTATAAGTAATAAAATATTGCCTATATTATAGCCTGTACATCATTTTGTTCTATTGTCAATAGTTTTTGCAGCGCACGCAAAAATAGGTTTTCGATTTTACACCTTGTGTTACAAAATAGCAATTTTATTACGGATCCCTAATTTTGAAAAAAAAAACATGGCCTATAGCCTTCCTCGATAAATGGACTACCCAACACTGAAAGAATCATTCAAATCGGACCAGTAGTACCAGAGATTAGCGCGTTCAAACAAAACAAACAAACAAACACTGCAGCTTTATAATATTAGTATAGATAAATGAAGATTTACCCTCACTTCACAAGCTATGCAAACAACTCTCCAGCAGCCTTCTGAAGTTCGCAACGGCAGACATGGCGAAAATGCTTGCCGACGGACTGGAGTGACAGTTTGCACCAAATCCAGACTTTGACCCCCAGCACACCAGAAGGGTAGAGGAACACGTAGAGGCATATCTAGCACGAAGAGAGACCACAAGACAACAAAATCAGATATTCGTGACTCCAGGCTAGGTGATGTTGTTAATCAGACGATTACCTACCAGAAAGGCACCTGCTCTGATTACTACCGAAAAACTCAAGAGCATGCCAGTGAAAGCTGTGGTCGCACTCACACGCATTTTCAACGGCATATTTCGCGCTGGCCATTTTCCAGATACCTGGAAAGTAGACAAAGTGGTGAATGCTAAAACCGGGAAAGCTCGTTGATCAGATAGGTATGTAAAAATAATTATTGTTCAATACCTAGTGGGTAGCTGGTACGCACATGACAACCGAAACTGTACGAAACGAAAAATGATAGCATCGGGTCGTGTCGGAAAAATATGTGCACTGCTGTTTTGCTACAGATTTACTGCGGAATATGGACTGTGGACTATGGAATGTGGACTGTGGATGGTAGACTGTGGAATGTAGACTGTGGACCGTTGAATGTGGACTGTGTAGGCACTACTGCCCAGACGAGCTAGTTTGAGTTCTTATTTTTAGCGACTCTGTGTTTTTAGTTTTTTCGGTGTATTCAGTGAGCCTTCGTCTTCAGGAGCCAGGAGTTATATTCTTTCTGTCAACATCTCATCCTCGTGGATCAGATAAGACTTGTGTCAGCTCCAGATAATAGGGCGGCGGTGTTGCAGTGGCCTCGTTGGACTCGGATGAGCAGCGCGGCGTGCGCGAGCGCCTCGCTGATTCGCTGACGTACTCGTCGCCGGCGTCGTCTCTGCTGCAGCCACCCCAGCGGTCCATATCCATCCTGGGCTCGGTTTGCGCGCTGCTGCTCAACACAAAGGTCTCTAAATACTATTATTTATTTGTTCAACAGAAACACACGGTCACATTCAGTAACTAACATAAGCAGGATATTAAATCTATCTAAATAATATAGAGATGAAAATTAAAAAGGTATAACTAAAAATCGGGTTTTTAATGATCCTAATGATTTATTCGAGAACAGATCTAATTGGCGAAGTTCAATATCCACACACTCTCCTGATAAAACTTTTTTTTAATATAAATGGTCATCCTGTGCGGTATGCTGAATAACTTTTTTTTTATTTATTAACACATTTACGCTCACATCTACGTGGTACTTTATATGAAATGTTATGCAAAATGGCTGGAACGCCAATCACATTATTGAGAATTTTCAAAAATAATATAGAATCAAAATAAGTGCGACGAAACTGTAACACACAATATTGCATTTTTTTATTGAATTCGCATAGTCCAAATACTCCACACAACTCCATGCTGCCCTTTCCAGAACACCCATTGTGGGCGAATGAGTAAAACGTCCACAAATTCTATATAAATATATATAAGGTTATATTTTAAACAAAGGTACGTGCGCCTTGCGCCAGAGTTCTGAAGTAATGGGCCGAAGTTGTGCACGATAGGTGTCCGTATTGAGCTGTCTCGCTGCCGTCTGCACGTCAGTGACAAAGGCGCGATGTTCACGCCTGAACATCTTCCGCCTCTTGAAAGAGTTCACTTTCAACATTTCCTTCAATAGGAAGCCGGACAATATTGTGAATGGCTCGCCGTATCGTGCCTCTGGTTGTGTAGATGTCTACAACTCTGCAGACGTTATCAGCTCCCAAATGCAAATGTGATATTCGTCCCAGACGCCAACGCTGAGGTGGCAGATTCTCCTCCTTTATTATAACCACATCTCCTACCTTGGGATTAATTGAATGGATTTCCATTTTGTTCGCTGTAGCAACTCTGCAAGAAATTCTTTTCTCCAGCGATCCCAAAACTCACGACGTAGTTTCTCGATGAGTTTGTACTTTGGTCGTCCGTCTTCTGCTGGTAGAGAAGGCATCGACATCAATGGACGCCCGATGAGAAAGTGCCCAGGGGTTAACGGATTCAGCTTAAATGGGTCAGAGGACAAAGGAGATAAAGGACGAGAGTTTAAAATGGATTCTATTTGTGTAAATACTGTTGTCAATTCTTCGAATGTTAAAGACACGTTTCCAACAATTCTTTTTAAATGATATTTTGCTGCCTTTACACCCGCCTCCCAGAGGCCTCCAAAATGAGGTGAATAAGCAGGGCTAAATTTGAATTTAATTCCTTCACTACTTGAGAAGTCAATGACAGAGTCTCGAAAAGAGCGTAAGATTTTACCTAGTTCATTATTTGCACCCACAAAATTAGTCCCGTTGTCACAAAAGATAACATGGGGTTTACCTCTACGAGATACGAACCTGCGCAGGCATAGTAAAAATGCTTCAGTACTGAGATCACTCACCACCTCTAAGTGTACAGCTCTAGTATTCAAACACACAAAAAGACATAAGTAACATTAAGTAATTCGATTGCCTCGTCCTTTCTTACTAGAAACCATAAACGGACCGGCGAAGTCAATACCGCTTGTATAAAATGGGAAGGTAGCGTTTGTCCTAGCTGACGGCAAATTACCCATTATTGGTTGAACACATCTACCACGATAACGTGCACATATAACGCAATTCTTTGCCACCCTTCGTGCCAGATATCTTCCTCCTATAGGCCAAAATACTTCACGAACAGAAGATAATAACTGCCGGGGGCCTGCATGAAACAAGCGGCGGTGCTCATATTGCATAATTAAACTCGTAAAATTGTGCTTTCCATTCAAAATGATTGGATACTTTTTATTGTAAGAGTATGAGGAGTTTCCTATACGACCACCGATTCTGAGTAATCCATGTTCGTCAAGAAACGGATTTAAAGGTAGAAGTTTAGATTTCTTATGTAACTGTTCACTATTTGACATTATAGACGATATTTCATTTGAAAAGCTTTCCTTTTGACACAGCTTGATAAGAGTTTGTAATGAAGTATGCATTTCTTCAGTTTGCAAAGTACCTGTCAATCTATTATTTTTATTTTTAATGTTATTTATAAACCTTAGCACATACGAAAAAATACGTTTAAGTTTAGGAAAACTTGAATAGTTCGAAAAATTAATAACAGAGTTTGAAATATGGGTTTGTTCTACTTGCACGAAAGCTTTAAGTTCAGGTAAGTGCGTAAAAGTATGAGGATGCTCAGGCCAGGCAGCAGATTCTTCCTTCAAGAAGGAAGGTCCTTCCCACCACAAGGAAGCAGAACGTAGTTTCCGAGGATCCAAGCCCCGTGAGGCCAGATCAGCGGGATTTTGGTCAGTAGGCACATGCCTCCAGGTGCACCCTTTAGTAAGCTCATGAATTTCTGCAACACGATTTGCTGCAAAGGTTTTCAAGAGCTTTGACTGAGCTTTAATCCAGCCTAGTACAACTGTTGAGTCAGGCCATAAAACCTTCTTAGTAACACAGCAACGAATTGACTGTATTACCTTTGTGACCAGCCGTGCACCAAGTAACGCTCCACATAACTCCAAACGAGGGGTAGTCATGGCCTTTAGGGGTGCAACCCGTGATTTAGCACATAACAAATATACTGAAACTTTATTGTTTGAATCAGTGGATCGTAAATAGACACATGCACCATAAGCTTGGTGTGACGCATCAACAAAACAATGCAATTCTATATCAATGAAAGAATCACACAAAACATTTCGTTGAATGTTAATATCAGATAATGTTGGTAAATTACTAGCAAGCTCTGACCACCTTTTAGCTATAGCTGGCGGAACTGGTTCATCCCAATCCAACTTCTCGCTCCATAGTTGCTGTAAAATAATCTTTGCTTTGATTATACATGCACATAAGAGTCCTAACGGATCAAATATTTTGCATGTCATAGAAATGATAGAGCGCTTTGTAATTTTCTTCTCAGATTCTAAGTTTACTACAAAATGCAGAAAATCTGAATGCGGTGACCAATTAAGACCTAATACAGAAAATCGTTTATTTAATTCTAGATCTTGAGATGTAGTCGATCCGTGAAGTATATCAGGACAATTACTTCTTATTTTATGAAGGGGAAAATGTGCAGAATTGAGAACTTGTCTGACACCGTCATATATCCTCTTTAAGGTCACCTTAGATTGAGAACCAGTGGTTAAATCATCGATATAGGTATCGTGCTCTATCGCAGTAGAAACAACAGGTCATCATCTTGAATGACTGGCCCTACACACTGAATATCATTCAGTGATTTTCCAGAAGTAGTTTTTGCGGAAGCATCAAAAACTACTCTGAGTTTAGTAGTCTCGCTTTTTTCTTTGAGCACAGCATGATGTGGCAAGTAATGACCGAACTTAGGTTTTTTAATTTCACTTAAATGTCCTAAGCTGCGGTATTCCTCAATAAATTCTGTATAACGTTGTCTTAATATGGGATTTTTATCAAATTTTTTCTCTAAGTTAAGATACCTCTTTTTAGCTAAGTAGTACGAGTCACCTAGTGCTTCTTCAGGGTTTTCTTTCAGTGGTATTTGAACTGAAAATCTACCATTTGATAATCGTTTTGTATTTTTTATAAAGTGTGACTCGCACAACCTTTCCTCGGGAGTGAATGTTATATTATTAGAACTTTGACTAACTTCTTCAACTTCCCAGAACCTTTGTAATAAATTATTATCAAATTTTCTTGTAAAATTACAAATCACATGATTGTTAGGTGGGACACAGTTGTCCAAAGGACCACTAATAAGCCAGCCAAAGTGAGATTCTTGTAAAACCAGTTTACCTACACTTAATTCAATGCGCTTGGATCCTATCAAATCCCAAAATATGTCAGCACCTAATAGCAGGTCAATCTCTGAAGGGCGATGAAATTCAGGATCTGCAAGTTCAATATTGTGAGGCAAGTTCAAATTAATTATGTTCACAGGAGCACTCGGCAAAACGCTTGTTATTTTAGTTACAACAAGACATTTTATTTCTTTCTTAAATAAGTTATCACGTGATTGCAAAGTTATGTTGCATCGTTCTTTAATACTGAAAGACAAATTATTAATGCCCAAAATACGGAGCGGTTCAGAAGTTTGCGAGGATAGATTTAATTTGTTTTTCAGGGTAAAGGTTAAAAATGATGATTGACTGCCGGTATCTAACAAAGCCCGAGCAAAGTGAGTTTGATTTGTTTCTTTATTAATTATTTTGACTACAGCAGTGCACAGCAACACCTGATTAGAGGTGGCTGCTGACAGCGCGACTGATGACTGTGGATTTGTTGTGCTTGTATATGGTTGTGAGTTATATTCCTTTGACTTACTTAAATGCAATAGAGTATTGTGAGCATATTTACATTGCCTACACGAAGCCTTTAAACGACAATTTTTGGCATTATGACCTTCACGCAAACAATTAGTACATAGTTTATGCTTTGCAACTTCTTTAATCATATCAGGAACATCTAATTTCTTGAATTTTGTACAGTCATATATACGATGCCCTTGTTGATTGCAAATGAAACACAAGATATCACACAAATTCGCTGTAGAAGCGACAAAAGAACTTGTTTTGTTAAAATTCTCCTTTTTATTTGAATTGCAATAATTTTGGGATAAATTGTTCTGATTTTTATTCCAATTTCCTTTTAAATAATTACAAGTTCCTTTATCATTAGTCGCTGCAGTAGTCTCTAAAATATTTGCCCTATCACGAATAAACTTATAAAATTCTTCTAAAGTCGGAATATCGGACAAATTATTTCGGTGTTCTTCCCATTTTATATTCGTAACGGAATCTAACTTCGCCGTAATCATGAATACGATAAGAGTATCCCATTTATCTGTTGGCTGACCTAAGGAGTTGAGCGCTCTCAAATTTTTTGACACATGGTCTATTAGGTTGCGTAATGATATATAAGATTCTTTAATAAGTGGTTCAATACTAAATAACGTTTTAAGGTGATTATTTATAAGCATCTTCTTATTATCATATCTATCGCATAATAATTGCCAAGCAATAGAATAGTTTTCTGAGGTAAACTCCAATGATTTTATAACTTCAACTGCTCCGCCCTCTAGTGAGGATCGGAGATAGTGAAACTTATTGATGTCGGGTATCGAAGCTCGACAGTGGATTAATGATTGAAAAGTGTCTCTATACTCAAGCCATTTCAAATAAGTTCCGTCGAAAACCGGTAACTTTATAGTTGGCAATTTTATAGAATCGTTTTTATCTGGGTGAGAAAAGTCGTCATTATAAGTATTTAATTTATTCCATTTACCAATCACACTTTTCAAACTAGCTAAGACCCGGATAAAATTATCTTCAATCTCAGCTCTCAGTGATAATTGTTCGGCAATGTCTGATTCTGCCTCAAGCATAGATTCAATTTGAGTTTGTACATTATCAAAATCATTGGACAACCTTTGACATTTTTCTAATCGGATTTCTAACTCCAATATCTTAGTTGTCGTTAAAGTTTTAATATCCACTTGCATTAAAGAACTTACATATTGTTTTGTTGTTGTTAAACGACCCTTTACATTTCCCCGATTCCTAATTAATTGTGCTAATGCAGCCTTTGCTTTCTCAGACATAGTAATAAATGCTGACAATTAGCTTTAAGATGACAAATGCAAAAAAAAATAGTAATCAAACTAGCTGACCTTTAATTGTGTTGGTGCATACAAATGAACCAGATAATAATCTGTGCATCGAACCCAAGACCTTTGTACTACGCTCCACTCGTCAATGTTCCAAGCTAAGCTAATAATTATGGAAACCTGATATTTGATAATGGGGATTCAAAGCAGAAAAAAAAATTCAACTTGCTTTTATGAAGTGTATATATAGTAGGTATTTTAGAGCCTTTGATGTGAAATCGAAAATAAAATGCAAGAATAGCAGTGTAATATTGTGCCCAATTCTAATAAAAATGCAACAAAGCGCGTACCTATTTAAATTAATGTAATTATAATATAGTATAAACAGTTTAATGATATTATGAATGCAGTACAAATAGTAACTGATTTAGATTTAGTAACTAGCAGTCTTTACACAAATAGATGAATATTCGGAAAGGAAACATAGGATATATGAGCGTTACTTCCCTTCAATTGAATCAGCTGATGCGATGACTTTCAAAATTCCAATAAAGATTATAATATGCGGGCTGCTCTCGCACGGGTCAGTTGAAGTTGCTCGATAGTACGCAATCTTGTTGTAATGGGTGCAAAGTACAAGCCGCGATGCCACGTTGTCTCGTGTTTAATTGTTTCGTAATCCGAAGATTGCAGTCCTGTCACGGTCGCCACTTTTGTGGGCGAATGAGTAAAACGTCCACAAATTCTATATAAATATATATAAGGTTATATTTTAAACAAAGCTAGGCCGAAGTTGTGCACGATAGGTGTCCGTATTGAGCTGTCTCGCTGCCGTCTTCACGTCAGTGACAAAGGCGCGATGTTCACGCCTGAACACCCATAGTGAAGATGACCTTCACATAGGCCACAGGTCACAGCATCAGCTAGCACATAACCACATTTTATTCATAATTATTGATGATAATGAATCATTCTGGATAATTCTTTTAAATCCCCTTTATATCTCCCGTGTTCCTTGACATATTCGAGCTATTTTGGGTTCACAAATCACCATAGCACTTGAACATGTCCATGCTATTGCTGAATGCTTCAAACAGGATTCAAATTCAAATATTTTTATTCCAAATAGGATTTAAAATCACTTATTGAACCACCCATTCAAAAGAGACTGCCTCAGTCCTGATAAGAATGGGCGCAAGAAACTCAGCGGGCTTTTTTTTTAATATAAAAATATGGATTACAATGAGATATCGTACAATAAGAGCCTGGGGGTGTTCGCTTTATTCCCAGTCAGTGGTGTCATTAAGAAAATCGTTTATTCTATAGTAACCTTTCCCACACAAACGTTTTTTAAAAATTCTTTTAAATTTCGTAAAACATTTGTTTTGTACATTTTCTGGGATCATATTGTAGAAGCATATACATCGCCCAACAAAAGACTTACTAACTCGACCCAACCGAGTAGTAGGCATAACAAGTTTATGTTTGTTCCTAGTGTTAACATTATGAATGTCACAGTTTCTAGAAAATTCGTTAATGTGCTTATGAACATACAGAACAGAGGCCGCACTGCTCCATAACAATATACCATTGGACATAATACTATGAAAATAAATAAAGTGTTCTAGTCGCGCCGTATCTGTGTCAGTTAACCGTCTAATTTTCTTTGCCAATCCTTCAATATAACCGGGCCCCATTGCAATTTGGAATCAAGAGTAATGCCAAGAAATACAGTAGATTCCACTGGTTTTACCACCTCTCCATTTAATAAAATATTCGCAACTCCATTTTTGACATTTGGCGCGATAAATTAAATATATTTGGTTTTATGATTATTTAACAATTAGTTATTGCCGCTAAACCAGTACACGATGTCAGATAGAGCATTGTTTACTTCGTCATATAAAACTTGGCTTCGTTTAACTTTGAATATAAGTGAAGTGTCCACCGCAAACAACACCACCTTGTATATTTTTCTACAAGGTTAGGTAGATCATTTATATAAATTAGGAAGAGGAAGGGTCCATGGACCCTTGAAGGGATGACTGTGATCTGTGAATGAGTGAGGTGGGCTGCGATTACATGGTGCGACATGTAATCTATTCGGCCGCTATTGTGCGGCTGTGTTCGTAGATTATTAGCGCTCAAATATGAAATGAATAGATATATACAACTAAATTGGTATTTGAAATATGGCCGGTGATTGCGACAGCAGGCGTCCGCCGCTAAGGAGGCTGCGGGCGCGGCGGGTAGTCCGCCCTCCGACACCATCTGCCGCATCTGCTTCGGCGGCGCGTCTGCGGAGCGACTGGTGCGGCCGTGCAGCTGCCGCGGGACCATCGCCGCCGTGCACCGCTCGTGTCTGGAGCGCTGGCTGCTGCAGGCGGTCACCTCGCACTGCGAGCTGTGCCGCCACCACTACACCGTCACCAGGACCCACAAGTACCGCCATCACCACCATCACCAAAGCTCAAAAATTTAAGCAAAACTCTACGCCTCTACTAGGCAGACTTTTCGTTCAGTTGTGTTTCGATCGCGCTTTGAATACAACGCCACACAAAGTGTTCAGTGAAACGCTGTCCAAACAGCATATCCAAACTTAAAAAAGGGAGTGTTTTATTTCATGTAAGTGGCTTATGTAACTTACTTGAAAGTTTTAATCAATTTGCTTACATTTCAATTAGTAAAACAAAATGTTCTTGCCTCGTGTTGGCGTCCTTCTCGCGCGTCACGTAGTGCTACTACTTCCAATGAGCGTGTTCAATGTTACTTTGAAAGTTACTACTGCCATGACATAAGGTGTTAAGTTGCAAGAAATGTTTTAATGTTATCTTTATAAGTATAAGTATAATGTATACGTATATACAACGCCGATACAAGGCGATTAGAAGTCTAGTGGTTTATTGTAAGTCAATGATCAGGTGGTCGTGGGCGCGCTCCGTGGTGGAGTGGGCGCGGTCGGGTCGCGGGCGAGCGCTGGCGGCGGACGCGTGGCGCGGCCTGGCCCTCGGCGCCGCCTCGGTGTTGGGCACGGCGCGGGCGCTGCACGCGTGCGACGCGGCGCTGCAGGCGGGCGCGCGCCGGGGAGGCGCCGCCGCACTGGCCGCCAACCTGTTCTCCTCTCTGCTCATCGGAATCATAGGTGCGTACTGCGAGCGTACACTCGCGCTGGCGTATAGACGTACCCCAATAATGGAGATTCAGCGAAATAGCAAACCTAACCGATCTTGATTAACAAGTAAACAGTCAGCTACGCTTGCCGTAACACAACAATCATTAGTTTATACTGTATACAGAATGTTAAAAAAATCCTGTACTATATCTTGGCGTGTGTTGGTATTAAGTAGTGAGTACATATATACTATTTTCAGCAAATAATCACATTTAAAAAAAGAGGAATAAAGTACCCAATTATAAAAGTTTGGGCACCTCTGCCTGCGACCATTTTCGTTTTTCCCCGCCCAAACACCCATTTCATTCATGCTACCTGCGAAGGGCGTGCGGGTTGCGGGGAGTGGTTTATATTATTAAATAATTCATTATTATATCTACTTCCTCAGCGTCTCTCAACCTCAGGTACTGCTAGACTCCGATACATTTAGTGCAACATTTCACGACATCGTTGTAACACCGTCGTGCCAGTCTTGCAAGTCAAGTGCATAACTTTGGTCGTACGTGCTGCATAGTTACAATTATTACTATTTATTGTTACAAAACAGGAAGTTGGCTGGTCCATGCGTCAACTTGTGATCGAGTGCTGCTTGTGGTGCCTGGTCAACCTATTACCTATTACCTAACAATGAAGATTTTTCTTCAATTAATTTAAATTAAGTTATTTGACAAGGGAGGACAACTCTTGCAATATCATACAAAATAGGCAACATTCACCAAATATAAATGTTACTGCTATAGATAATCATAATATAAAGCTCATAAATATTGTTCACCAGAATATACAAGGTATCTCAAGTAAGGAATTAGAAATTGAACTGTTTTTGAGCTGCTGTAATAAAGATATATTATGTATTACAGAACATTGGCGTAAGAGTCATCAGCTCCAGTTTAGTTTTAGAGAACATAAAGTAGTCAGTTCGTTTTGTAGAAGCAGGGCAATACATGGAGGTTCCTTAATTATTATTAATAATAGATTAAAATGTAAAAATAGAAGAGATATTGTTAATCTCTCTATAGAACAACTAATTGAGATAGCTTGTATAGAACTAGAGCAATTTATTATTGTAAGTGTATACCGCCCCCCCACTGCATCATATGAACAATTCCAACATAGAATGGAGGAGGTACTATCAAAATTTAGCAAAACTAGCAAGTCAATTATAGTGTGTGGAGATTTTAATATAAACTTGCTTGAACCTTCGGCCAATTGTACTAGCCTTAAAAATTTATTTCAAAGTTTTAATTTGTTCAATGTATTTTGGGAACCTACTAGAATCACTTCTACAACAGCAACCTGTTTAGATAATATTTTTACAGATGTTACTATTACTAGTAAACTCATAATTAATAATCTTCAGTCCGACCATAGTGGGCAACTTATAAAAGTTAATACAAGATTGGACAGTGTCAGACCAAAAAAGGTGACGATTATACCAGTTACGGGTAGCCGTCTTGAGAGGTTTAGAAATAATTTGGTAAATACGATACCATTTTTACACTGTGGCGAAACTGCAAATTTTCACTACAACTTAGTCTTCAATTCCCTCTGTGAGGAATTTGACAGGATTTTTACTCCAGTAACGGTGACAGTAAAAAAACAAACATAGTTTTAATGATTGGGCAACAATGGGTATCCAAAAGTCGTAAACGCTTATATGACCTTTATTATGAGAAACATTACAATAATAGTGAAGAATTTAAAATATATGTAAAAAAATACTCCAGGCTCTTTAAAATAGTTTGTCATGAAGCGAAAACACGTTTCATTGCAGATAAAATTAAAAACAGTAATAATAAAGTAAAAGCGACTTGGAGTGTAATTAACAATGAAACTGGTAGATCGAATTGCCGTCGAACACCTCTATTTGTTTAAATATTAATAATCGCGTTATAAATTCGGAAATAGAAATTGCAAATGAATTTGATAAATACTTCTCCGAAATCCCGATTGTCACGACCAAATACCTTAACTCTTCGCCAAAAGCAGCATATGATATGCTTAAATTACACGTACCAGTATGTTCTACTGATTTGAAATTTAAGTATGTTACAGGTAGCGATATAATAAAAATCTTCAAATTAATTAACCTAAAAAATACAAAAGACCTATGGGGCCATTTGACTAATATTGTTAAATACATACTTGACATTATAGCACCTGAATTAGCAATAATATTTAATGAATGCATAGATGAGGGTGTGTTCCCTGACCTCATGAAATACAGCAAAGTTATACCTTTGTTTAAATCGGGCAGTTCTTTTGACCCTGCTAATTTCAGACCTATTTCAGTGCTGCCTGTTTTTAGTAAAATTTTTGAAAAACTTTTGCTTCAACAGCTACAAATGCATTTTTGTAAATTAATGAACAAAAATCAGTTTGGTTTCACTAGGGGCTTATCAACAATTAATGCGGGTACTAGACTCATTGAGCACATCTTTGACGCCTGGGAAGAGTCACAGGATGCATTGGGCATTTTTTGTGATTTGTCAAAAGCATTTGACTGCGTCCACCATGAAACTTTACTCCTAAAACTAAAGCATTATGGAGTGAAAAATAGAGCCCTAAATCTGTTGAAATCATATTTAAGCGAAAGAGTTCAGATAGTCGATGTAAATGGCAAACGGTCTTCGGGTAAACCTGTGGGAATAGGTGTTCCACAGGGTTCTATTCTCGGTCCTTTCTTGTTTCTTATATATATTAACGATCTACCGTTTATGGTAGATGATAGCCATGAGATTGTATTGTTTGCTGATGATACTTCACTTATTTTTAAAGTGAAGCGACGTGCGGATATTGATGACGAGGTAAGCAATGTACTCTCAAAGATAGTGCGTTGGTTTGAGACGAATAATCTGCACTTAAACAGTAAAAAAACAAAGTGTTTACGGTTCATTACACCAAACACAGCGGAGGTACAAACCAACGTACTTATAAATGACCAGAGATTGGAACTTGTGGACACTACGGTCTTCTTGGGTATCACGTTAGATAAAAAGCTTCAGTGGGGTCCATATATTACCCATCTAGCAGATAGACTCAGCTCTGCGGCATATGCAGTTAGAAAGATTAGAGAGTACACGAATGTTGCGACCGCTAGATTAGTGTACTTTAGTTATTTTCACAGCATCATGACGTACGGTATATTACTATGGGGTCATGCTGCTGACATTGATATAGTGTTTGCACTGCAAAAGAGAGCTGTTCGTGCTATATATCAGCTTGATTATAGACAGTCTCTCAAAAAAAAAAATTTAAAGAAATAAATATTATGACTGTTTATTGTCAGTACATTTATGAAAATTTAATATATGTTCACAAAAATCGTCACCTTTTTGCTCTTAATAGTGATTTTCATTATTATAACACTAGAAATAAGGGATTGCTTGTAACTAATTCTAATAGGCTTCATAAGATACATAATAGCTTTAAGGGTAAATGTATACACTTCTACAATAAAGTCCCAGCCACTGTTCAGGCATTATCTATAAATAAATTTAAATGTTTTATAAAAAAAAGGCTCTGTCGTAAATCCTATTACTCCACTGCTGAATATCTAAATGATCGGACAGCCTGGGACTAGATTGTGATTATTTTATAGCGACTGTACAATATTGTATATTTTTATTGAAAAGAGCGCATAAAAAAAGAATGCTGGGAGAGTTCCTTGCGCCGCTTCTTCTCTCTCAGAGCGCCATTTGTTTCCGAAGAGGTAGTAGTATCTAGTAGTATAAGAAATGACATCAAAAAGAATTCTAAAGGAATCAATTTTGAGAAAATAAATGCCTTTTATGCCTTTTATTATGGTTAATAATTCATTGTATTTGCTTGACGTGATTACTAATTATGACAGTAATCAAGACCATCATGTTCACGAAGAATCCTTACACAAACAATGAATTCAACCCCTCTAAAGGTTGAAGCATTCCTTTATCCTATAATTTATATTTGTACAGTTTATTTTTTATTTCAAATCAAATTAATAACACTTTATTCGTAGAAGTCAAGGAAGTAACACTTATTAATGTCAAAACTGGATTTCCGAAATATCTGTTACTGTGGTAATTTAAGTGTGGTATTTGTTCATTTTTGTGTTACTTTCATCATAATCGTGTTGGTGCATAAAACTTACGAGCCGAGCGACCCACTGTTTGTAAATATTGCTCATTGTTCTTTATAATGATTTGACATTCAATTTGTGTGTACTTCAGTGTCACGGGAATCACTGCAATATTGATATATACACAAGGTACATTTTTTCTTATCACGGCAAAAAGCGGTACGATCTATTTATTTCTTGTGAACTTGCATGTTTCTGTTATAAATTTTTTTCGACCTTAGACCACCGCATTAACCCAAACTTGATAGAACTCCTGCTTTATGCGAGCGGACATATCGCAGGAGCGGTCAAAATAAAGTTGTGACCTACAGCTAATAGGCACCGAGGAGGAGTGAATGAAAATTTGCAGTACTACATCAGCGTCAGCAGCGGCATCTAGATTGTCCAGCGAAAAACAGGTCGGCCTCCACGGGTAGGATTCCAAAAAAATACCTTATTTCATTCCATTCAGCTGAACTGTAGCCACACGTGGTGGCAACCTAAAAAGTGGGCACTGCTAGGCCCGTTATCGGCACGGTGCTCCGGTACAGACTGTAATCCGACGACCCCAAAGGAGGATCAACAGAAGCTCCAACAGTGAAGTTGTATGATCTTACACGTCTGGAATTCGCGTCGGCCCAATAACCAGTTGTGACAGACCGTATGCTAAAGCGAATTCTCGAACAGATCTCCCCGCATGATCGGTGTATGTGAGCCCAGCCCAGGGAGTTGTCTGCCCTGCGGTGAGGATCTGTTTCAACACGGAATCTTTAGCCAATTGGTTGTGCTCAGGGAGCCGTTTCTTCCCTACGTTACCGATATAGAACCTATACAGGCATGCGTATTCGCGTATGGTGACCGCCGTCTACGCCCACCCAGAGAAGGGATAGGTCCTCCTTCAAGGATTATCAGGATTCGAGAACATACATTTTCTCTTAAGTAAACGAACACACCCGCCCATGGTATTGCGTGTGCTCCAGATAAACGAGCGAAACTCTCTAAGAAAAAAGCGATTGTTTGAAACGTGCAGTGATTGACAGATGACGGCTATTATCTTGTAAAAAACGGAGATAGCCGAAATCCACTACGTTTTAAGCAACTGTTCGCTTTCAAATTTAGTCAGATTATACTTCGTCGCCTTAATATTGTAATTACTATTTCTGTCCCGCCTCTTATTACGTAGAATTTACATCCTCTTTGAATTATACCCGGGTAGGAGAGGTAAAATGTATCAACCGAAGAGGGTATCTTTGTCGCGGTTAAAAAATAGGGCTTTCAGAGCAGATGGAAGTGGACAGCATGTAAATTCATACGAAGCCCCTAGAAGTTTAAGTGTCTTGCTCTGTTTGCCCCAGGTCAGTACAGGTTCCCTCTCCACAGTACGCGGGACAGCCTGTGCATCCACTATAAAGTACAGGTTATAATTGTGTCCCATGGATTCTCGGTGGGCTCCTGGATGGTCCACAAACTGAACAAAGCACAGCGGCCGTTAATTTAAAAACTTTGTCATGGCGCAGGAACCTAAAGATATTCTTGACCCTCTTGGGGTTTTTCCTTCGATTAACATTTATGTGGTGCGGTGTGTGCAGGAGCCCTCAATGGTCTGCTGACGACGTGGATGCTGCTCAAGATCCAGGAGCACCAGGTGTCGTGGCGCACGTGGCGGGACAGCACGCTACACGTACGCGTCACGCTGGACGCCGCAGGGGACGCAGCAGGTGGCGGCGCCGCCTCACTAACGTCGCGCGCCTCTCTAGCTTCCCACGACTCCTTCGCGTCACTCGCCACGGTGGTAGGTGAGGCCGCGCCACGGGCCGACCGCGCTACCAACATCACTGACCCCTTTATGGTTGCGGCGCCGCCCGTCCTGCCGGAGTTTTAGCCCGTGGCACGCCGCCACACTGCAGCCTCCGCTCGCTATACCTTATCCACCAGCTTCAATCCGGTTACAATTGCATCAGCCAGTTTAGTATTAAGCTAATACTTGTTGTTACACTAAGTTTTTTGTAAACAAATCATTAACTTGATCTGAATTTGTTTCATTATTTACTTTATTTATTCCAGTCAATAAGTTGTAATAACAATTTTACTATTCAATTAAAAACTTATTCTAATGTACAAATATTGTATTATTACTGAAGGTGCCAGAAGACCAAGCAAAAGTATTAGATTGCTAAAGATGTAAATTAATATTATTTAGGTCAATTAAATATTATGTCTTACATTAGTGCTAATATTATGTACTTTAGTGAAGTGAAGTCTAAACGAAGTAGGTAAAAGTAGTTTACCACCAAGCTCCCAAAGCTGCCAAGTGTCACACACCAAGTTGTCTGCTTGGAGATTATAAATTGAAATTAAAAAATATATTTTATAAATAACCATATATTAAATATTAACTTTAATATATTATTGGTTATATTCTTATTTATCCTAACTTACGACTTTTTCTAATTTTTCTGTCTCGCAATTGCAGAGGCACGAACGGCACAGATAGCATCCGTAACGATGACATTGATTGTGTGAGGCAATAAGTGCCCGGGCTATGTTCTATGTTCAATGTATTAGACCTGTTACTAATTTTGTGGAGACGTTGATGCATTTGCAGCTCATGTTTATTTTTTGTATTTATCTTGTAAACGTCACAATTGTAAAAGTATGTCTTAGAAGCCTGGGAAGATTCCCAAGATGTGTTTAGGGTCTTTTGCGACTAATCAAAGACATTTGACTGAGTTCAAAATGAATTCTGATTATTATACCAATTGAATCATGGTCAGGTGGCGTCTTAAGCAGCAGCTTTTCAAATTTCAAAAAAAGCAACTTGAAGAAATCATATAGGAAAATTAAATCAAAATCACTTTATTCATGTAGGTCAAGGAAATGATACTTATGAATGTCAAAAATAATATTTTTTCTTATGGAATCTACCGCTACTTCGTATAGGGGAATGTAATGTATGAGAAGAAGTAGCAAGAAATATTATTATTAAATATTTATCTGAAATGTTAATAATGTCACTCAAGTTATAATGACACGCTGTTGCTTCCTTAGATTGAAATAAATCGCCAACGTCAAGTCCAGGTAGCCCCGTTCTGCCAGCGCACCAGGGTGAACAAAATAAAACACAGTGCCATTGTTAATTATTTATTTTTAATATAAATTAGATTCCATCAGTAACGATTATTGTCAATTAAATAAGATTACATCAAGACATTATAATGTCAGATAAATAAGATAAGTAAGTTAGTTAGATACAATTATGATAGTGGTTCCGACCACCACCAACCGACCTCGCGGCAGTGGATACTTACAAGCTAAAATAAAATCACATGTCGAGATTACAACAAGTAGGAGGACCTGAGACGCGCGAGCGGGCGGGACGGGCCGGCGCTTTCTTATAAATATCTGGCAAACGTCAACGGACAAACAAACAAACAAACAGACAACAATAACAATCAGTGTTCTGGTACTCGCGGCTATGCGCGGGCGGCGCTAGCGCTCGTCCTTGAAGCGACGATGGAGGGACTGCACGTACGTGAACACACACTTCCAGTCGGGCTTGCGCATCGCGACCATGTCGTCAACGTCGAGCAGTGGGTACACGCCCGCCTTCTCGCTGCAACACAAACAACCGACCCACGTCATGCAACACAATCTGTCTGAACATCTTACCTATTGCCACTGACCTGTATAAATGCCACTAGACAGGCGGCTGTCAAAGTGCTTTTGTACCTGTTTGATATTCGCCATTTTCGCGTTGTTGGCCATATAGCGAGAGTCTGCGGTACTAAAACTAGTGATCAGCAAACATCGATAGATGGTGGGCAACTATTTACAAAATAAATGTGTACTTTATTACGTTAATTCTTGAAGTATAAACAACACGGAAAACGAAAATGTAAAAATACTTCAGAGTATTGTACGTTCCTTGGCAGCCATTTGTATTATATGTCAAAATTAGTTCTCTGGACGCTCGCGAGTAGCGCTTCAAATAGGCACATAAAATCTGCAGTCAAACATATGGTACAGCCTTTCCAGTGGTATTTATACAGGTCAGTGTACATATTTGCATATGGTTCAATTTGACACCTGTCAGTATTATATTTATATTTATTGCATTTTTTAATTATCGCGCCTTGAGCGATAAAGAGAACCAAATTGATGTGATAACATTACACAAAATACTTAGGTATCGTTTATTATGTACTAAAAGAATGATTAAAGCATTGAAGGAAAAAAAATAATTGTCCAAGAGCAAAATATTTTGTCTCGAGAAATGAATAGTGCAGAAGCATGTCACCGATACTTTAACCTGCACATAAAGGGAGGTCGATTACTTTTTTTTATTCCTGGCGACACTTTACCTAACGAGTATTATTTTAACAAACAGAGTGGCTAAGTTTATGTTCAAAGGTCTCTGGAAAATTCTCAATTAGTCGTGAAGTACAACGTGCGGATTATCCGTCTTCAGTGATGGCTCAGACGTTGGTATCTGGTATAAGCTATCAAGGAAAGACTTTGTCATATTTTAGTGATAAACACGTCAAAGCAAAGGTGTTGAAGATACTAATTTTTGACGAGGTTGTTAGGGACTTTTATCAAAAACATGTTCCATAACCAAAAATGCTCCTTTCAGTAAGCTTAATATCCCGGATTTTTTGCTGGTCCACACAAGCTGAAGACTGCCTGACATCTAGCCTTTATGGTGTGTTTTATGGAGTCATGCTCTTAAAGTCAGGAGAATTTGGCCTCCTTCCCTATAAAATCCGTATAAATAAGATAGATGGAAGTAAATTTTCGAAACGTTCATTATCGCGCCTTTTCTTCTCGCGCATAAGCTTCGTGAAGTGATAATTTGGGTTGCACATAAGACATTCGCCTGTGGCTTTTTTTATGCCGATACGGGACGAGACGAGCAGGACGTTCAACTGATGGTAATTGATACACCCTCCCCATTACAATGCAGTGCAGTTCAGGATTCTTGAAAAAGAATAGAAAGAATATAAACATAAGATGTTATGTCTCATTTGCCCAGTAATTTCACTAGCTACGGCGCCCTTCAGACGGAAACACGGTAATGCTTACACATTACTGCTTCACGGCAGAAATAGGCGCCGTTGTGGTATCTATAATCTAGCCATCATCCTGTGCAAAGAACCCTCCTACTGGTTATTAGGTACAGGCTATTAGGTACGTATAGATAATGGACCTCATACTTACGCCTAAAACAAACACAACAAATACAATACAAGAGATGACTCACTCGGCAATTTTGAAGGCGAGCGTGAAGTTGTGGCGACGCTGGTCGGCGCTAAGCTGCGAGTAGTCGAAGGTGTGCGGCAGGAAGTGGTGGATGAGCGCGCAGAACGCCAGCCCGTCCGCCCAGCTCGTCGAGAAGTTCTCCAGTTTCACATTCTGCACAGAAACGGCTCAATGTACTGGAGGCTCTGGTAAGCTGTTCTTACTGCAGAGCTCGCCTACAATAGTCAACTAACTCAAGAGTGAGTTGTGCTAAAATGATATTGGTCGCAGTATCTGTGGCTTTCGGTACTGAATAATTATTTTCAACACACTTGCTCATAAAGTGAGCCTATTGCATCGTTTTTAAGGCCGCCATAAACCGAACTATAATACACACGTGTATAATAATTACACACTAGTAATTAATATAATTATCCCTATTAAGCTAGTACTTAAAATTGCTGAAAATCCATTTATATTTTGAGAATAAATAAAATGTGTCCTTAGTTAAGACGAAAAATTATTCGTTATTATCAAATTATTGTTGTAAGTATTTGGCGCATCATTTGCCTAATTGGTACGGCTATAGACGCGTGCAAAAAAAAACTTGCACGCCATTCCCATAATTTTCATATTATTTTGTTTGCATCGCATTTATTGCTGTCTGGTAAATAACTGTAAAAATGTTGCAAAAATTGTTGTTAAAATTGCTTTTACCCCACCAGAAATACCTGCACAATTTAGAGACAGTAATTAGCTGCTTACGATACATTTTTGTTTTTTCCTCACAAGTGTTTCAACACACAAGTGCGTATGAAACTCGTGAGCACCTTGCTCACTAGACACTCGGCTGACTTTCACTGCAACCCACTGCCTCGTGTATAATGAGCAACTTGCTCACTAGACAATCAGCTGATTTACAATTACTACAACCCACAGCCACGTGTATAATAAGCAACTTAGCTCACTTGTATCATAATATACTATAATGTAATATTGTGGATCATACATGCAACAATATTATAATGAAACACCACAACCACATCCATACACCGACATTTAAGGCGGACCACTCTGTAAGTACTAGACTCACGCACACCAATACATGATACTTTTTAACATTCGCGCATAATAACAACGAGGAATATATTTTTCTTATCTTTACATTCCAAGATACCACTGCTCGATTCTGCAGGTACGTGTTTTTTTGATTAAACTAATTTTAAATCAACCTTTAGGGAGTAAGCAATGTACTAGTCATAAAGTACCTTTAATTCGTTTTAGTATACTTGATAAATTTTCTGATGTAAATTCCAAATGTTGTTTTTATGAATTGTAGGTCATTTTAAAGGAAATTATGGCGGAATGAGAAAGACGAAGAAAAGAATTATGAGGAATGAGAAAATTATTTAAACTTACGGCAAATTGTTACATATACCTATGGCTAATACATTGCTTACTCCCTAAACGTTCATTTAATATTAGTTTCACCAAAAATAACACGTACCTGCAGATTGAGCGGTGGGTTCTTAGTCTATTAAGCAGTTTGTAATCAGTGAACTTACTATACTGGTTAACTATATCAAAGTTTTATCAAATGTTATTTGTTAACAGACTCCAAAAAAGGAGGCTTAATAGATGACTCATCTGGCAGTTCGGTTTGGCAACCTCGCACTCAATAGTGCCGCGAAATGGAAATTTAAAAAAAGCTGTATCTCATACGTAATAACGTAATACAAGCTTTTATGGGAAACTTGCACCACTCCCACCCACCACCTAATAATAAACAGAGGTTAAGGTAAGGCTAGATTCTAAGACTCTTGAATTTGTAGATTCGACTGTTTTTTCTTGGCATTACCTTGTATAGTAAATTACAGTACCCTTATCAGTGACGTAGCAAATAAGATTAAGTCCTGCAGCTTTTGCCGTTAAAAAGATCAGACCGTTGACTGATGGCAATACAGCTCGTTTGGTCGTTGGGATATACTGCGAAAGTTCATAGTGCTCCAAAAGAGAGCTTAGTAAAGCAATTTATAATATGCGACCAAGAGACTCGCTTCGGGAAACATTCAAATTGATAAACATCTTAATTCAAATTCAAATATTTTTATTCAAAATAGGATTTTAAAATCACTTATTGAACGTCAAAATCTACCTACCTACTAATCCTTCTCTCACAATACAATAAATATAATGTATGTTAGAAAAAATATTATTGAATTAAAGAAAAATTATGATTTGAATTCATTCAATTCACGCAGAAAGAATTAACTGTACGCGCCGTGTAATATGTTAGCTAGAGTTAAGGGCTCCTTCATAGGTCTTGGTATTGAATTTTACAATAAAATACCAGATAGTATACTTGGACTCACTGAGCATAAACTCAAGAAATATATTAAAGTTTCTTTGACAAAGAAAGCTTGCGGTAGTATAGCAGATTATAAAGAGGATAATAATGCAGGGCTCTTGTCTGTTACTGCGGAGATCGCCTTAAATTGTGCTGTGTGGCAGGGAGGGGGGGGGGGGGGGGGCTGGGAGTTTTTTTAGTTCTTCTCCCCATGTCAAAGCCTTCTTACGAATGATGTAGCTTCATAGCGTTTACCAAGTGTTATTGATATATGTAATGTTATTTTCACTCCCTACTATGGTAAATAAATATATTTATATCTATCTAACATGCTAATCAAGACTCAGGTTCGACACACAAAGTCTTCGTTCTTTTTTGTAGCCGCATGTGAGGCCCTCAGTCGCCTCTTACGTAAAATTCCTCTAAGATTAGGACCACCCGGGGTTCGTACAGTGAAAGGTGTGCCTAATATCCGGGTAAAGACTTACCGTGACACGCAGCCGGATCTTAGGAGTACTGGAGCTCACACAACACGACATGCTGTGAGTGCAACGCACACACACACAGACTTGTTATACATATTTACATAACGTGCTTCATCCGATGACAGATATCTGTTTTAGTTTTGTTAATTCCAAACAAATATTGAGAGTTCTACGAGGAAGTATTGTCTGTACACAGTGCGACACCGGGTTCTGACCAAAGTTATAAAATTTGGTATTTTGTGAATATTATTTATGAATAGTAGATATAATAATAATTTATTAAATAATTGGTTAGAAGCATATGACAGCGTGAAGAGAATGAACTGTCAAGTGTGTGTCTGTGTCCACGCATGCGGTGTGTGTATATTGTGTGTGTGAAGGGGGAGGAGGGGGGAGGGGTGGTCCCGATCACCCCGCGCCCCGCGCTCCGAGACCGACTGCCTAGCACTCCCCGCTACTATTTTACATCTACCGTCATTAAATACGTCTACCCTTCGTTAAATTATATATAAATGCTTTATGAGATGAAACCCCAACAAATGAAATGAAATGTTTAAAAGCACACAATTAGCTGCACGTTAGTATAGTCAGGGAAGGCAGGCGGCGGCGGGGCGCGGGTAGAGTACCTCGTAGTCCCGGGTCTTGTCGCGACACCACTGCAGCAAGCGCTCTTTAATAGTGACCGCACTGAGGTGCAGCGCGGGGTCCGTGAACTTGAAGTAGGGCTGCGACGGAGAGCCCGGGCTCTGCGGGCTCTGGGGCGAGCTACAACCGGGGCTCAGGTTAGTAGGGCTGGCTCCGAGCGGACGAGGCGCGGATGATGCTCGTGGGAGCCATGTTATTGACAGTATCGTGCGAGCTGGTCACAGCCCTGTGCCGTTACATGTGGAGAGCGGACGCTATCTACGGGTTCGATGGTATGTAGTATATTATGTAAGTAAGGAATGTTTCATATGCAGTGTGACTCCATATTGGTGCACCGGACTCTACCTGTGGCGCTGCACCCGGCATATCGGTTGCCGGCAATTAATACAATGACATATAAGTTTTATATATGTAAAAAATATTTAGCAATGATTGAGATTTTAAACAACGCATATAATTATAAGTTACGTGTAGTTTTGAAAAGAAAATAACGCGTTTATTGAGACCGTATGTGTCTTTTTTGAGGACTGTATATTTAGTAGAGATGGCCGTCAGTGACTAAGCCACTCACCTGGGTTTGCTTGTAGAGTTTTGTTTCTCGAGCTGCCGGAACTTGGTGAACGGCGACACCGGCTTGGGCGCCGCTCGCGTCACCTCGATCACTGCAAACATTATTACACTGAAAACAACTTGCTTGTTCCTCTTTATATATATTTTAATAATGTCATTTTAAAGCCGGTGACAGACAGGAAGTAATAATAAAGGAACAGGAGGACGTAATGACGCAAAGGTTTGGAAAGAGTGTGGAAGCCCGATTTATCTAAGGACCAAGACAGTCAATAAGACCTTTGCATTTTGCGAAGGAACATTGCGTTATCAATATATAGTTTAATAATTATAAGCCAAATATTCGTCTTAGCATTGACTTACAAAAATTCTTTTAAATGGTCAAAACTCGAATAGGCGTACGATCCCGTTGCCTAGCTTAGTTTAAAAAAAAGTCCGGTTGCGAAAACGCGCCACTTTCCGAAAGTATTGTCGCGTAGCAACGCTTCGACGTACATGACGAGAGTTGTCATAATTAATTTCGCACAACATCGTACATGACAGTTGTCAAACTTCAACACATTGATAATATCAACATCATCATTAAGAATCATTTTGAAAATAGAACAGATCGGGGGGTATATAAGCCGTACTAAGCGTGGCCTACGGCAGTTCTAATTCAGACTCAAAAGTGAAAAGGGAAAAGAAGGAAGAAAGTGGAAAATAGAGAAGGAATAAAGAGGACTAGTTTTCGGTGCGGTGTGATCTACTGAAGGAAGCACAGCGCCACAGACAGGAAGAACAGCGGCAGACCGGTGAAGTGCAAGTTCAGAAAAAGTGAATGCAAATATAGACTCGTTCCTATAAGCGGAGTATTATTTCCAATCCCTGACCCATTCTCGTGTCAGTATGTTGGAATAAACATAATATTTAATTCTTTACTTTGAGTTTTACTATTTCCCACAACTGTATTAAAAAGGTCGTGTGATACACGGGTGTGTAAGTTATTGCAAAGGAGCTGACATTAATAAGTGTCTCCTTCGGCTCGGGCTAGTTAATAACAGCTCGTTTGCGTACTACTACTTCCAAGGGGTGTAATTATTATTTTAATTGTAATCTTATATTCTATATATATATCTTCTAAATATATAATCTGAATCTCAGAAACAGCTCCAACGATTTTGATAAAAAATCGTATACAGGGGATTTCGGGGGCGATAAATCGATCTAACTAGGTTTTTTAATTTAAAAAAATGTTGTTTATCCGTGTTTTAATGAGAAACAGCTACAATAATAGAATACAAAGGTAATTTTTGCCACAATATACAAGACTATAATAGCTCAGATCCCATCTGAGGTTGATTGATTGGCCATTAGGTGATTCGGAAAGCAGAAGACCCCGGTTGCAATCTTGATGTCCTATTAGTTATCTTTTTTCCTAACAATCCTAGCAAGGCTCAGCCGTCCAGATATTAATATGTAATAGAGTAATAAAATACTTTTTAACGTGATCTCTAGACACTTTATGTGTGGGCTGTATAGGATCAATTATTAGCGGATAACTGCCGTTGCCAATATACTATCTACAGAAAGAGATAAATTACTACCTGCTCCTGTCAGTAATTAGCTGTCAATAATCTGAAGATGTGCCAATATTCTTATCGCTTTATATTGGGACGCGTGAATTGCAATTTCCATACAAACATCTGTCCCTGGTAAGCTACACGTCTTCCCATTGACAGACAGCGTGTACGGATAAGGTGAGTTACCGTCGATAAGTTTATTGGGGCAGAAAAGTCAACGATAGTTACGATTTTTATCTCAAGCACCCCACAACCGGAGATAGACTGAATATTGGGAACGGCCGTGAAAGAGTTAGAGCGCGAGATCGTTGATACCTTTAGTGTTAGTGGTGCTGCTCAATGTTTGTTCTGTCGAACTCCTCCTTACACTTGGTGTCACAGTGGTTACCTCTTCTTCATCTGTAATCAGTAAAATGATAATATATCTATTTCCTGTGTTATAACATCATCACACATAACTTCAAATGTTATTAATTAACATAAAACAACAGGCAGAAACGAAAGCTTAAAACGAATCTTATAAAGTATTAGTTCAACGAACACAGTTATATGCGGGACGGTCACAAGTGATTATTATTATTGTATGTACTGTATATTGAGGAGCTCTAGTTCGGTAGGTGCACGGGGCGGTAGGTACAGCAGGCCGGTCGGGGGTCGGGCATGCGGGAAGCGATGCGCAGCACTCGGCAGTCGGCACACACTTGACGACACACACACACGACTCACGCGCGTCTCCTCCCGCCCGCTCGCCAGTGGAATGTGGGTCCGCTACAGCCCCGACACCAGATGTTCGAACGCGTCGTCCGCGTTGCTCTCGTCGAGGAACTGCAGCTCGCTGACGGCGGGCACGGTGCGGCTCCGGCCCAGCAGGAACCCGCGCGGCGAGTGAGGCGGGGCGCGGGGCGCGACAGGCGACTTGTCTCCGGAGAAATAGGCTTCCACGGTACGTTTCTTATCTAGAACTTCCTCCTGGGCGATTCCCCCCTCAAACAGTTTCGGCACGGCCAGTAGATGCATGGACTTTGTCCGGGCGACCACTCGCTTAGGCGACGGTGCCTTCGCTCCGTATTCGGAGAGTCGGTGCCAGGAGCCGGAACGGCTGAGCGCGGCGGGACCGGGGTCACTGCCGGCCGAGGAACCGGAAGGGCTTCGCGGGGAACGGGGGGTGCAGGGGGCCATCGGCCGCGTCTGGGGGCCAGAGCGTTCGCTCGTCTTACGTTCTATCTGCGGGAGCACCTCGTGCCGAGGCGAGGACAGTCGGTCGAGCACCTCTCGCAGGCTGTCAGCGGCGCCGCGCGTGCGCACGCCCGTTGTGATGGTGGCGGCGCCGCGCACCGGGCCGCGCATCACACGCGTCTCCACACTGTCGTGCTCGGTGGCCGGCCCGTCGTCGGCGCGGGGAGGCGGAGCCAGGGCGGCACCCACCGGGGTGTCCCGCACCGACCCGCTAGGGGACGTCGAATATTTAAGACTACTCTCGTTGATTACGACGTCCGGCAAGTAGTCGACTTTGTGAGCTTTTGCTTTTTCTATATCGGGGGTTTGCTGCAAAGGCATAAACGTTGATGTTATATTCGGTGGGGTGTAGTCGAGCACGGTGAAGGGCAGCGGGGCTGGCGGAGGGGGTGGCTTGTGCACTGGATGCTCGCGGCGATTTTTCTCTCGGATTTGTTTCTCATAAAACTCTATTTGCAACTGCTGAGCGTTAATAGACTGAGGAAAGTGGTCTGAGTTGTGAGTGAAGTTCGAATTGTCGACTTTTTTCACCAATTCTGGAGCAGATAAGTTATTTTGGCTCGGAATGACGCTGATTGGGTAGTTTGGTGTGCGATGCGCGTGAGTCGGTGGTGTGCAAGGATTGCATTCATTATAACTTGTCGGTGCTGACGGAGTACTGTCATACATGTGATTATCCAACGTGTCTGTCGTTATATGTTTGAGCTCTTGGTCCACTTGGGATTTTGTTAGAGAAGCTTCAGGATTATTTCCCATATTTAGCGTTGAAGGGTACAACATAGGATTTTCTTTAGATGGTGATAACGGTAGACTGGACGAAGGAGGACTCCAAATATATTGAGCGGCATTCGTGGGTGACTGAAGCTTTCGAGGAGGTTTAAAAGCTGACATAGGTGCATGAGAAAACTGATTTACTGGAATAGGTCTCGCGATGAACGGTTTGTGTGCAGTTTGTGTCGGAGACAGCAGAACTGGCGGTTGGTGCGTGTGCCGAGGTGACTGTTTCACCGTCACCAAAGGTTCTCTGCGCTGCGCAACCCACGGTGGTTTCACTATTTCAGATGTTGTGTCGTTAGAAAACTTTCTCAGGCGGAGTATTGATCCCTGCGAGCTAACGTCCGCAGTTTTCCAAAATTGTTTAGCGGAGGATGCGCTCGACGACCTACTGTGTTCCTCTTTGTCTTTATTTTCGAAAGCATTTTTAATGTTACCAAATCGACTATTCCAATTAGCTTGACCAACAGTAGGGCTCCGGTGGTTTTCGTCGTTTTTCTTCATGAACGCTAAAAATTTCTTGTCATTTTCTGTTTGTGGTTTAAGTTCGGGCACAAGAGGAGCACGTGATTTGTTGGATTCTTCATCCGTATCGCTATCGAATCGGTAACCGTTAGTTGATTTCCCAATGTCTATTGTATTAGCGCGCTTCATGCGGAGACGCTTATTATAAACGGTAGATCGATTCAACGCTTTGGTACTGTCGTCCGTCACAGGAGCTGCGAAATTATAAGTTGGAGGGAGCGGGCGATAGAAGGTTGAACCACGCTTGGGCTCTTCCGGTGGTTTGTGTTGCGTGGTGGGTGTCCGGGTCGGTCTATCTGCTGCCGCGCGTGGCACAGGTGGGACAGGGGTTTTCTCTATTGTATTAAATTTATATGCGATCGCAGCGATGCCACCTCTGTTCTCTCGTCGCCAACGTTCGGACGGACTGGGTGGTGAATCGTGCGTTGCCGTATCTGCTATCGAATGTCTGAAGAAGTTCGGCCTTCGCGGCGGCGGCGCTCTTCTCTCTACGACTTGAACATCTCTGTTAACTTTAGGCGGGGAGTCTACGGTCACGGTATGTGCGACCGGTGTGGCTTTCTGGCGAGTTTCGACAGCGTCGTGGTAGCTAGCTTTCTCGGACACGCTTTGGTATATTTCCGGGGTGGATGATTCATCAGCGCCGGCTTCACTCGAGATGGAGGAGTGAGCGGGGTCAGGTAGCAAGGAGCTACCGTCGACCATCCTCCTAGCCTCATCAAGCTCCTCGCGAGTGACGCCGACCGTGTGTCGCGCCGTACGCGGCCGGCGACGCGGTCTTCGCTTGCAGCCGTCGAGCTTGTCAGCCATATCGAGCGCGTCCTCGAGGCGGTCGGCGAGTGCCAGAAGCGCGCGTGCCTGCGGGTGGCGGGCTGGCGGCGCGAGTGCTTCCCGCAGTCGTTGCAGCGAGCGCCGCACGTCTGCCGCCACGTCATGCGGAGCAGCACCCAACCCCGCCAGAAGCCGCTCGCCGCCGCCTCGCAGCAGACCCTGCAGCAGCGGCAGGAGGAGAGACTCACCGCGCTCGGCCCCTTCGGTCCCACTCGCTGCCTGCGACGCGTCCGCCGCCTCCACAGCCTCGCCGGCCGCCGCCAACGCCTCTGTCACTGCGCTCGCGCATGCTGCAATATATACGAGGTAAGAACTTTAAGAGAGAAATAAAACGAATATAGTCTTATCTTGCCTAACAACCTAAACTCATTGTGCTGACACCATAGATAATAAAGAGAGATAGATGTACAAAAAAATACAAAATCATTTATTTCGCACTTTTCATGTACAAATTAACATTTTATACTGACCCCCACACTAGGCGTTGCCTGTCTCGTGGGGGAAATAGTAGAATTAACAGAAAATGACGAAACTGATGCTTTTATTATGTAAAATCAGTGTACCCAGGCTAAGAGATGGCGCTGCGTTATTTTAGTAAAAATAATCTACGCTCGTAGCGTACCGGCTACCGTCGCTAGATGGCGCTCATTATGCATTATTATTGAATGCATATTGCGATATTGATTAATATTGTAGTTTGTTCTTTATTTGTGGATGGAAATTCTTAATGGTGTTTCTATTACTTTGACTACCACACGATAGTAAAGTCTTGTTTTAATAAGTAACTTAAGTGAGTTTTTTGCTTCTAGTGATAGCATGTTAGCCAATGTGGGGAAGTTGCACCCCCCTGGCTGACTCTGAAGTGCAAGGATGGCTTTTCTATGGCGCAACTTGAGGGTAACTGAGATATTATTTCTGAATCGAGGTCCCTCACTTGTAGGCATGATTGTAGTGTTCTCAAGTTTCGCTGGAATTCACATACTTAGATACCACCGCATTGACCCAAGCCTAATAGCACTCCTGCTTTCGGCGAGAAGCCATTTTGCAGGAGTGGTCAAAACAAGTTTGTAACCTGCACTGATGAAGAACCTCTGATCGATCCCAAACTAGTCGGTACCTACACCAGCTGTTTGCAGTTCTGTAAATAACTGTGTACATTTAACTGTATATTAAATACAATTTATATTATTACAGCTTCGAAAAATTATTTTGAAAAGTAACTTTAACAGATGGTGTATTAAGCCTGGATTCCAAAGTGGTATAATACTAGTTACTATAGCATCTCTTAATTCAGGAAAAAATATAAGGGTCTTTTGAAATGTAAATGAATAAGAATAAAGAAAAAAAAAGTAATCTAAACTAAAGCAGTTTAACATTCCAATTGCGAAATTGTGTCTATGGATAGTGTTAGCATTTTTAAATTCCTGCGCCAACTGAATATTTACGGGTGAAGATGTAAATTTTTGAAATTCGATGAATATTCTCGGATTACCATTACCGGATTAAAATTATTTAATACATCGAAATAATTACGAGTAAATAATAAAATTACTCAGTAGGATGTGAACGATCTGACTGTAACTAGGTCGATGTTTTGTTCCGTCCATGACGTTCTTGGTCGACCTGACCGCTGTTTATCCAACGTGGAATAAATCTATTCGAACTGAACACAGTTTTTAATCGTTTGAACACATGGAGCGTCGTTAAAGTTTCGTAAAATGTGATGGTATCTAAATTCGTGTCACGCAATGGTACCCGAATCGTTGTTTCAATCTGCCCCGTTAAAAAGCTCCATCGCAATTGAATTCCAAGTAACCGTCTGTCCCTAGGCCAAGCTACCTCGCGCCCTTTGCATTTACTTCGAAATTTTCATTTCAAAGGCCACCTTTTTCTTTAATTCGTTGAAATGTATTAGTAATAATGCTCTAACATTGACTAGTACCACATATACCTACTTAGTCGGTATTTTTTGAGTGACTAACATTTGGGGTATTTGACGATTATATTTTTTATAGATGTCACTGCATCTGCCTCAAGCTAGAAGTATCTTGACGTTGTTTTCTGGGACATCATGTATCATGTTTTGTTGGTAAATTAAAAAAATAACTACATAACTACATAAACTACAGTCACCTTCTTGTTCGGCCATGAGACACTTGATACGCCCGCGCAGCCGTCGCCGAGTCTCGTAGTCGGTGGACTCGTCCAGCTGAGGACATGGGGGAGGTGGGGACATGCCCCGCCGGTATGTTAGCCACATTATTCTAGGTACACATTTAAGTAAATATTTGCCATTTAATAATAAATAAAATACATAGATGTATCGGGTTTAGGTAGTAACTTGTAGTTGTCATTCGATTTATATGGAAATAAAACAAAAATAAATAATTATTCTAATTTTTGTTCTACTCTATTCCGGATAGGTATTATAAAGCTATGGTTGTCATCTATTAAAATAGCTATTTCAAGAAAAAATGTCCAACAATAACAATGCCAACAAAAACTTTAAAAAGTCATATATTTTGAAAATATTCGAGTGTATTTGTTTATTTATTAATGAATCTATATATATATATATAAATGAATTGCTGTTCGTTAGTCTGGCTAAAACTCGAGAACGCCTGGACCGATTTGGCTAATTTTGGTCTTGAATTATTTGTGGAAGTCCAGGGAAGGTTTAAAAGGAGTAAATATGAAAATTCTCGGATAAAATAAACATAAACAAAAATTTTGTTCTTCTTTTGATATGTCCCCTGTCGTTCAGAAATCAAACTGAAAAAATAGTTTAAAATAAATAACTAATTAGAATCTATATATCATTATATCTCTCAGGAGATAAAAAATAAACATAATTTTCGCTAATAGTTGGTAGATTAATCGCTACGTGCGAGAACTTTGTTTACTTCGGTTATCCATTGTGATAGTGACGTTTCAATTCTTAAAAAACACTATTTTATTTATTATATTCAGAACAACTTCTGTCGGATCAGCTAGTAATTAATAAAAGTTGTCAGAAATGTTCTGACGTTTGCGAAATTCTTTATTTTTTTTTTGGTTTCTTAGTCCATTAAAAAGACAGGCAAAGGTATCAAGCCCATACAGCCATATTCGTTAATATTCAATATTTCATTGTCAAAGCCATCTTTGCAAGATTTTTAGATGACATACAATGTAAAAATTTCGATTATTATTTTAGCTACCGTCAATTGCTACATTCATGAATCAAATATATTTTTAATCCATAAAAGATTTTATTTATAAATAACCTTTCCTTACATTATCATATTAATATACATAAAAGTTAACTAAAAACTACAGAGCGATCGCAAGTTTAGCGATTTATTAATAAAATTTTGAATTTAACCAACGCACACAATCACAGCAATTGAATATTGTCAATGATTTGAAGAAAAATTGTGCAGATAAATTAAAATAAAAGTAAATGCCGTGTAGGTTTGCTAGTGTTAAGGGCTCCTTTTCAGATCTTGGTATTCAATTTTACAAAATATAGTATCAGACTATTATATATATCCTACAAGGACTCAATGAGCTCAAATTTAAGCAATTATGACAAAGAAGGATTACCATGGGAGGGTCCTTTGCACAGGATGCCGTCTAGAATATGGGTACCACAACGGCGCCTATTTCTGCCGTGAAACAGTAATGTGTACACATTACTGTGTTTCAGTCTGAAGGGCGCCGTAGCCAGAGAAATTACTGGGCAAATGAGACTTAACATCTTATGTCTCAAGGTGATGAGCGCAATTGTAGTGCCGCTTAGAATTTTTGGGATTTTCAAGAATCCTGAGCAGCACTGCATTGTAATGGGCAGGGTATCAATTACCGTCAGCTGAAGGTACTGCTCGTCTCGTCCCTTGTTATCATAAAAAAAACCATAGGAAAGCAGATTATATAGAAGATAATAAGGCATAGTTCATTGTCCGGATCTGTGCCGGGCCCCTAAAACTGTATAGTATTTTATTAAGAAGGCAATTAGTTTTTATATTTTCTTGTCAGCTGATTTACGCTGCACTAGTGACCACAGTGCCGCCAACAGTCGGAACTAGTGAGCTGAGTGCTGTTGCTGCCTGCTCTCCTTAAAGACATTACATTTATCAACTCGGATACGCGGCAGTCGGGTCAACAACAAGTACACTTGCTATTAATATCTTTAACGTATCATTTACGGTATATACTACCTAGAACGCACTACCTACCTACAATCTTAGATAGCACAACTGTTCGAATGTAATCAAATACAATACACTAACACGAACATCGACACTGATAAAGATCTAATCTGATCGGATGAAATATAACAGTAGCGCGTCAAACTGTTAAGGGTAAACATAGACCCGTGGACAACTCACAAGTTTCCTGAGCACTCTCTCGTCCCAGCACTGCTCGATATCGATCGACTGCTGCTGCCGACCCGAGCTTGTCTCCTTTCCTCCACCGTCTTCCCTTAGAACACTCTCCTGCAACATTGATTTATGATTTACAATAGTACATGAAAAATAACCAGATTTTTTCTTAATACTTTCGAGAAATTGAACAAGTTGGTCGAAGTCAGAAGTTAGGGCGTTTAAGTCACATATTGCACTATCGGTGTGATAACTGGAAATCATAGCGCGGCTAATCACTGTTTAATGTAAAGGGTTGTCTACAACGAACAACCGAATAGAAAAACAAACGACCTTCGTCCTTGTTAGAGTTCTACATATACATAAATACAGTTAATCAAATTAAGCAAGGGCATCACGTCTGAGGGGTACCAGAAGAAGCACAAAAAAATCCGTCCTTAGGGCATCACATCTCACTCTCACGTAACGAAAAAAACCACACCAAAAATAGTTTGGGAACAATAATATATTAATAAACGTACTACTACTAGATATATTTTGATCTAGTATATCTATGACACCGTGTGGCAGAACTTGTGCACTATCTCATGGAATTAAAAGATGAGCGGCGGGAATGACCCCCCCCCCCCCCTGCGCTAACATGTCGACAGATTCCACACATGTAAGCTAATGCTGTCCACCACTAACTTGATGCGCGCTTTCATGCCTTATTTGAAAGACTTTCGATTCGTTTCCGGTTCTACGAATGTATTTTCGAAAAATAATAAGTGATTCATTATATGTGTGGCGAGTTCTGGACCTAGCTGGCCATCATCGGATGTGTGTAGCTCAGCAGCGGCGGGTTCAACATTGATACAGTGAGTGATGTGAAGTGTGATGTGAAGTGCTGGTGCGTCACCTTCGTGCACAAGGAAGGCACAGTCGCGCACCACCGCACATTCACGTTCTGATGAAACACACGCTCCATATGTATCTCCGCTCTCATTTCAACCTCACACGCAAGTTTACAGTAATTTATATACAATGGATAACTACCACCGATGCTTCGACGAAAGAGATGAGAATGAGAGACATCATGGCCGGATCACTACTTATGTAAGTCCCAAAAATGGTTCTTTTCGGGATATCAATTGAAGCAGTAATGTGTAAACATTACTGGGTTACGGTCTGAAGGGCGCCGTAGCTAGTGAAATTACTGGGCAAATGAGACTTAACATCCTATGTGTCAAGGTGACGAGCGCAATTGTAGTGCCGTTCGGTGTTATTGGGTGTTTTAAGAATAATGAGTTGGGGGTATCAATTACCATCAGCTGAACGTCCTGCTCATCTCGTCCTTTAACATCTTAAAAAAAATATTAACCCGGAAAAATAAAAGAATTTCTGGTGGTAGTCGGATTTGCAAACTAACAAAAACGTTTCTTACGAAGGCTGCCTTACCGATGAGAGATATATGATCGTGTTGTATGCACGCATGTTACACTAACTTATTGATCAGGAGCCCTATTACCAAAATAAATACGAAGTTTCGATTTGCGGATCGTACATTTTCCTATTACGAAAGTGTTTCGGATCCGAAGATCGATACGAAGTTTGCGATAACACATTTTGTCTTTCGTTTACCTTATTCCCAAATTCAATTACTTTTACTTTTAACCAAATTTACTTTTTAGTTGTTTAACATTATTACGAGTATGATCGTAACTACAACTTCACTATTAATGTTATGTAACCATAGTTTCGAAACGAAATCCATCCGCACTATCGGATCCGAAGTACTTTGGTAATAGGATTTAATTCGAAGTGCGTCGTTCTTTCGTTTCGGACCGAAACTTCGGCTTTCGATTTGGTAATAGACCTCCTGTTGCGTATTATGATCTTTATCAATTATATGTTATGTAACGGTCGCTGAGCATCCATTATGGGTTGACTGATCAAGCGGCGATCGACCCACTGCCACGCGCCTGTTTTGAACTAATAATTGGAGCAACAGCACGCCGATCCATCGATCTATATATAGTGGCGTGTGAACGTCCGCTAAACACGCGCGTCCCCCCCCTCTGCTCTCCTCCCACCAGCGTAATTCAACTACTAAATTTGGCACTGGCGCCACCTGTCATCGATCACATTATAATTCAAGTTGATATTGATTAAGATTTGAAGGTAATGAAATTAGCACAATTTAAAAATATAACAAACTAGTCGTTCCCGCCCGAATTTGAAAAGGAAATAAATTATACAATAAAAAAATAAGTAGCCATAAACCATCTTGGATAAATTTCGCATCGAATGGTGGTAGTTTCATGTCCATACGATTAGTGGTTTAGGCTTGAAAGAGCCTCAAACAAAGTACATTATCTACAATGAAGCTTATATATTCTGTAAAATAAGTTGATTTTAATAACTTAATATCTTTTCCAGTAATCGTTGGTTAATTAAACTGTTCTTGTCGCAATAAATATTATAAATCTTAGTGAGAAATTTCTAAGGAACAATAATTGGTTTAGCATAAAATATTTTATGCCACTTATATTATGTATCTAGTTATGTTAGATAATTGTTGTTTTTTCTCCAAATAAATAAAAAAAAGTAAGTTAAGAAACTGGAACCAAAAGTTCATATTGCATTGGCACCGGTGCGGAGCCACTCTATAATCTATGACAATTACAAAAAGCACACTTATGAGTTAATGATTTGTTATGTTTTTAAAGTGGTAACGCTCACTTCTTAATTATTAATACACATATAATTTAAAAAACAAAATTTTACACGTCCTCCGGCGTTAATGATCACGGATCAACTACAAAGTAATTTATTTATATTTTGATTTACTTAATTGTCAAAATAACAAGGCTGTGACTTCCCACCACTTCTTCTCTTGTGGCGGTAGGTGAATCATAAAGGTTTAATGAATAGTTAGTTACTTGTCAGAACTGGATATAGACCACAGACCGCGAGTGCGTTCACTCCCACACAAGTTTTCTTGTGACTCCTTTATTAAGGCTTGACTATACTCGTAATTCTGACAGTCAATGGTCACTTTAGCCCAAAACAAAAAAGAAATGAGATTTAACTTTGACTACGAAATTATTTAGAATACAAGGCGGACAAAGTTGCGTCATCATTTCCATAATATTTATTCCTTTTTTTTAGTAAGAAACTAAAAATAAATATTTTAATAAATTCTTTTAAAAAAATAGGGCAACGGTTACCGGAAACCGGCCATCCCTGTAATTTCGCGCTAATTCCATACCTAACTACTACACTTCAAATTGTAGGTACTTCCGACGATTTTGAGTTCAAATATAATTTGTGTTATTTTCAGCTCTTCTACCTCAAAAGTCTGGTAAAAGTTAAATAAAACCCTATTTTATAAAATAATTTAGAAGGGGTTTACGTAAATCCATACACACACACACTCATACTCATACATATATTGAGACGTTCGGATACCATCGCGGGAATAGTCAGGGAAGCTGAAAAACTTTAATAAAATGACGTAGGTCTGAGGTGGACGGGCTCTTGCTCTATTTTAATTTATTTTTTTCTGGGACCAGATACAAATGTATCGTGATATAAATTAAAAATAAGGAAATGTACGTGTGTTTATTACGTACAGTATTAAAAGTGAGAATTTTTTAAAGTTCTATTGTATTGGTTTTTTTAAATAATAACAAGGAATTATAAATGTATTCTCAATCAGTCTAGAACTTTTCAAATTATTAACTTTATATTGACATTATAGCCTATGTAACAGTAGTTAACTAGTATTTTTAAATTCATTCAACATATTATAGAGCTATTAATAGTATGAAGGTAGACTTAAGGTAAGCCGGTGACTACAGTAAGAAAAGGCGGCGTTTTTTTTTTTAATTTATATGTAAGTCGGTAGTTTTATGGTGTTGGACGTTACTTAGAAAAACCACTGAAGCATAGCACAGCGGTGCACTTTCATTTTGTTTTTACCGTACCGGTAGTCACGGACGAGTAAAAAAGAAGGACTCCGCGCCGTGAAATTAGCAAGTAAAGCAACGTTATGCTAGTGTGTGTTCGGTTACGGGGGACTAGTTACACAATTTTTTCTCCCTTAAATAATCATATATGGCCACAAATACTTATAAAGTATCGTTTTTACACTTTTTCACAACGCACGACGGCATAATTAAAATATTTTATTGAGACGCAAACTGATCTGTCACAGACGATGACAATTCTCATACTGGCCGCCTATCGGCCTGTACTAGTGTAAGTGTGTGCGTGGGGCTATGTATTTACACGTCAATCGGCTTGTTTTGGTGCTACACTGTTATGTAAGGGGATAAGGAGTCCTTATTTTTTTACTAGTCCGTGACCGGTACTATTTATTATAGTAGTTTTCAATGAACGCGAGAAGTCGCAGGTTCGAGTCCCGCATCGTTCATAAATTTCGTTTTTAGACTTCTTTATCGACAAGAGAAAGATAACTATGACGGGAAATTATTCGTTTTTGAAAGTAATAAATTATGATGGTGACACAATAGTCACCGACAAGTCTGTTCCTGGCCTTTAGTTGTTCACCACAACCACGAGGGATGACGGAATCCATGTTAAATATGGCATGTCATGTCTCGTCTCAAATTAAATCATATCAAAATCACTTTATTCGTGTAGGTCACGGAAATGACACTTATGAATGTCAAAAAAAATTTGAATCTACTGCTACTTCGTAAAGAGTTGAGCTAATGAGAAGAAGTAGCAAGAAACTCACTACCATTCTCTTAAATCAAGATGTACATTTATATCGTTTTACAAATCATTTCAATTACAATATAATATGTTAAGTGATGCAACACACATACTCAAATGTCAAATAGTCAATGCCTTACACGAGTAAGTCAAAAAAGTAAATGTAAATTAATACAAAAGTTATTGAGTACAGTAGCTGCATCATCCACGCACACCGTAAATAAATAAAGGTATTCTGTGAGCTGTATAATAGCTTATAAAATATAAGCGATTATGAAAACTCAACAGCAATATGTGCGCGTTCGCATGAGTGACCACCTGAGTGAACCACATGCAGTGTATGTGAGACACCAGTAGAGCGCGGCACATGCACACAACACACTTTATGCATAATGACACAGATATGCTTCATATCGGTGTCGTGGCTACTGTATCATCCGTTTCCACCATTTTTCACAATTTATTCGTATCTATGTGCTGTGAAATGTGAATTTTTATGACAATTAGAGGCGAGACGAGTAGGACGTTCAGCTGATGGTAATTGATACGCCCTGCCCATTAAAATGCAGTGCCGCTCAAGATTCTTTAAAAACCCAATAACTGAGCAGCAATACAATTGGGCTCGTCACCTTGAGACATAATGTTAAGTCTCATTTGCCCAGAAATATCACAAGCTACGGCGCCCTTCTGAACGAAAAACAATAATGTTTACACATTACTGCTTCACGGCAGACAGCCGGCATACTGAGAAAAGGAGCCTCCCACTGGACATGACAGTTGGAATTTGATGCAGTGTTGATGTGGTCACCTGATGTTAAGTGATCACCGCCGCTCACATTTTCTTGCCATACCAGATAACTCACAGAAGCGTTACCGGCCTTTTAAAACGGTGTACTCGCTTTTTTGAAGGTCCATGTCATCAATTCTAGTTTGTGGCGTGTCGTGCGAAGGTGGACTTTGGCGGCAGGAATCAGGATGAATGCGGTAGAAGACACACAATGAGGCGACATCTCCGAGTGATATAGCCGTTCATAGAGCATTGGATCCTAGACAATTCGAGCAGCTCGGGTTGCCAGACCGGAGATGATAGCAATGCGCTTCGTAAAGCGATAAAGTGTTGGTCAGCTTGAAATATTGCCTTGCTCTATTTATGAATCCCAGTATCTTCAAGACGGATTAGCTTCGCCTTGCAGATGATCGCGGAATTGGAGATTTCCAGAACCAGTAGTCCGATACTAGGCGCACAAACGTAACGCTCAAACGTGAGTCTTTTGGGGGTGAAATTAAACATTTTTTAAGAATGGACTCCATAGAAGACACAAGTTTATTTCGGCAGTAGTCGACGATACCCGAGAGAGACCCATATGGCCACACGTACCTAGCACTACATAACACATACAACTTGGGGAACTCCAGCCTCCACGAGGTTTGGGTTCATGCGGTATATAGTTCGAGTTCTTGTAATTTAGTCTCTGATGTCCAGCCGAGCCGCAGCCATTGTGTGCTTGAAATGCTCTCCCAATTATAGAAGCTTGCTGCAGGTTTATGAAGCTTAAATAATGATCAAAAGTAGCCCGTATGATGGCAGGGTGTTGGGAGCCTCCTAGCTACCACCAGTGGGAGGTTCCTTTGCACAGGAAGCCGGCTAGATTATGGGTACCACAACGGCGCCTATTCCTGCCGTGAACCAGTAATGTGTAAACATTACTGCGTTTCGGTCTGAAGGGCGCCGTAGCTAGTGAACTTACTGAGTAAATGAGACTTAACATTTTATGTCTCAAGGTGACTTTTCAGTATTTTTGGGTTTTTCAAGAATCCTGAGCGGCACTGCATTGCAATGTATCTATGTGATGGGTAGGCCATATCAATTACCATCAGCTGAACGTCTTGCTCGCCTGGTCCCTTATTTTCATTTAAAAAAAAAGTATGATGGCAGGGTGTTGGGAGCCTCCTAGTTAATGGAGACAGTGCACTGTCTTATATTGCCGCACTACGCAGTACACGCCACACGGCTCGTATTCTGGCGCGTATATTGATAACATTACTAATGGATATATTTAGACCTGCCATCTCGTTTCTTTTATGACACAGTAAAGGTTCTTTGTAATATTACATAAAACGTAGAACATCTTCCAATGCACGGAATAAAATTTTGCATTTTATTTTATTTATTTTTCCGTATGAATATAAGAATTGATAATATAATAATAACTATAATAAAGAATATTATACATACTTAATATATTTTGTATATTCATTTTTCATTATGATTTTTTTTAATAAAAACATAGTTTATTCGTATTATATTTGTTTGTCATCTGGAATATAATATAGTATCTTGCTGTGTATTTTAAATATAGAATATAACTCACCAATAGCGAGGCAGCTATCTAAGGAGCATCCGTTTTCTTGATTCCTGTCTACTGGTAGACGCGCACAATTTATAAATAAAGAAATACCTACTTTGTAACTTATAATCAAACTAATTTATTTGTCTAAAATGTCTAGGGCTACCACCGCGCACGGCCGTTACTGATGGACTGCGCTCGCGCTGCTGAGTGACGTCATAAAACCAAATATAGTCCGAGGAAAGTAACTGGAAAAGCGACGCAAAAGCACTTCTATATCCAATGAAATAGAGTCGAGAATAACTGGCGCGTGTTGAACGTTCATTTGGTAGACACGGATGATGCACGGCAATGCTTCGTCTCTATGTTTCTCGTGTACGGTTCAAATTGCAACGCGTGCGTACTGCGTATAGTACGCGGTACCGATGGCCGGCGGGTGTTATTTTTGCCGGCAATGTTCGTGCTTCCCGCACGTGGACTAAAACGGCAACGAATTCAGCGAACACTGAACCGATCAGGCGCATAGTTTACTACGAGATGGTCACCATCACGGCACGACCAGATCACTTATACCAAATATAAATATGAACGTAAATAATATTGATGACTTGGAGATGTGGTGCTGGAGGCGTATGTTGAGGATTCCTTGGACGGCCAAGCGAACAAATGTATCGATCCTCTCATAGCTCAATATAAAAACCCGTCTATCCACGATATGTAACCAACGAATTATTTCGTTTTTGCACACATTATGAGAGCCTGGAGAAAATGATCGTAGTTGGGAACACAAATGGCAAGCGAGCCCGAGGTCGATCTCCTACCAGACCGACCAGGTTTAGGTCCGTCGTCAGGGCCGAGATGGACAGAAGCCGATGGAAACAAATAGTTCACTCCAAGTGTGGACCACTTGTTGATGACCACGATCCTCAGTCATGAGGGAACGACTAGAGAGAGAGAAATAGTATTTGATTATTACCTCATCCTGAAGACAATTATTAAGTAAATAATGATTAGCATAAAACGTTTCTAACATATTGGTTAAGTATAAGTTAAAAGTGAAGGAGCTGTTTTACTGAGAAGTGAAAACTGATCGGAAACAAATAATTATCTAATGACCATGACTGAGCAAATATCGGAGCTCTCCCGTACGTGGGCACACACCCACATGTGTGTATTACACACACACACTTGGATCTGGCACGCGGCCATCTTATGACGCAGCACGCTAGAGCTTCGGACGGCCCATGCGTGAATGTCGCAGCTTTGGTGAGTGTTCGCAAACAAAGCCATTGAATAGTTTTTTACTAATCACAAATACATTAACGTACATTGATTGAAGGCGATGAGGTATTCAATTAAAATACCTCAGCGGCACGACGTAGTGCCGAGCACTCCTACGATCATAACTGTTGTACTGGGGTGTATACAGTTGATATTGTGTTGACAGGGGCTACTGCGAGGTAGCAGCCGATGCACCGAATTCAACATACAACTGATACCGTTTTTAGGGTTCCGTGGCCAAATGGCAAAAGACAATACCCTTATAGATTCGTCATGTCTGTCTGTCTGTCTGTCCGTGTATGAAATATGAAAGATATGAAACTTGGCAAGTTTTAACATTTTCACACAAAAATAGAAAAAAAACACAATAAATTTTGGGGGTTCCCCATACTTAGAACTGAAACTCAAATTTTTTTTTTTCATCAAACCTTAATACATACGTACGTATCTAATTATCTATGGAGATGTCTTCAAAAATGATATTGTAGTCTCTAATATCATTTTTTTTCTAAACTGAATCGTTTGCGCGAGAGACACTTCCAAAGAGATAAAATGTGTGTCAACCCCCTGTAGCTACTAAAATAAGAGAACGATAAAACTAAAAAAAATATTACCATGAAAAATTGGTTTGAACGAAATCTAGTAAGTGGTTTTTGTTTAATACGTCATAAATCGTAAACCGCAATTTACCTTTCATTTAATGAACTCAGTAATATAAACTCAAAAATTTTAAGGAAATTACTTAAATTACATTTTTAGATGCAATTAAAAAAAGTTGAATATTACATATTTCAGTTGTTTTTTTATTTTTAGAAATTTCATGCCGCTGAGCTCTCAATTTGAATGGTTTATTGCAAATATCTTTATTTCTCTTGCAAATACGTCAAAAGTGATTAAGAAACAATTTTATACACAATTTTGAGATTTACAATAATTTTATTTGAAATCTTTTTGATACATTTTTGGTTAAATATATTTCGGAAAAAGTGGTTTTGGGGGTAAAAGGGGTTTAATCTTTAAATTGATTTTTTTTAACTATGTATTCTTTTAATCTATAAAATAATTAAAATAATATTCTCTTACTACTACACTCTTACACAAATTATCTTGCCCAAAACTAGGCATAGCCCGTAGAATAAACTAAGAATAAAAAATGAAGGTTGCTGTTTTCTGTGTAAATTATACCTTGATTTTACTGGACTTAACAGTAGTGATTAACATTGTCCCCATTTACGCTATCCTAACAAATATAATTTGTCCCAAACAGAGGACAAACATAAACACTTGATGTTAAGGGATCACCGCCGCTCGCACACCGCAACACTAGAGGAATCACAGGAGCCGGCCATTTAGAATGGTACCAATATCGTATCGTCCTGAAAGCACCGCGCAGAGAGGCTGATCCCACAGTTTGGTTGCTAATTGTAGAAAATTAGTTGATAGTTGCATATCATGAATGATACACACACATTCAGATGATGAGAATAATTTCCAAGATTCTGGCGTGTCATAAGAATTTGGAATTCGTCGTCAGGAATCAGGTCAAACAGCTACTTGGAACAGCCTCTATGTAACTAGCCTCAGTATATTCCGTACTTCTCATCGCACACCAGTGGGAGGCTCCTTACACCGGATGCCGGTTACATTATGGATACCACAACGACGCCTATTTCTGCCGTGAAGCATTACTGTGTTTCGGTCTGAAGGGTGAGGAAGTCTGAGGAACTAGTGAAATTACTGGGCAAATGAGACTTGACAACTTATGTCTCAAGGTGACGAGCGCAGTTGTAGTGCCGCTCAGAATTTTTGGGTTTTTCAATAATCCTGAACGGCACTGCATTGTAATGGGCAGGGCGTATCAATTGCAGTCCCATATTTTCATAAAAAAAAATCGAGATATATCGCCGTACTCTTTAGAAGTAGTCACGGCCAACAAATTCTCAGACGACCAGACAACAGTGTGGACACGCCAGCAATCTTTGTCACTCATTTTGTGTAATGTCTCTACATAAAGAAAATTGCACGCCTTTTAGTGTTTCACCATATTTGGGATGCAAATATTACGAAGTTGGCATGGACGTTGTTTTCGGAAGGTTGCCGCTCGTCACCAGCGGCGTCGGCTGATCTTTTGGAGACACGCCAGCACTCGGAACCATCACTCGCTGCGGTCCACCGTGCTATGGTGAGGTTCTAGAGTTACTAAACGATTCCGTCATATATGCTGTATATGTTGTTTCTCCAATAACCTCCAGTTTAGATTTGGATTACATTATACAGGTGGGAGCGATCGCAATCCTGTACCTACAGCTATTGGCTGCGGACTTCCTGTTGTGTTCACTTCACGTTGCACGTTACGTACGTCGCGGCGCCCCGCTCAAGTAAGCTGTAGTTTTATGGTAGGTATTGTCCGAAAACTAAACTGATTTCATTTGACATTTTTACCAGAAATGTTTATTATTATTTTAAAAGTTCAAAGTACTAATTGATTGTCAAATTATCACGAACTAGGTTTGGACGTCACATTAAACTGAAGTTTTTGTATCTCAAAGCCCGACGAGATTAAACTTATTTATCACACACAAAAAACGACTACATAGCTAAACACTTTACTACCAACTGAAGGTTAGATTTTATGCCGAAGTAATTTGGTCCGTAAATCATATGAATATGAAATTAAATAGCTTGATGATTGATACTGAGAGACACAATAGTGAGTACCAGTAGAAGCGACGCATGTGTTTGGGAGTCAGCCAACATTGTCTGCCACAGTTCGCCGCGGCCGCGTGACATCACGACAGGAGACAGTAATACTATACACTTGTGGCTGCCAGTACTCGTACTGGTGATGGCATATCTCTCATCCAGGGTGTGTTGGTGAAACAACTATCAGTGGAGTTTCCCTTTGCTATCCTTAAAGATATGACTGTACCCACCTGTTTGACGGAGATCTTGCCCGACGGCTTCTCGGTGACGTAGCTCTGCATGCCGGCCATCAGCACGGTAGCGCCCAGGAACTTGTTGAGGAGGGCGCGCGCTTCACTGTCTTCGCTCGTGTCTCCCTCTTCGATCACTGCCATGACAGAGCACATGACAACTTTATTAGTCTCATATCACTGGTGGCCGGGTCAGATTTAAATGGATGGCAAGCGGAAAACCAAACGAAAAAAAAATATTCAGGTCTTTTAGCTCTGTGCTATTATAATAATAATATTGACATACTCTTCCACAAATTATCCTGCACCAAACGAGGCATAGCCTGTTCTATAGGTAGAAGACAACGATATATTTAATACAATATACTTACTTAAACATACATAAATACATATCAACATCCATGACTCGGAAACAAACATGCATGTTCATTATATAAATGATTGCACCTACCGGGATTCGAACCCGGGATTTCTAGCTTAGTAGTCAGGGTCACCAGCCATTCGGCTATATCGGTCGTAAATAATAGTAACAATAAGTTAAAGAGTAAGACATAAAATTATACTCAGTTCTATCCTATATCTATGATGGCCAAGACATTTGAAATAACATTAGAAATAACAAGAAAACAGGTGCCGGTGGTACCGACACAACGTGAAAACAAATGCTGAATAAAAATAAATTTCAAATTGAAAATTTCAGCGAAGCGTATTCTTCATAATAAAAATTGTTCATCATCATTTCAGCCGGACGACGTCCACTGCTGGACAAAGGCCTCCCCCAAATATCCACATATCCACTGCTGAATATCTAAATGATCGGACAGCCTGGGACTAGATTGTGATTATTTTATAGCGACTGTACAATATTGTATATTTTTATTGAAAAGAGCGCAAAAAAAAGGAATGCTGGGAGAGTTTCTTGCGCCGCTTCTTCTCTCTCAGAGCGCCATTTGTTTCCGAAGCGGTAGTATAAGAAATGACATCAAAAAGAATTCTAAAGGAATCAATTTTGAGAAAATAAATGCCTTTTATGCCTTTTATGCCTTTATCGCCATGACGATCACTCCTGCGCAGCCCTCATCCATCCTACTCCGGCGATCTTGACCAGATCATCGGTCCATCTTGTGGGGGGCCAACCAACACTACGCCTTCCGGTACGTGGTCGCCATTCGAGGACCTTACTGCCCTAACAGCCATCTGTCCGCCGAGCTATGTGCCCTGCCCACTCCCACTTCAGTTTCGCAATCATTTGGGCTATGTCGGTGACTTTGGTTAAAAATGGTTGGGTTAAAATAAAAAAAAATATTAGATTCTAATTCCGACCGCTAATTAAATCCATATCCTATTAGTATTATAAATGTGAAAGTTTGTATGTCTGGATGTATGTTTGAACTTCTTTAACGCAAAAACTACTGATTGGATTTTGATGAAACTTTACAATAATATAGCTTTCACACCAGAATAACACATAGGCTATTTATTATTTATAAAACTATCGCGTGAATTATACTTTATATGGCAAAACAACGTTTGCCGGGTCAGCTAGTTTGCTATAATTAAAACAAACCTATGTCTGCATTTTTCATCCTGGTGAGAATGTCCTGCACCCCGGTGACCTTGGTGGAGCTGTCGAGGAAGGAGCGCTGCTGGTCGTGGTCGTTGCGCACGGTGGTAGTGGTGGTGACGGTAGTGCCGCTGGCCACACGCTCCACGGTACACGCGCTCCGTCCGCTGGTCGCACGCGGCGTACCTGCATACGCATACATGTATACAGACTGTACGAGAGCAGAGGGATATGATCAAGAGACATTCGCAGCACGTGACCGCTTTTTTTATGGAATAGAAGGACAAACGAACGTACGGGTCACCTGTTGTTAAGTGATCACTGCCACCCACAATCTCTTGCAACACCAGAGGAATCACGGGAGCGTTGCCGGCCTTTCAGGAAGGTGTACGCGCTTTTTTGAAGGTACCCATGTCGTATCGTCCCGGAAACACCGCACAAGGAAGTTCATTCCACAGCTTTGTAGTACGTGGAAGAAAGCTCCTTGAAAACCGCACTGTGGAGGACCGCCACACATCCAGATGGTGGGTATGATATCCTTACTTGTGGCGTGTCGTGCGAAGGTCGAATCCGGAGGCAGGAATCTGGTTAAACAGCTCTTTGGAACACTCCCCGTGATAAATGCAGTAGAAGACACACAATGAAGCGACGTATCTACGCAACGCCAAGTGATCCAGCCGTTCACAGAGCACTGGGTCCCTGACAATTCGAGCTGCTCTGCGTTGCACGCGGTCAAATGGATCGAGCTGATATTGGGGTGCGCCAGATCAGAGATGACAGCAATACTCCATGTGTGGCCAGACCTGCGCTTTGTACAGCTCTAGAATGTGGGCCGGCTTGAAGTATCGCCGTGCTCTATTAATGACGCCCAGTATCTTTGAAGCCAATTTGGCTTTGCCCTCCAGATGGCCACGAAATTGGCAATCGCTCGAGATTTCGAGACCCAGTATTCCGATACTAGGCGAGGCTTTAAGGGAAATGATGCCGAAGGGTGGTGATACGATGGGGTGTTTTTAGTGGTAAACGCGCAAACTTGAGTCTTCTGGGGGTTAAATTGGACAAGGTTCAATTTACCCCATTCTTCTTAATTCACCTTCCCCAAACTCAATTCACTTTCTCTAGAGATAGCTCGATAGAAAACAGAAGTTCTCCCGGCACTGGTCGACGATTTCCCGAGAGAGACCTGCATGGCCCGTGTATACGGCATCACCAGTGCTGTCGTCCGCATAGAAATGAATGTTGGAGGTGTCCAACATATCATTGATATGCAGAAGAAACAGCGTAGGAGATAGCACACAGCCTTGGGGCACTCCAGCATTCACGGGCTTCGGGTTGGAACAATGTCCGCCGACAAGCACAAGCTCTCGGGAAGCCCAAATGATGGAAGTTTTGAGAGGAGCGCCTTGTGCCATACACGATCAAAGGCCTTCGCTATATCTAGGCTAACTGCCAGGCCTTCCCCCTTGCTTTCAATAGCCGCAGCCCATCTATGTGTTATGTATACCAGAAGATCACCTGCCGACCAATCGAACCTGCCGACCGACCATGGCGAAAGCCGTATTGTCGGTCGCTGATCAACTGGTGACCCTCTACCAAGAGCTGACGGCTAATTATGCTCTCCATGATTTTGGAGAGCAGGGAGCTTAACTTCCATGAGTCAGGGACTACGCCTTTGGAATAAGAGTGCCGAGTGGCGTCAACTCAGGGGCACACGTTCTAAGCACGATTGGAGTAATGCCATCCGGCCCGCTCGACTTCCTGACTTTCAACAAAAACAGAGCTCACCTAACGGTTTTCTGTGTGAACTGCACTTCAGCGGTGGTGTTTTTCCGATGTCGTCAAGAGTAGAGTTGGAGGCGAAAAGAGAGCACAAGAGATCGGCTTTCTCTTTTGCCGTATGGGCCAGGGTGTCATTCCTCATGTGCAACGGCGGCATGGACGGCTGGCTGAAGTTACCAAGAGCAGCTTTCGACAACGACCAGAACTTGCGTGTTCCGGTCGGGTAACTGGAAAGCTGCTCGCCGACGTGTTTTGACATTGCACGGGCGATTTGCCGCTTAAAAAATCTGGAGGCACGGTTGTATTTCTTCTTAAGAACTATGCCGTTCGGATCCTTTGTGCCCAGCACCGCAACCCAAGTTCGATACGTCTGTTTTTTGCAGTCAGATGCTGCTTTAACTGGCGTATCGAACCAGGGCTGTGATATGCCACCGATCGGTACTACAGAGCTTGGTATAAAAATATCCATGCCCTGTAGTATCACATCGGCTACTGCAACGGCGCAGGCACTAGGATCATCCAAAGGGGAACAAACCCTGCCCCAAGGGTAGGATGCAAAAAAGGAACGCATCCTATCCCAATCTGCTGACTTGTAGTGCCAAACGCGGCGGGTCGCTGGTGGTCTGCGACGTGGGCGGCGGATAGGCACTACACTCCTGGCACTTACCAGGCAATGGTCGGACGTTCCGAGAGGGGCGTCGACAAAGACCTGGTAACCATCGGGATGTGTAGTCAGCAGAAGATCTAATAAGGACGGCATGTGGCTATCCACAACCGGGAGCCGCGTTGGCGACTCAACCAATTGGGACAGACCACACGCCAATGCAAAATTATGCACAGATCGCCCTGCGTCTGTGGTACGTGATCCAAGCCATTGGGCATTGTGCCCGTTGAAATCATCCAAGACTACGATTTCAGCGGAGGGGATTTGTGCAAGCATGTCGTTAATTGGCGCTTAAACGCAGCCCATGAGATGATAGGTTTCTGCGTTACCACTATGGAACCTGTAGACACACGCATAGATGCGGACGTGGTCCCCTAAATCTTCGCGGAGCCAGAGAGTGGACAGGTCCCTACCCTCAAAATTGCCGAGACGGCGACAGCAGATATCCTCCCTAACATATACACATACCCCGGCATGAGGCAAAAAATTATGCTCAATTTTGTACCCGGGGTACGTTTAATATGACGTATCGCTAGGTCGAGATATCTGCGTCTCCGTAAGGAAACACAAGGCCGGCTTCGCCATCTCAAGGTGGTGGTGGACGGCGTTTAAGTTGGAGTGAATTCCCTGATATCGCAAAAGTCCACGTTGAGGGTGGAGCGGAGTGCCGTGGTGTTACTGCCTCGTTTGTTGTTGTCCTTGGTCATGCGCGGTTCTGTGCTCTCTCCAGAATACGAAAGGCAGCCCGAGCTAGAGTGCTCGGGGAAAGATTCTCCGACTCTGGTAGAGCCGGTACCCTCCTGGGCTACTCGTCTCTTTAAGGACCGCTTTCATAATCTTTGTTGGGGAAGGGGGGGGGGGGGGTCCGGTCCTCGATACTAACCCATGCGAAACATAGCGGCATTAGGCTGCTACTTCACGCCAGTATTCTGTGCGAGTGTGGTAATTAACCCGGACGAGTCTGGCCCGATTGTGCTGACGTCAAAAGACGGCAGCGTGACTCTCCCACTTCTAAAAAGCCCATAGTCGCCTCTTACGTTACCCATGAGCCTGGGACTCCCCTATTCTTTTTATGCCCCGGGGAAAGTACAGGGCATCTCGCTCGGCGAGGGACACCGGGTATCCTTCCAAAATCGAAAGTGCCGTATGGCACACTCGCCCTCATCAAGTTCTGACCCTTATTTTGTGTATAAGATAGTTTATTTGCATGGTCTTATAGCTGGTTTCAATATTTTCTCTCATATCATCCTAATTATTAGCAAACTACTTAAGGCTATCTTAAGAAATCGCGAAAATAGCGCATAATTGAAACCATTTCTTAACGGCTCAAGCTTTTAGTTTTACAGAAAACAGTTACCTATCTACAGAGAATGAGAAGAAAATTCAATTTTCTCTTCACATTTCTATCCTTAACAGACATTGCAAAAAAAAATCACCAACGTACCCCTAACTTTTACAGTTGGTAAAAGTTAGGGGTACGTTGTTGTTGTCGTTATTGTTTAACAATGAATGATTAACATGGCTGTTAATCATTCATTGTTTACTAATACTATTTAACATGACATAGTTTTGTTATTTTTGTAAAGAAAATTGTATTATGTTTGTAAAAAATTAAAAATGCTTCTAATTATGAATGAGAACAACGGCGATCTTGTGCGAGAGAGGTAAGCTAGCTTCGCTCGATTGCTCAAGGCCGTGGCTTGCTCCCCAGCCTTAATATAATACGCATTGACAGGCCGCTGCGCCAAAATCGCGCCGGTTTATTGCATACCGCGGCGCGGGGGCACTTGCCGAGTACGGAAGGGTATGCAGTTATTACCTGGGCCGCTGCAGGCGGGGGTGCTGGCAGCAGCATCAGGCACGGTGCTCCGCAGGATGAGGCCGGCCTTCGGGTACGCACTGCGCTCAGCCTTCCCCGACTCGCCTGCTAACATTATTTACATCGATCATTATTATTGCGATTCGTGTACTTCAGTTATTTTCACAGCATCATGACGTACGGTATTTTATTGTGGGGTCATGCTGCTGACATTGATATAGTGTTTGCTCTGCAAAAGTGAGCTTTTCGTGATATATATCAGCTTGGTTATAGACAGTGTCTCAAAGAAAAATTTAAAGAAATAAATATTATGACTGTTCATTGTCAGTACATTTGTGAAAATTTAATATACGTCTATAAAGGGATTGCTTGTAACTAATTCTAGTATACTTCATAAGATACATAATAGCTTTAAGGGTAAATCTAGTAGTAGTAAATCACTTTATTATAAAAGACTCTGGATTCCCACTACATACATACCACAAACTCTTACTTCCCCAGACGCACAACTAAACTGTCCAACAAAATTTCTTCTGTTATGGTTCCAGGTATCAGGACTGGTCAGGTCTTCAAAAGTCGGCCAACTTCAATTTATTCTACCTTTAGATGTTTGTATTTTTTTGATATAATATGTTATCACTGTTGGCTGGCTTAGGCCTTAAACTATATATACATATAATTGTTACACACAAAATCTGTTCTGTACAAAATGTATTTAGAGAGTTTCTTGCGCCGCTTCTTCCGCTTCGGAAACAAATGGCGCTTTGAGAGAGAAAAAGCGACGCAAGAAACTCTCCCAGCATTCTTTTTTTGCGCTCTTTTTAATTAAATATACAATATTGTTATTGCTATTGCTATAAAATAATCATAATCTAGTCCCAGGCTGTCGGGTCACTTAGATATTCAGCTGTGGAGTAGTAGAATTAACGACAGAACCGTTTTTTAATAACACATTTAAATTTATTTAAAGATAACAGAACAGTGGCTGGGACTTTTATAATAAAAGTGTATACATTTACCCTTAAAGCTATTAGGTATCTTATCAAGCCTACTAGAATTAGTTACAAGCAATCCCTTATTTCTAGTGTTATAATAATGAAAATCAGCATTAAGAGCAAAAAGGTGACGATTTTTGTGAACGTATATAAAATTTTCATAAATGTACTGACTAAACTATACTAAAGTAAAAACGATTACAGTAATAATGGTCTTTGATATTAGGTTTATATTTATTTGAAAAGGAAAGACTATAATATTAGTAATACGATTATATTATGACTGCGATATAACCGTAGCTTAGTTGGTCGCGTTGCGCTTGTCATTATTACGAGGCTGTTTCAGTCATCACTTTTACTTTCGTTCACTTTTTGTGTGTCTTCATACACAGCAAATGAAATCGCAAAATGTGCCAAATGCTAACATGAATATTTATCATTCGAGAAAGCAGAGCCAGTCTGTCAGAACAGTTAAGTTTACTTCTTTTAAGCTCTGGTGGAACGCGATCGCAAAAGGGGTTACTGGTTGACTTTGCACATGAAAGAGTGTTGGCATTATTGGGAGAATCTTATATGAGGACTCATATATAAAGAGCCTTAAAAACAAAATAAGTACAAAACCAAGCTGTGGATTGAACTTCCTTGTGCGGTGTTTCCGGGACGATACGACATGGGTACCTTCAAAAAAAGCGCGTACACCTTCCTTAAAGGCCGGCAACGCTCCTGTGATTCCTCTGGTGTTGCAAGAGATTGTGGGCGGCGGTGATCACTTAACAACAGGTGACCCGTACGCTCGTTTGTCCTTCTATTCCATAAAAAAGTACACTTTTTCAAATACAGTAAGGGACGAGACGAGCAGGACGTTCAGCTGATGGTATTTGATATGCCCTGCCCATTACAATGCAGTGCCGCTCAGGATTCTTGAAAAACCCAAAAATTCGCAGCGGCACTACAATTGCGATCGTCAACTTGAGACAGACTCAATAGCACAGTAATTTAACTAGCTACGGCGCCCTTCGGACCAAAACACAATAATGCTTACACATTACTGCTTCACGGTAGTATCACATGAGAGTTTTAATACCTAATTATCAACAGTTGCATACAAGACTTTATCTACACCCAGAATATGAATCCTCTAAAAGATTCTGGAACATTTAGCTTACTGCTAACATTAAAACACCAGTCCTAGTAGTAACCTAATATCATTCATTACTGATTATATATATATATATATATAAATAAACTAAGTATTAATGAAACAATTATTTATTTAGTAGTAATTTACATGTAGTATAGTGCAATAATTAAAATTCACTCGAATATAATGTTCTTTTGCAGCGTTTAAAATGAATCGCTCATTTTTTGTAAATAAAACAATAAAAATATCGAAGAAAAATGGCGGGGATTCGAATAACCTACTTTTTTTTTACGGCGCGCGACGTTCTGGTAGTGTGGAACGCGCGTAAACGAAAATGTTCTTTTTTTGAAATTCATACAGATACCACGCATCGAGCAATAAGAATGTGGCTGTCTGTTGAAACTTTTTACGCATGAAGGTATAAAAAAAACATAGGAGTGTTGTAATGAAATTCAGTACAACATTACAACACTCTTTTGGATTTTTTTTTTCTTTCATTTATTGCAGTAGCCTTTACAAATTTCATGAGTACAGTCTGCCAAACTACGTAAGTAGTTTGTCGGCAGCAGCTCTCGTGCAAAGATAATACTAACAATAATAAATACAATACTAACTACAGCATTAAACTTATTTCTTATTGTTAATTAACACGGCATAGTAAAGTTAAAATTATAAATGATGATGATGTAATGGTTATTAGAACATTGGGTGTTTTAATGTTGGCAATAAGCTAACTGTTTCAGAATCTTTAATAGAGGATTTAAAGCATGGGTGTAGATAAAAATTTAAATCGACCGTGTAAAACAATCAGTTGCAGGTGATCGCCCACCGCATGTACGAGTGTTTTCGTCGAAAATAACCGAGCCGCATGCGATTTTAGTAACCTGTGTATGTGCTAGCGATGCGGCTTGGTGAGGCAATTTGTGAAGCGACTAGTCGCACGGCGAATATCGACCCAGTAAACCCCCTATAACCAACACACGCAATTTCAATTATCGCAACAAAATGTTTTGAGTTTCTCGAAGATTCGTTGTTCAACGTGCCAGAGAAATGTAGATAGTAAAAAAATTATGACACATCGAACACTCGTGACCCTGAAGAGCCAAACGGGAACGAAGTGACTGCTATGGCTGTTATAAATAATTTAACAAAATGGGTTCAAAGTCCATGGACTCAAGTAGTTTTTCGTTTTGTTATTTTTTTCAATAGTATAAAAATATTAATATTGATTCCAGAAATAAAACAAATTTTCGAAGCGGTGGAAGTGAATCCACATCAATAATAATATTAATGGAACTAATTTTGAGAATTTTTTAATGATTTTTAAACTGCAGTAGTCAGAGTAAGCTTAGGAACACAAACGGTTTTTATCAAATCTTTTAAACTTCTAAACAAATTTATTTTGTATATTTTATAAGATACTGTTGTAGAAACATGACTTAGTACTACGTCCTTGTTAACAACACATACTAACTCGCCAGTAGGCACAGCGAGTACTTATTTGGTTCTGGTATTATAGACGTCACAATATCTGGGAAATTTATGCTTACGTACAAATAAATAGGACATCATCTAAAATAGGTCCATATTAATAGGTGCCAAGAGTTGCCCAAACATAAAAGTACAATGGACTGCTTTAAAAATAAGGAAAGAAGTTAAAACGGTCTTAAGTAATCAAAAACGTAAATAAATCAAATTCAAATCCAATCAAACACAATTTACTCGTTTAAGTCATAAATGACCCTGTGTGTGTCGCCTCAATCCATGAAATTAAAAGAGCACCATTCCATTTTATGAGATGAAGTGCCGAGAGTGGATTTGGTGGCATGTGAGACGTCCTGACCGTTACAATGCTGTGCCGCCTAGAATTCTTGATTGAAATCAATATTCTGAACGGTACAGCAATTCCGCTCGTTACTTTGAGCCATAAGATGTTAAGTCTCATTTGCCCAGTAATTTCACCAGCTACGGCGACCTTCACATCGAAACAGCAATGCTTCACATTACTGATCAACCCCCTAGCCGGCCGTGGCATCGTGTGCTAAGCAACCTCCCACCGGCAAGCCAGGTATAGTCGCATTTATTATATCTATAAATTTAGATATACGCGACTCTTATTGCCATATTATATATAACCTGAACAGCTCTTTTCTGCAGCACAGTAATAGAATCAATTACCAACCCATAATAATGTAAATTTTTCAAATTCAAATATTTTTATCCAAAATAGGATGTGACCACTTATTGAAAATCAAAAAACCTACCACCCATTGAAAAATGAATGCCTCAGGCCTGAGAAGAATGGGCAACAAACTCAGCGGGCTTTTTTTATCAAAAAATATGTTTACAATGTAATATTGTACAATTAAACTCATTATTTACTAGCCTGAGGGCGGTCGCTCCACTCCCAATCTGTGGTATCATTAAGAAAGTTATTTGTGTTATAGTAACCTTTACCACACAAACGTTTATTAAAAATTTTTTTGAATAACGCGATACTTTTGTTTTGAACATTTTCTGGGATCTTGTTGTAAAAGCGTTTAGCATATAGCATGAGACCTAATGCTATGAAAGTAATTATAATACACCCATCTTGCAGTCTGTTAAGGTACAAAATATTTACTGCGTATGCAGCAGAACTAAGTCTACTCGATAAGTTGCCTATATGAGGGCCCCATTAGAGTGTGCCATCTTACTTTATTCCTTAAAATAGCGGTGTCATCTATATCTAGATTCTTCTTCGTAAGTTAAAAACGTTCCGGGGTTCTATAGGTATATGCTTAACTAGCGCGCTCAAACTCTGCACAGACTATTCCAAATAGTACCCATATACGTTCAACAGAAGGGCTCAAAATTTCAATACGTTCTTTAAATTTACTATGAATGAAATCAAATCAAATCAAAATATATTTATTTTCCCTCACAATAAAACTTACAATACACATTTTATTAAAATCTTTATTGATACATTAATATAATTGTGAGAGACCGGCGCTTGAAATAGGTAACAAAATACCTGTGCTACAAGTCACCGGGCCCCCAAAGCACATGGTTAAAATGATGGAGCGAATATACAAAAAATAAATATATTATAACGAAACTAAATTAGATAAACAAAACTTAATTAGATTCAGAAAGTAATTGGTGTTAGTGTAGATGATGGTTATGTGAAGGTGTGTGTGTGTGTGTGTATGTAGTGACTTCTGTTATCAATTGACTTTTTGCAGCACCTCCCCACGTGTCAATACAGTAAGAAACTAGAGATTCGCACAAGGCATGGTAAATAATCTTCATTAGTTTAGGATCTGCAGAATGATGAATATTTTTAAATAAGGCTATCAGTTAACGAATTCGCGTAGTTTAAATTAGATAAACAAAACTTAATTAGATTCAGAAAGTAATTGGTGTTAGTGTAGATGATGGTTATGTGAAGGTGTGTGTGTGTGTGTGTATGTAGTGACTTCTGTTATCAATTGACTTTTTGCAGCACCTCCCCACGTGTCAATACAGTAAGAAACTAGAGATTCGCACAAGGCATGGTAAATAATCTTCATTAGTTTAGGATCTGCAGAATGATGAATATTTTTAAATAAGGCTATCAGTTTACGAATTCGCGTAGTTAAAAGAAGAATATGTGGTTCAAAAGTTAAATTATTATCTAAGATGACACCTAAATATTTTACTGTTGTAGTTCTGTTGATAATTGGACAATTACATGAAGATGAAGTGGACAGCGCAGTACAGGAACAAGAATGAGCTATGATATTAAAACCATCTACTGAAGGTTGGAAGTTTTTTTTAATTGAGAAAGCCATATAGTTCGTTTTATCGGTATTTAAGCTAAGGAGATTGGCTTGAAGCCAGTTAGAAATTTTATCAAAACCAATTTGAGCATTTACAAAGGCTTCGTCCCAACTCTCTCCCCAGAATATGCAAGCAGTATCGTCGGCGAATGTAATTATGCGGCCGTTGTGTAGTGACATCTTACATAACTGGTTGATGTAAACTAAAAAGAGAGTTGGACCGATTATACTTCCTTGAGGGACGCCGTAGATAGCATCGCGAGGGCTACTTGTGATATTATCAATACGCAAATACTGAGATCTCCCCTTTAAATAATCCTCAAATAAGTCTAACTGGTGGCCTCGTACACCTAACTGGTCGAGCTTTTTTACTAGAATCTCAATTGAAACCGTGTCGAATGCTTTGGCAATATCTAAAAAAATTGTAAGACATATCTACCCTGCGTCCAACTTCCCTGCAATAGTGTTTGTTAGCTCAAAGACTGCGTCAGCAGTAGATCGAGTTTTCCTAAATTCGAACTGATTATTAGATATAATATGATTTTTTTCTAAGTAATTTACGAGTCTATTATTAAGGATTCTTTCAAGTATCTTAGGAAGGGTAAGAAGTATAGCAATAGGTCGATAATTTTGGATAACTGTCTTTTCCCCACTTTTATAGATTGGTGTTATAACTGATTTCTTAAATACGTTTGGAAATTTCGATTTTGCAATAGATAGGTTGAAAATATGGACTAGCGGGCCAGCTAAGATCTCTTTATTCTCTTTTATTATTTTGGAATTAATATTGTCCCACCCAACCGAACAAGTATTTTTGAGAGAGTTTATTAATATTGTAACTTCGCTAATGTCAGTTTCCAAAAGGCCAAACGATGAAGGAGGAGAAGGCAACGTTACTGATCGAGGACATGTTGGGTAAATTGAATGATTTATTGAATTTGCCATGTTTTTTCCTATATTCGCAAAGTAATCATTCATAGAATCAACTGCGGTTAGTGGTGTAGGGTTATTGGCTAATAATTCATGACTAGTGTTTGATTTGGATTTAAAGTTTGTGATCAATTTTATAACATCCCAAGTCTTTTTTACACTTGTTTTACTCGCCATTTCAAGTTCTGACTTTTCGTATTGGGTTTTTAATTTACGGAGCAATCCTGTACAGAAATTTCTGTATCATCGATAAGTCACGCTAAGAATTTCAATTAGAGTATCCGTTTTCAGCTTAGCGTGCATTTTGTTCCTCGGTCTCAAGCAACGTAATAGGCCAGGGGTCATCAATGGTTTTAAAGGCCTCTTTCTACGTGGCAAAGTTACCGTCCAAGAATGTTTATCAATAATTTTTGTAAGCATCTTTACTAGGATAGAAGTAGACTCGTTGGGGTCATTTGAAGTCAGGACTGGCACAAGGTCGACTTGTTTCAGGTCCGATGAGATACCATGGTAATCAATTTTAGTAATTTTAGGTTTTGATGTGTTTTGGTCAATGCGCCTCCTTAGATCGATAGACAACATTACGCTATAATGATCTGTCAAACTATTTTTTAAAACCAGGGTTGTACAAGTGAGGGTGGTTTTTACTAAGACATGATCGAGACAGTTTTGAAGTCTAGTAGCTATGGTATGGGCTGGAAGCAGTCCATGCGCGGAAGTAAGATTGAGATATTTTTGTGAATTGGGATCTGTATATATTATGTTTAATATCAATATTTACATCTCCTATTAACACAATGTTTTTACTTTTACTTAGGGATTCTAACAAGTTATTTAAAGACTTTATAAATACATCAATATGACGGAAAGCTGGTGGTCTGTATATGGATATGATGGCAGTTGGCCTCATTGAAAGTAGGTTCAAAACTGTTTGTTATTAAGTCTTGTTTCACATATAAAACAATACCGTCATTTTGATTATAATAGATATTAGAACATGTCATTGAGTAGTTATCAATTTGAGGTAAGTTGGGATTGGAGGAGAGCCAACATTCCGTTAGTATTATAATGTCCGGTGGGATCTTGATTCTAGCTAATAAACATAAAAATTCAGATATATTACGACCTATACTTCTTATATTTTGTGTAATTATTTTTAAACTGTTTATTGATGTTTCAAAATATAAATTACAGTCTTCCGGCTCACAGGAGAAAGAGTTAAATAAATTCGTTTCATCTAAGTTTGACGTAGTAGAACGTATGTCATCCATAATAAAAGATATAAAGAAGAGTTGTAGTTACGATTGAAGCGTACAAATTCAATGAGATAACAAGTAGAATAGAATCGTATCTAAATCAAATAATATGAACAGTTTACAATTTAAATAACAGTAGGGGTATAACCTGATATTAAAAAAATTACTGACATGGCAACAAGCGCATGTACACATCGTTCGAAACATTTGGTAAGTTTTTATCAGTAATTGAAACGCCGAGCGTTGAAATCTAACACTCTTAATATCTCACTTTATATACATATAACTGGGTCTCGAAGTTTCAATTGATTGTAAAGTCTGCGATCATCTGGTAGGCCATGTCAATTTGGCTTCTAAGAAAGGAGTCTATAAATAGGGCGAAACAATATTTTAAGCCGGCCTACACTCTATGGATCCATGAGGCTCAGGTACACCACAGTGTCAGCTCGAACAATTTGACCGCTTGCAACGTAGAGCAGCTCGAATGCTCAAAGATCCAGTACTCTGTGTAAGGCTTGACTTATAGGTGTTATTTTATTCTGTGTCATCTGCGGTATTGATCACGGGGAGTATTCGATTCGATGTATGGACCTGATTCTTTAAACCAAATTGAGGATAAATAGATTGATAGGAGCAGCGATGATCACTTACCATTAGGTGACCAACATGCTCGTTTGTCCTCCTATTACACAACAAAACGTTCCCTTGTCACCTTTGAAGACATCTTGTCAATACATGTTTAATTTGAACAAACAATTCATTGTGTTTTATTGCACCTTTGTTCAATAATCAAAAACTGTTCTCTACTAGTTACTAGTCCAGATTAGGGTAAGCCATGTCATCATCATCAACCGGAAGACGTCCTCTGCTGGACAAAGGCCTCCCCCACAGATTTACACGATGATCGGTCCTGCGCTGCCCTCATCCAATGTATTCCAGCGATCTTGACCAGATCGTCGGTCCATCTTGTGGGGGGCCTACCAACACTGCGTCTTCCGGTACGTGGTCGCCATTCGAGGACGTTACTGCCCCAACGGCCATCTGTTGTATGTCGTATATAAGCCCTATATGACAAAAAGTATTTGATTTCGACTTACTTGCACTCTTTATGAATTTCTCAGTGAGAGATTTCACAGAAATTTGTCTAACTGTTGTCCTTTTGTCCTCGCGCTCTCCGTCAACTCTCTGCATCTTTTTCTCGCTCGTTTGCATCTGTTTATTTTCGCTGTGCGTTTCGATTCTCCTTTCTATGCTCTCGTTTGTCTCGCACATGGTGTTTCTCGTATTGTGTTCGTCGATGTCGGCGTGCTCCGCCGCTGAGGAGCTCAGCCTGGTGTGGTGCATTGTGTCACCAGTCGCGCGGGCGTCCGAGTGAGTGAACTGTTCTATGGCGGCGCGTTCCTGTCTCTAAAACAACAAACAACACATCTCAATCAATGTGTATTGATCGCAATTTGGGTCACTAGTAAATGAAACAGTTACTTAGTATATTTATTAAACTTTGTTTCCTATTTACTAGCTGTGTAGTTCACAATGACGAGGTAGCGGGTACTTCGTCATTGCGGACATCATCATCTCGGCATGTCAATATAAGACATAGAACTCAATATGATCGTGATTGTCCGTTGCTAAGACATTTCACACTATTATTTTTGATTTCGGTAATTGGTCAAGGTGCAGCCTGGACTCGATGATGAGAGGCGCGGCGTATATTCATCAGCAACCTTTGCTACTGACTGGTAATGACTGTATCGCTATAATCTCTAATTCTATAAGCTCCACGTCCATCTTGAAGGACTGCCGCTCAATAAATGATCACGGACGATCGTGTGGATGCTTAAACGATGATCAACGACTAACTTGCCGATGACAGACGATCATACAAGTAACGATCATCGCCGATAGTGGAGAGGACGCATTAGTTGAGCGCTGATTACTTGTTATTCGCGTACAAACTATGACAAAGTAATATAATATACTAATAATATGAGTACACAGCCAATCATTTTACTCACTCAATGGGTGAGAAAGGACAAAGGTTACATAAATATTACAACGAATGTTACGAAAAAGATGCGCGATTACAAATTTAATGTGGTCGCCGGCAGAATAGGTTTCAAAAGTGCACAAGTGACACAAGTGGCGACAACCTCGCGGATTCCAACAATTAATATGTTAAGTTCATACTTCCGACACAGCCGAGTTATCATGACATATTCAACGATATGCCATAACATTTAACCAGTGGGAGGCTCCTTTGCACAGGAAGCCGGCTAGATTATGGGTACCATAACGGCGCCTATTTCTGCCGTGAAGCAGTAATGTCTTTCGGTCTGAAGGGCGCCGTAGCTAGTGAAATTACTGGGCAACTGAGACTTAACATCTTACGTCTCAAGGTGACGAGCGAAATTGTAGTGCCGCTCAGAATTTTTGGGTTTTTCAAGAATCCTGAGCGGCACTACATTGTAATGGGTAATGCGTATCAATTACCATCAGCTGAAGTCCTGCTCGTCTCCTCCCTTATTTTCATAAATGAGTTTTGGCACAAATTAATAGTTCTGACATTCTGCTGTCACACGGCTCAATCTATATATATAAAAATGAATTGCTGTTCGTTAGTCTCGCTAAAACTCGAGAACGGCTGGACCGATTTGGCTAACTTTGGTCTTGAAATATTTGTGGAAGTACAGGGAAGGTTTAAAAGGTGAATAAATAGGAAAATGCTCGGAATTAAGTAAAAACAACAAATTTGTTTATCCTTTGATGCGTACCCCGTCAAATTTATTGACGCAATGGTTTGACAGTTATGCTGTGAAATAATTTTGTAACAACAGCGTGCATTTTTACGAAGCAATTCTTGATTTTATGATATATTATTGACAAATTCATAAAAAAAAAACATTATTTCATTTATTATATACAGAACAACGTCTGTCGGGTCAGCTAGTATATATATATATATAGATTCGCGCCTGCTTTCGGATTTCTTAATAATTTAGGCATCAAATGTACCAGATATCGTTCTTGTACTCGACTGTTGAGTATTGAAAAGTAACAAAGATCATTCTCAGATTGTCAGTATAACACAGGTAATATTAATGACATAATAGTTATTTATGCAACTGTTGTGTGATTAAAACACGAATGTGGGTTTATAATAGTATCACATGAGTGTTTTCATAGCTATTTACAAAACAACAGTTGCATACAAGACTTTATCTACACCCATAATATGAATCCTCTTTAAAAGATTCTGAAACAGTTAGCTTACTGCTAACATTAAAAAAGCCAGTCCTAGTAACCATAACATCATCCAAAGGAGTGTTATGAAAACGGATTCTAAACTGGTCAGGAAGCTATGCCACTATGGTATAAGAGGATCTGCACTCGATCTTCTGATCTCATATTTAAATAATAGGATACAGAGGGTCGAGGTGAATGGCAGGAGATCTCCTGGGACTCCTCTCGGTATGGGGGTACCACAAGGGTCTATTCTTGGACCCTTCCTCTTCCTAATTTATATAAATGATCTACCTAACCTTGTAGAAAAAAAAACACAAGGTGGTATTGTTTGCGGATGACACTTCACTTATATTCAAAGTGAAACGAAGCCAAGTTTTGTATGACGAAGTAAACAATGCTCTATCTGACATCTGACTGGTTTAGCGCCAATAACTTATTGTTAAATAATCATAAAATCAAATATATTAAATTTACCGCGCAAAATGTCAAAAATGTAGATGCGAATATTTTATTAAATGGAGAGGTGGTAAAACCAGTGGAATCTGATATATTTCTTGGCATTACTCTTGATTCCAAATTGCAGTGGGGGGGCCCCATATTGAAGGATTGGCGAATAGGCTTAGTTCTGCAGCATATGCGGTTAAGAAAATTAGACGGTTAACTGACATAGATACGGCGAGATTAGTATACTTTAGTTATTTTCATAGTATTATGTCCTATGGTATATTGTTATCGGGCAGTGCGGCCGATATTAATACTATCTTTGTGCTGCAGAAGAGGGCTATTCGCGCGATTTATAACCTAGGTCCTAAAGAATCATAAATAGAAAAATTTAAAGAAATAAACATTTTGACTGTTGCTTCTCAATACATTTTTGATAATGTTTTGTATGTTCATAAGCACATTGAGGAATTTTCTAGAAACTGTGACATTCATAATGTTAACACGACGAACAAACATAAACTTGTTATGCCTACTACTCGGTTGGGTCGAGTTAGTAAGTCTTTTGTTGGGCGATGTATATGCTTCTACAATATGATCCCAGAAAATGTACAAAGCAAATGTGTTACGAAATTTAAAAGAATTATTAAAAAACGTTTGTGTGGAAGGTTATTATAGCATAAACGATTTTCTTAATGACACCACGGACTGGGAATAAAGCGAACACCCTCAGGCTCTTTAATTATAAATGTTTATTGTACGATATTACATTGTAATCCATATTTTATATTAAAAAAAAAAGCCCGCTGAGTTTCTTGCGCCCATTCTTCTCAGGTCTGAGGCAGTCTCTTTTGAATGGGTGGTAGATTTTGACGTTCAATAAGTGATTTTGAATCCTATTTTGAATAAAAATATTTGAATTTGAATTTGAATTTGATTATATAATATTGTACTGAATTTCATTACAACACTCGTTTGATGTAATGATGTAATGGTTATTTTACATTGGGTGTAATTATTATTAATTAATGTTGGCAATCTGTTTTAGAACCTTTAATAGAGGATTTAAAGCATGGGTGTAGATAAAATGTATCACACAATATACATTATACGAGGCTTTGCGCAGAAGAAAGCGTGAGGCGTTAACTTACGGTTTGAACATCAGAAAGCGTAGCGCCGCTGTCGCCGCCGAATCTCTTGGTGGTGGTGATGGCAGCCAGGCCGTGCAGCCGCGAGGGTCTCTCTCCCTGCTGCCGCAGCAGACGCTCCAGGTCCTCGGGCTCCGTGGAGTACGCGGTGACGGAAACCGTGCCCTCGGGTGGCCCTCCGTTGTGCGAGTGGAACTCTTGGCGGACGACCGTGCCTTTCACTGGCGGACCAAACTGAACGTCAATACATTGTGCAAGCATACGACGAAACAAACCCGTTCTTTTATGTTCAAACTTGCGACACTCGTTCCAGTCTACCGTACAGCTTACACAGGGTTATTGAGAATTCGACGTATTCCCGTAAGGAGGTTATATAGGTGACTATTTGCGATAATATTTAACCCCAATATGTACCTATGTATGATGTTTTGAATCATTATGCTTTTAGCTTCAAAATGCAACATTAAAAATGCATCTAAAAATAGTATCAATTTAAGTCTCCTTTTTCTTCTCAGTTATAAAAATGGTTCAACACTTGTTATTAATTAATATCAATTCTTAAATTAAAATTAAATTCTTAAGTTTTTTTTCCATAGTGAAAAAAAATTTAATGGCAAGTATTTGGGGGAGGCTTGTGTCTAACAGTGGACGTCTTGTGGCTGAAGTAAAAGGACTCTTGACATTTTCTATACTATTCATAATAATATATTAATTAAGAGACGATATTTTGAGTCTCGTGCCAGATTTTGGCGAGACAACACGTCCTGAGGATGCCTCGTGTGGAGGCGAAACATGTGTCGAATTGTTTAAAGACAAATATTGGTGGAATTTACACTAAAGAAAACTCAAATCGTTTGGATAATTATAGATTTCCGCAAAGTAACGCCTACTTCAATAAATTTTCAGATGATATCTTATTTAGACCGGGACCACGTACCGGAAATCGCAGTGTTGGTAGGCCCCCACAAAATGGACCGAAGATCTGGTCAAGATCGCCGGAATACATTGGATGAGGGCAGCGCAGGACTGATCTTCGTTGAGATCATTAGGGGAGGCCTGGTCCAGCAGTGGACGTCATTCGAGCGACGATGATGATATTATTTTAACGTTTACAACTACTTGATTAACAAAATTACATTCGGTACTGTCGATGCCGTCGATGCGGTCGAATGGCTTCTTTTTGAGTCAGAGATATGACTTTAGTTTCGTCGTTCTATTAAACTTCCTTAATGTTATCAACATGACTACTGAAGTAACAACTTAGTGCAGGAAAATTACCGTAAGCAATTGTTTTAATTGGTAACAATATCAAAGGTTAAAATATCTCTGATATAGAGCTGAGTTGACAAGGAGACACGAAGTCATAAACGAAATAATACTTAATAAATGCTTCTACTTAGCTGCTTAAAAATGTAAAATTGAGCTGCACAAACTCACTGGTCGGTTCTAATGAATCATCGCATACCTTGTATCGACCTACCTTGGTAGTTAGTGCTTCCTTTCCTGAGAGCTTTTATTCCAAACAGCGGTTTTCCGTCCGCATCTAACGGTCCAGGTCCATAGCTGGATGTTATAACATCGATTGGTTTGGAGATAGTTTTCGATGGGCTCTTTGCCCGATACATAGGTTTCTCTGTTTCAATCTTTTTGCTACTAAAAGATCGGGTTTCCGAGGTGACCTTCTTCAAGTTTCTGCTCGTTATCCACGAGGGTGTCTCCTCACTGCCTGGTTTATGCGGCATTTTCTTTTGACTGTCTTGTACTGTTTTAATTTCGGTTTCTTTTATTAATAATTTAGAGTTCTCCGGACTAGTGTCACGATTAGTACTTGGATATCTGTGTTCCTGCGTTTTCACCGATACAATATTTGCGCGATGAGGACTTAGAGATTTCCTATCAGGGCTTCGTCGAATGGGCTCAGTATTATTTTGTTGAACCTTATGGCCGCCTGACTTTGTTAAATGGTTAATATTTATTTTGTGCTTTTCCGGCGAAGGTGTCCGTTTATTGTTTATTTGAATTACTTCGATGATGTCTTTAGACGATGTTCGCTCAGTGACAATTTTAGTTGATGTTCCAGACACCCGTTGTTCTGCAGTGTGGCTAATTTCAATATGTTTTGTTTTAGCTTCTGATACAACAGGCGCTTTTTTTACTTTGGTTTCAGCCTTGATGTCACTTTCATTTAAGCCAACTTTTTTCATGTAAGCTGTGGCATATTCGCTGAAACGGTTGGATTTTAATTTCATCGTGGCTGTCTTACTGGGTGATAATGGCCTTGACTTTTTATTAGGGCTTAATGGTCGAGTTACTTTACAAGCAGGCACTGATTTTAATGGTTTTTCAGAGTCCTGAGTTACCATTTCAGTTTCATTTATTTTTACAGGTTCTATAGAGTGTCCATTAACTAGAGGTTTAGTTTCTTCCTTAGGTTCCTGAATATTTGACGTGGTAGCACTTTGCGGCTGTAGATCACTGCTATCTGGGGCACAGGTTATTTTTTGAGGAGGCTTATGCTGCTGATCAGTTGACAATGTTTTGTTTGGCATTCTCTGTGGAGATTTGTTGAGGTTTCGACGGTCTGGAGATCTCGTTTTAGTGGTTTTATTTGATGTTTGTTTCATTGACATCGAAGTTTTTACTGATATCGATTCATTTTCTATGTTCTTCTTGGCAATTCTAATTTGTGCTCTTATACGACGTCTTTGCTCATAGCCTACCACCTTTTCCAACTAAAAAGAATTTTTGTATTAAATAAATATTCATAACACACTTTTCCTAATAGGACAACAAATCAAAGATAAGGGCAGAACTGACCTGATTAATATATTAATTGGACCAGGAATCTGTAATAGTTAGCGCTTTAGGAAACTAAGAAACTGTATGGCAACTAATTAGCTTTTACAGTATGTTAAGAGGACAAAACGATCAAACTGTAAAATGTAGCAAATAGTAACAGGTTACCAATGATAACAAGTAAATAACTATGATCACGATTATAACTTGGCTAAGCCGCTGATTTCATTTTAATGTACTCTACTACTATTGAAATAATGTGTTATTACTTGCAAGTAGCTGCGGTTCCTATAAAAATGATAAACAATTACCATTTGCTCAAGAAGTTCTACGTCATAGATATCTTCAATGCACGGCTGATGGTGGTCTCCACTAGGACGGCGTTCACTGCTGACACTCGACCTATCAACGCTTGTCCTGCGAAGGTCAACTCCGAACTTGCCACTGCCTCGTCGGGTGCTTACTTCAATGTCCTCAATGACCCGCGCTTCCTCTTTCATTTGACTTGTTTTAGTTGGGCGTTGGTATCCAGGTATGTTATCATTTGGCTTTTCAGTTTTTGAAATCCTATCACTGCCCACTACAGTTGAATTTGATCCGTCGCCTTCTGGGTAACGAGACAATACTGTTTTAATTGAAATTGGTGAAGCCTTAGACGGTGGAGCGATAGGTACAGGAGATCCTGTCTGATTTAGCGGTGACGCCTCCCCAACAAACGTATGCCTGGGATTCGTGGCAGAAATTTTTGGTAAAGGAGACTTTTCCCTAGTAATAGGTAAGGCTGTTCTGGATATAGGCATATTTTCTTCATTAGTTGGTGTTTTTGAGCGCAATAGCGGTGATTTTTCTCTCAAATCCGGGGTTTTAGTTCTTTCTCTTTTAGGTAACGAAGGAAGAAGATTGGTCGCATCTTTTTTATTTGTACAGTCCAAATCTTGAGATATTACATATGTGACATTTTCTTGTAATCGTTTTTGAGTAACACTTATGTCTGCCAGTTTCATATTTTTGCTATTACTAGTTTCTTTATGTGACGTAGATGTTGTTGTGGATGCAATGTTCTCAAACAAAGCTTTAGCCTTTTTTACGGCCTCACAACTCCGCAAAGTTGTTAATTTTACGGGGCCTTTCTTGTCATTCGAAGTAAGAGGCTTAGCTTTGTTAACTGGTTTAAAAACTCCTTTAGTCTTATTTAATTTATCATCACAATTTTCTTCAAGCAAACATTGTTCATTATCCTTCAGTTCTACAAATTCTTTGACACCTATTGTATTTATGCTATCATCTGTACAGTCAATAATTTGCTTCATTATCTTATCATGTTGTTCCCTTATTTTCTTTTCTTTTTCTTCAATAACATATGTATCGGATAGTACTTGTTCTGCTGTTTTAACAAATTTCGTTACCTTATCAGATACGCTCAAAAGGCAATCATCACTTTTTAGTGATTCATCCACATCACTTAGATCAGGTCTTTTTGGACGTTGTATTGGTTTTTGCTTCGATACTTTCGAGTTTTCAGCGGTCTCGATAAATAGATGAGCTTTATCATTTACACTCAATTTTGTGTAGTCGTCCTGAAATGTTGTATTATTATCATATTCTTCAGTTATTTGGCGACAAGGGCTCTTATCTTTTGAATGTGCAGGCCCTTTAGCAAACTTATTTACTTTTTCAGACACAGATAGAAGACATTCATCAGATTTCAAAATTTTGGTATCAATTTCAAGGTGTAATTGGTTATCAGTATCTTTCAACTGAGTGCTCACTTCTTTAGAATTCTCATTATATTTTGGGTGTTTTTTGTTGACATGAAGATGACTATTTGTAATGCTCAGTTTATTTTGATCATCAACATTACGCTGATTGAATGTTTCCTCATTTTCACAAATTTCTACAATATTATCAGTTATAGATTCAGTTTCATGTATAACGTGATGTGACCGTCTGTTGAATTCCTCATCAGGCTCATTAACTTCATCAGGTAAACGTGGTGTACCAACGTCATCTGAAAATCCAACAGGCGTAGGACAAATACGATCTGGAGAACTTTCTCTAGAAGATTTAGCAAGCTGAACGTCAATTATGATGTCATCATCATCTGCGGGTGTATTCAAAGCAGTAGCCGATTTCGGTTTACTAACTGGTAACTTTGAGTATTCCTTTTGAGTCTTTTGAGTTTTTGTTATCTGCTTTGTTATTCTTATTTCCGGCTTCGACTTGATTCTTTGGGGTGAAACTATTTTTTTAGGAATAGATTTAATCGATATATCACTTGAAGTACGGGTTATCTTTAAATCCAGTTCCTTCTTTTTGATATTACTAATATTTCCTTTTTGTATACCTATCCGCTTTGTTTCATTTTCGTTATTAAGTTTGTTGACAAACTTGGTTGTAGAAGTTTTGGAAATGTTTTGCTGCTTTACGGAAGTGAAAGAACTTTTTTTCATATCATTTGAAATACTTTTATCAATTTTAACGTTAGTCGATATTGCTTTAGGTTTTTGATCATCAACATCATCCCTACTCTTGTTATTTGTTACTTTATGTACTTGTGGTGACTGTGGTCTTCGTGTCGGAGAACTGGGTTTTTTCGTCTCTGTAGGTGAATTTGGTTTTCTAGGGGAAAAGCTTTTGGGCTTGTTCACATCAGTATTTGGTTTAACCAATTTGGAAGCAGTCGTTGTTCGTTTGTTTGGTGAAGTATTTCTTGATGAAGGGTTATTTGCCGTATTACTTAAATTTTTAGCCTTGTCTGTCACATTTACTTTATAATCTGTTTCATCTTCATTAGTAGCCTCTATTGTATCAATTTCATTGGTCACATCTTCAATTATATTTTTAGTCACCTCGTCAATATTCATCTTCAGTATATCAGAAGTTTTAGATTGATAGTCTTTACGATCAGGTGATATTCTCCGTAATGAAGATTGAACCCTGTCAAGTACTTGTTGTTCTCTTTCAGATATAATAAATTCGGAATTTTGGGACTTAATATCAACATGGGACTTTTTAGAACGTCGTACATCACATTCTTTGACGTTTTTAGTAATTGAATCAAATTGAATTACTTCATTCGTCGAAAATTTTTTATTTTTAGTGACGATGCGATCTGGGCTAATCTCTTTGGAAGGCGAAAAGCCTTTGCTTTTTTTAGTTTTTTCAACACTTTCATACGATGGATACGCTACTTTTGTATCATCTGTCGTCTTTATTGTAGTTTGGTTTTTAGATTTGCGTTCCAGGCTAGCTGGTTCAGAAATTCGCGCAGGGCTAACCAAAGGTTTCTTAGAGTCCACATCCGATGGTATATTTGAATATTCACTCTTATCAGTTTCCTTTTCGTTAAGTTCACGATCTGGGCTAGTTGAGGTCAATCTAACGTCGTTTTTATCCGGTGTACATTTAGGGTTGTGCAGTGTTGTGTATGTTTCTTCGGAATATTTGATGGAGGACGTGTTAACATTATGCTTAGTACTATTTACCTCTTTATTATGTCTTATTACTTGAGATGAGATTTCTTTCTTGTTGTCAATTTCTATATTTTTAATTTTTCCATTTATTTTACGATCTGGGCTACTTGAGGATGATCTAACTACAATGTTGCTATTGCTACTTTGTTGTGCTGCACGTTTAGGACTATCTATATTTTTTGTAGGTGTTTTTGACGAGATAATAGTATTAATATGATCAGTAGTTTGGTGATCAAATTCATTCAAAATTTCAGAAGAGATCGCATTAGTTTTTTCAGTTTTCTTTTCTACAAATTGGCGGCTTGGGCTAGATGGTGTCGACATTGTTGTTTTCGGTTTTTGTGTTAAATCCGTAAAAGCTGATGCTATTGAATGTTTCTTAGAATGTTTTATGGGTGATGAACATTTGCTAGAGTCCTGTTCAGTACTTTTGATTTCACCATCAAAATGTTTCACTAATTGAGTAGATATTTCTGTTAAGACATCTGTTTTTTCATGTGTTTGCTGCGTGAATTTGCGTTCTGGGCTTGAAGAATTTTGTCTAGAAGTCCTACACTCTCGTATTTTCTCAGGGCTCGGTGAGTTTTTTGATGGTTTTCTCTCAGCAATTTTCCGTTCAGGGCTATTTGATGCCGTTCTTGAAATAGTTTGTTCTAATGACTTTGAATTTTGTTCGCAGTACTGAACATTTTCAGTTAGCTTCTTTGCTTCCCTTTCCAGCAGTGAAACAGTCTCTTTTGGAATATCACCTTGGTGGTGTGATGGAGAATTATTATTTAACTTAGAGGTATCTTGTAGATCGAAATTCTCTTTTTCTTTATCATGATACTTGCAAGGAGATGTTTCTCGAGATGTAGCACGCACGTATTGCTTAACATTTTCTATTTTATCGTCCAATTCTTTTACATGGTTAAAATCTTTTATTTCATCACTTACAGGACTCTCACAAGGTGAAATACTAGGTGAACTTCCATTTGAAGTTGTGTTTTTCGATTCTTTATTTGAAGATTCCGAGAATTTCTCATCCATCATTCCAAGTATCTTTCTACACCTTTCGTCATATGTTTCACGTCGTTCTAAGGGAGGTTTTTTCTTTACTGGAGTGGCTTTATTTGTAATAATATTATCTATGTCTTCTGACTGCTTTTCTTCTTTTTCTGGGGAGGCTAGAAAGCTTGTAGGAGGCTTTTCACTGGGTGTTACTAGCTGATTTTTATCTAGCGAAGGTTTCTTCAATGAACTTTTACGGGGAAGGTTTTCTTTAATTATCTTCTTTTCGGGAGATGGAGATTTGCAAGAGATTTTACTAGGTGAAGAGGACCTGGAGACTAAGGGTTTCATATCTTCATTATGATAATCTAAATTTCTATCACCCAACTCAGTAACTTTAGATGTATTCATCGCCGTGGAACTAAAATAAACAAATCCGCTGGCAGTAGTTGTTGGCGAACTTTGGCCAGTAGAAGAAGTACTTTCAATGGTCTTTTGAGTTCTAGTAGGGCTGGTTGAAGGAGTGATGAGCTTGCGGTTGCGATCCTTCTCTATTTTTCTATTTATCTCTTCGGTAGTTTTTTCTGTTGTAATGAAATCAATATCTTTTAATTCTTGAGATGACCGATTTATTTGTGGTGATGATTTTCTCACTGATCTTTCAAATATAATTTTAGATTCTGTTCCCATTGATTTTGGAGCAGTAATGTCATTTCTATTAGCGGTTTTCAAAGATGGTTTTCGAGGTAAGTCTGTTTTGGCTGACTTATCTGGACTTAAAGTTGGCCTCTTCGTAACGGTACTTTGAATGTTTATATCATCAGTTTCCGACGTCAAGTTATTATTTGAATTTCTATCCAAAAAATTACTATTATTTGTGGAAGTGGACTCCCTTGACGGTTTCCGGTCTGGATTAACTAAATCAGAATTTAAAGTATTTTTTTCATTTCCTTTTATAGGTGCTATATGGTCTTTGTATGGCGAATTGTCATTGCTGGGGCTCCTTCTGTTTTCTGACTTCCTATTCATTTCTTCTGTTTTTTTATTTACATTAATTGACAAACCAGTTGACTTTGAGACACTTTGTTCATTTTTATCTAATCGACGTGTTTCTTCAGAACTATCATGAGTAGGGCTGTTACGTTGTGGACTCTGAGAGGTACTACGATTAACGTTTAGTTGTCCAGTAGTTGTATGCGGGCGAATAGCGTCTGGTGAACTTGCCGCTGTATGTTTCATATATCCAGCCTGTTCTTGAGAACTTTTCATAGTCCTATCTTGGGTATCTTGTAATAAATAATTATCTTCCTTTTTATACATTGTAAATTGTTGGGTAATATTGTCCTTGTCGATGACTTTGCGAGGTAATTTGTCAGGGCTAGGACTTTTTCGTAACTGTTTTTCATCAAAGTTATTAGATTTATTGTTTTTATCAGGGCTAGTACTTGATGTTTGAGGAGAAGTAGTTTTTTTTTCTGGACTGATGCTAGCTCTTTTTTTTATGTCGTACTTTGGTTTTCGTTCAGGGCTGTACGTTTGTCGAGTTGGAAATTTTGCGTTTTGGGTATCTCGTGTTGTTGTTTTATTTGAATTGGTCTCAGTCATTGAATATGTTGAATGTGTACTTGAATGTCTATTAGAATAATTGAGAGTTGGAGAAGTTCTGTCAAATTTTCTGGGGCTGCCACAACGACTTGAAGTATTTCTATAATTTTTTTCAGGACTCACGCTACTCCGAATTGAAGAATTACTGGATTGCATTGTTCGTTTTCCTGGTGAGGGTGACCTCATGCTGTGGTTTGTTTGAATATCAGAACGTAATGTGCTTGCCCACGCTTGGTGAGAAGGACTAAAGTCTTCGCTTATTTTACGTTGGGTATAGTCACTCTGATATGTTGTTTGGTAGTTATCGGTCGATTTCTTCTCCACAATTTCTTGAATATTCTTAGTCTGGCAAACATTGTGAATCCGTTCATCAGTAGTATTTAAATTATGCTGTTTGACTTCTATGGGTACATGTCTATGGGAATCTAAGGCAAAACTTTGCTCCTCAGTACTTTGGTATGTTGATTGATTTTCATCTTGATGGCGGCGATGTTTATCAATTTTGCTAATTTTGTGATCGTAGACGTGCTCACTCTGTTGTCTGAATGTGTTTGTGAAATCTTCATTTCTTAATGCCTCAGAAATATTGTTATTTCCAAAATCGATAACATCCTTGGACTTTTGAGAGTCGACTATATTTTGTTCATGATCATTGGAATTTCGGCTAAATTGTGACTGAAGATACTCATCACTTTTTTTATTAGTGGTTGAATATGTTGACTCGGTTTCATTCAAAACTTGTTGTGAATGGATTTCAGATCTACTTTTCTGAATAACCGGAGAATGAAACTCTCGACGAGTGCTAGTGACTTTTGTACCATCAGGAAGACATCTAGTCTCAACGATTATTTTAGTATTTTCGTTCGGATAGTCAACTTTTCTTGAAATAAGTTCACCATCTTCGATATTACTTTTTATTATCTGTTCAGTGCTATTTGTATTAGTCATTCTTCTCGTTGATATGTCATCTTCATAGTCACCACGTGTCTCTCTCTGCTGGTTATTCGCGTATGACACATTATCATGTGTTGAGGAAACTTGTTCAAGTTTGGCTGTGGATGATGATGAACTAGTTTTGGTTGAAAAGTGTCGACCATCATCAGTTTGTTGCGAGACTTGCTCGTGGGCTGAAGTTTTAGAGAAGTCCTCGTTTCTTCGAATGCTCGTGTTGCCGTCGTCGTATTCCGTAAAAGCATTTTTATGATGATCATCAGCTGCAAACTGCCCTTTTCCACCGTCCACGTCGTAGTGACCTTCGATGTTAGCATGCACTGACTTCACTGTCGTGTGTCCATCGTCGATTGTTTTATTTTCAGACTCCACGTTCCAGCCAGCGTTCGATAGCTCCTTCAGATCTGAAACATGACATAGTGGTTGAAGAAGCGTGCAGTGACAATTGCTAGCTGTTATTGGTTAATGTTGTTAGTTTGTTAAGCGGTTCAGAGACAGCGGGCGTAGGCACCTTGGCCGCGGTAGGTAAACTCCTTGGGCGGGGAGCCCGCGTCCCGAACTTCTTTGCTCTTCATTGATTGGAAGCTTTGGTCAGCAAACGATTTCACATGGTCTTGTGTTGATGTGTACTCATAACCTGTTGAAATTTTCATAAATAATAACATATATTTTATGTGGCATTAGCAATCAATAAATAAGAATTCAATAAGCTTAACTAATTTCAAGCTTGCTAAAAAGTAGGGTTTGAATTCTGAACTTAAAATTATATGGATAATTTAACAGGTTTCTTAAATGACTATTCCAAAAAAAAATTCAATAATAATCAATCTAATATTATAACAATAACAATACTAAAAATAGAATAAGTACTTGTACTATATCTTATACTTAATATACTTATTCATGGAATAAAACAGAAGTTTTGGATATTACATTTCATCATTCTGAACGATTCGCCTGGCCTATCTTAACAAATATAAGGTTACCTTTTCCCTCAAGAGTAGGTTCTGGTGAGTACAAGCTCCGTAGTCTCTCCTCGCGCAGTCGGTACATGTGAGCGCGAATCTCCTTCTTCCTGGAGAAGTCCTCTGTCTGCTGCCACTGCAGAGCGAAGATACAAATTAATACTATGATTGAACATAATTTTATTCTCGTAATAAGGTGGAAATGGTGAGGAATAAGATGCAAATAAAATTTAATAATCTGTAACTGCAAATTTAATCATTGCTTTTTAATGAAATCCTGGTAGGATATTAATATTGTCAATAATTAATTCTTTACAAATAAATATCCCAAAAAAGGTACCTCAGAATCGACTTGCAGCGGGGTTTTTATAAGCTTAACCTTCCTTGACCTACTGCCTTACATCATGGAGATGATCATGGACTGGGTTAAAATGAAAATTGTTCAGTACGCAGCCACCGCTTATCGACAACACTCCTATTAATTGTTCGCCTAATATCGTAATACTGGGTCTCGAAATTTTTAAACTTGTCAATTCCGCGGCTATTAGGATATAAAGCTAGACTGGACTATACTTTGACTAGCCATAAATACTGTTACAATTAAAAATAAACAAAATATTACATTTGAATTTGGAATCTGTCATTTTAATAATATTGTTCATTGAATTTTCTCATTTAGGCGCGGATACATTGTACAATATTTTGCGATATTAAAATGGAGTGCGGTGTTATCACCCCATATTTCATATTGTCTTTATAGACAACCAAATCGCTGTGATTGCATTACACAAAGTAGGTATGGAACAATTTTTAAAACTCTCCACGTTTGGTATTAGCCAAATGGTTGTGGACCGGACTATTAATAGGTACAATGAGACCTCCTCTATTCGTGACAGAAAAATCCAGCCATCTACGTAATGTTCGTACGAAAAAGGTGGTCAAAGCAGTAAGGGAAAGAATCCGAAGAAATTCTGTCGAAAAACCAAAAGATTTTAGCTCGGGAGATGAAGATAGCACCTAGAACCATGTCGCGTATTTTAAAAGCGGACTTAGGACTTGCAGCCTATATAAGACGTACTGGTTATTTATTAACTGATAATTTAAAAAAGAATAGGGTGGTAAAATCGAAACAATTACTAAAGCGGTGCGCAAAGGGAGGTCGCAGAAAAAATTTGTTTACGGATGAGAAATTTTTTACCAACGAGCATCATTTTAACAAACAAAATGACCGTATTTATGCTCAAAGCTCTAAGGAAGCTTCCCAATTAGTCGACAGAGCGCACTGTAGGACTATAAGAGTGACTGAGCCATAGTTTTGTGAAAAAGGTATCAAAACATCGGCACAAGTGTTTCAAGATAACATTCTTGAGAAGATAGTGAAGCCTCTTAACAACACCATGTTCAATAACCAAGAATGGTCCTTCCAGCAAGACTCGGTGCCGGGTCATAAAGTACGGTCTACGCAGTAGGAAACTTCTTCTTGGTTGGAAACTAACGTTTCGGACTTCATCAGAGCTGAAGACTGGCCGTCGTCTTTTCCAGCTTAATCCGCTAGATTGTGATTTATGGTCAGTTTTAGAGAAAACGGCTTGCTCTAAACGCCATGATCATTTGGAGTCACTAAAACAGTCCGTACAATTGGCAGTGAAGAATTTTCCCATGGAAAGAGTGCGTGTTTCTATTACGTTTAAACGACTGTATTGCAGCCAATGGAGACCATTTCGAATAAGCTTTTATATTTTAAATTGTTTTATATTTATGTATTAAACTAACACACTGTAAAAGTAATAAATATTATTTGCAATAGAAAATTTGTTTTTCCTTTGTTTTAGTATTTATGGCAAGACTAGGTAGTTGCATTATGTTCCCCCAAATATAAATGAAGAAACTTCATCGACAACCGGTCAGTGGCTGGTGGCAACGTTCCACAAGAGTATGGCCCTCACTCTTCACCTCGTCTCCTCCGTTCAGACTCACCATGCGGCGCAGCAGGTCCTCGTCTCTGATGAGGGAGACGTCGCCCTCGGCAGACATGCTGAAACAACATACAACTCACTGTAAACTTGTAGGTCAATATCATACCACATATTATAATAATTAAAATAGTAGTTAAAAAACTAAAAAACACGCTTTATAACCGAACGAAAAAATAGAAAATATTTCCTACTTTTTAGTTTGGTTTACTTATAAAAGTCTCTTTTTTTAGTTTTTATTATTTGCACTGTTAAATTAAAAATTCTGTATGGTATTCGAAAGTTTCCTAATAATAGATGAATCGGTTAAAGATAATGGTTGAAATTTAAAATTAACATCAATTCCTGCCTTATAGATGAGACGATAGGTGAAAATTATATAAATGAACAACAATCTTATTTTGCAAAATGGTAAAATGGAATAATTTTATCAAATTAATGTATTGTCATCGGTCCTCGATAAATCTACGAAGTGAATGAAATCTGGCCGTCTAAAGTGGGTCAAAATCGCGCCCAAATGAGTCGGTTACAAACAAACATACATACAGGAGAAGCTAAGGAAAAGCGTGTAATAATAATGAGATGTCACCCAAGGCTGGGGCTGTTTTAAATTAAAATCAAATCAAATCAAGATCACTGTAGGTCACCACAATGACATTTATAAATGTCAAAAAAATATTTTTTTATTGAATTTACCGCTACTTCATATAGTGAGAAGAAATAGCAAGAAACTGATTGTCACTCTTATAAATCAAACTTTTTTTTATGGAAAAAGGAGGACAAACGAGCGTACGGGTCACCTGGTGTTAAGTGATCACCGCCGCCCACATTCTCTTGTAACACCAGAGGAATCACAGAACATTTGCCTTTTTAATCGATTTATAAATTATTTCAATTACAATATATTATGTAAAGCGATGCAACAAAAAAACTCAAACGTCAAAATATAGTCAATGCCTTACACGAGTAAGTTAAAAAAGTAAATGTAAATTAATACAACACAAAAGTTATTGAGTACATTTGTAGCTGCATCATCCACACACACTGTAAATAAATAAAGGTATTTTTCGAGCATTTTATAAGCGATCATAAAAAAAAAATATAGTAACTTATAAGAATCTGAAGCAGAGCTCTGGTAAACTTTTATTTGCAAAGCTTCAAACTATCCGACCCGACAGACGTTGTACTGTACACAATAAATAAAATACTGTTTTTTTTAAATTTTTCAATAATATTTCATAACATTGTCATAAAATAAAATTATTAATTATTTCGTATAATATGCTCCCTGATGTTTTAATGAAATTTTTCACAGCAGAACTGTCAAATAGTGCCTCAATAAATTCTCTCATAGAAAATAATATGTCAATACATAGAAATAAAAAAATAAATATGGGTTCGAAATCGAAATAAAATCTATCATATCTCTCAAGTTGGACTAAACTGCATTCCACGAAGTAATTCCCATTAAAATTCGTTCAGTAGTTTAGGAGTTCCCTGGAAACACACATCAGGACACTGGATTTATTTGCTCATATAAAGATTTATAAATTTAAATGAATCATGTTATTTATATGATCTGAATTGAAGGCAATTTGTGTTGTCGTCTGCCCGTCAGTCTGACACCACGAGTTAACCATCCATCGTACAATAATTAATGCGCGTCACTGTAATATATATGAGCGGTAGGCTCGCGGGCGCGGGCGGTCGGTCTTCGGCACATAAGTAACCAATCGACAACCGGCACAGGCTTTTACCAGTGGGAGGCTCCTTTGCACAGAATGCCGGCTAGATTTTGGGTACCACAACGGAGCCTATTTCTGCCATGAAGCAGTAATGTGTAAGCATTAGTGTGTTTCCATCTGAAGGGCGCCGTAGCTAGTACAATTACTGGGCAAATGAGATTTATCATCTTATGTCAAGGTGACGAGCGCAATAGTAGTGCCGTTCAGAGTTTTATTTATTTATTTATTAGAAAAGGCTTACCAACTAGACATACAATTGGTTTTATTACAGTTTTGGGTTTTTCAAGAATCCTGAGCCCCACTGTATTGTAACTACCATCAGCTGAACGTCCTACTTGTCTCGTCCCTTATTATCATAAAAAAATAGTACGGTGAAGGCGTTCCCTTAAACTTTGGTAAGCATATTCCGGTGGGACAACAAAATTGTGTAAAAAACCCGTAGATAGCCGCAGAGGCGTGAATTATTTTGTCTTTAGCTGTAACGGAAATAACTGAAATCAGGGAATTGTTGTTACAAAATGACTAACAATGTAAATTAGTGATAAGTCATAGTCATTAAAGAATTAAATCAATTTCAAGATGTGTATTGTTTTTACCTATGCCTTATACTGAAGCATGAAAAAATATTGTAGTTACTAACTAGCATTTGCATTTCCAATGATACAACTAATAATAATTTAATACAATTAAATAAGAACTAAGAGCAAAATAGAAATGTTGCAACAAGAATAGATATGAGATAAATACATTTAATAGTCACTTATTGAATTAAAAAGTATTCTATGTCTCTAGTTGGACTGCACTCAGTGTAGAAGATTTCATTAAAATCGGTTCAGTAGTTTCTGAGTTCTATCCGAGCATAGTTCGAAATTCACTTGGTGGCCGCCCGTCGCATATTCTAGGTTGTTAAATATAAATCACACATAATTATTTTAATTATATCTATTATATATGTATATTGTATGGTAAACTTCGATTCACGCAATTGTCAAATGAAACATCATAACTGTCAATGTTATTATTTATCATCTTTGTCAGGTACACTGTGATTTATATTTTGTGTGTCCTTGCATTTAGTTAGAAGTCCGGACTTTTTAGTTGATCTCGTGTAGATTTCGTATCTCGTAAAAATTGAAGACTTCTTTGATATATGTGGTTTTATTATTATATTACATCTAATTAATAATAAAATCCGGACAAGTTAGAGATCCGGACTATAGTCTAACGGCCGTGCCCAATATACTATCTACAGATAGAGATAAATTACTATCTACCTTTCACTGTCAATAATTTGAAGCTGTCCCAATATACTCGATAAGTCATTCTTATCGCCTTATATTTGGACGCCTGAATTGCAAATTCCATACAAACTTTATATCGCTGGTAAGCTATACGTCGTGACTACGCTTTTTATCTCAAGTAAGAGATAGACTGAACATTGGGAACGGCCGTAAAAGTTCGGATTAATCCAGACGGGTGGTAACCTTAGTCCTAACAATGATTTTGAAAGTTCAACATAGATTTATTTATAAACCGAAAGTTTTAAACGCGTATGTATATTTATTTAATATACACCAAAATACTCAAGAAAGTTACTCCACAATCACAATAAAAGCATATTTTCAACTAAGAGTAGAGTTAGGACCGACAATATCGAATAATGTTACGTTCGTTCAATCAATGTTTCGACATTGAATACGATGTAACTAAGAGTAGGATTCGACACGACTAATGCCACGATATGTCGAATGTCGATTTTAGGGGTAGGTCCCCTGTAAACAACGTACACTCAATCCTGTTCCTGTCAATTTGCGCCGAAGCCGCGGTGGTGGTTCACAGAGTTAGGCCTAACCGTGCGCTTCTCTTTTCGTGAGCTATACGGTCGAGCTTCGCAGATTGATGCGAGGACAAAGTAATATATTGAAATCCACTTTGAGGTCCACGTCACGTGACAATGACACATACCTTAATTGTAAGAGCCACTCAACAAATGTATATTTATTCAGCGATCTAAGTGTGATCATTAATTATATCGAGTGGTCGTTGTGAGAACCGCGACTTTTAAAACAAATGTTGGTAAGCCGTTTGTATGTGTTACATAATATTATGTAGGTATGTTGCGGTATTTGGTCGGAGACGGGTTGTGTTGTATTATCATTACGTGTTGCTTAAACAAACGAAACAGTTCAGGTCATGGACAGGTCACAGGACACAGCGATTGTATGGCGAGTAGTCTAGTCTCTAGTGTAGAGTTTTTATAAAACACATTAAAATTAATCCGCACTTCAGACAATGTTGTTAGATCGGAACTTATTGGTGTATTCAAGGTACATTGTTTTGGACTCAATACGCGTCCAATAATTATGGTTAAAAGGGACAGTAAGCAACACATTCTGAGAAATTTGTCAATAGACCATTGCCAGGTTGTGGTGTGAGTGACTGTCCCCTGTCCAGGGTCGGTCGTGAGAGGTGCGGCTGCCCTTGCCCCGCTTGTTGTGCGCCTGCCCTTATATGGTTCCTTGATATGGCCAAGGTTTTACCGTGGATCATATATACATACAACAAGCTTAAATGTTGGGTATTTTCTCTCACAATAATTATTTTTACCAGTGGGAGGCTCCTTTGCGCAGGATGTCGGCTAGATTATGGGTAGGTACCACAACGGTGCCTATTTCTCCGTGAAGCAGTAATGTGTAAGCATTACTGTTTCGGTCTGAAGGGCGACGTAGCTAGTGAAATTACTGGGCAAATGAGACTTAGCATCTTATGTCTCAAGGTGACGAGCGGAATTTTAGTGCCGCTCAGATTTTTGGGCTTTTCAAGAATCCTGAGTGGCACTGCATTCTAATGGGCAGGGCGTATCAATTACCGTCAGCTGAACGTCCTGTTCGTCTCGTCCCTTATTTTCATAAAAAAATTCTATAGGTACACGACACAATGTGTGGTTGAGAGTATAGAACTTATTTTCATAAAAAAATTCTATAGGTACACGACACAATGTGTGGTTGAGAGTATAGAACTTATTCCTAGGATAGGGAGGGAGGCACGGGAGGGCGGGCGTCTCAGTCGGATCGTGTGTGCTCCACTCAGTGTGTCGAGCGAGCTATGGGCTGCAGGCTGAGAGCCGTTTCTCGCGTCCTAATTTGTAAGCCGTGGTCAGGTGTCTGTTGTACTTTTAAGGCTGCTACCCCAAGAAATCACCAGAATAGCACATAGTTGAAACCATTTCTAGACGGTTTATATAAAGCTTAAATTTTTCAAAAAAAAAATTTATTATATATCTACAGGATATGAAAAGAAAATTGATTTTTTCATTACATTTATATTTTTTATAGACTGTGCTAAAAATACGAAAATGGGGGTATTTTGGTTGGGGGTACTTTTACAGTTAGAGCCATGCTAATCATTCAATCTAAATAAAAAATTTACGAAAATTTATTAATTATATACAATATAAGAAAATTTATTATTTAACATGACATAGATTTGTAAAGAAAATTGTATAATGTTTGTAATAAATTAAAAATGCTTCTAACTCCGAATTAAAACTATGGCGATGTTGTACGGGAGATGTAACCAAGCTCCGCTGGATTCCTCAAGGCTGTTGGCTCGGTCCCCCACCACTGAGACACAATTCTAAAGACTAACACAACACACGTTCAAATGAGGTGAGACATCTTCTACAGTACGGATCTAAGATGAGGGGGTGAGCATAATTTATTTGTGTACTTTACCTACTAACAGCCCGCGCCGTAACCTGATGTATGTACCTACCTGACAAATAATATATATAAGAATACTAGCAGTTCCCGCCCGCTTCGCTGGGCGAATTTTGAAAGGAAATAAAGTATACAATAAAAAAATAAGTAGCCATAAACCATCTAGGATAAATTTTGCATCGAATGGTGGTAGTTTCATGTCCATACGATTAGTGGTTTAGGCTTGAAAGAGCCTCTAGAAAGACTATTTTCAATATATATATACTAGCTGACCCGACAGACGTAGTTCTGTAGATAATAAAAATTATTTCGTAACGTATGCTCCTTGCAGTTGTTATAATGCAATTGTTTCAGAGCAGAACTCTCAAACCGTGCGTCAATAAATTCTCTTACAGAAAATATGTCCATACAAAACAAATATTGGAAATAAAAATAATTATGGGTCCCAAATCGAAATTGAAAGTATCCTATCTCTCAAATTGGACTAAACTGCACTCCATGAAGTAATCCTCATTTAAATCCGTTCATTAGTTTAGAAGTCCATGGCGGACAAACAACGTGTCACGTAATTTATATACATATATTAAGATATACGCATCAGTAAGTCAACATGCAATACAATGATTTAAGTTTTTTCCTACGACCGGGAAGGATTCTTGCCATCGTAATCTGCAACCTCTGAGAACGTTTATGCAAAATATCATGCTAATTGGATTGGGGGTTAGGACGTAACAGAAAGAAAGAAAAGAGAGGTAAGAAAGCGTAGGTAACAGATAATTTACCTTTAGCATTAATTACCTGAAACATAAGTGTAAACATAAGTAAGAATACATCTCTGTATTATATAAATGTACTCTCTGAATATAATCTAAATCATAGGCTAATATGTGTTTTATAAGGTCTCGGTTGATGTTAAGGCCAAATAGCCACAAACATATAGAAAACTGTTTAGTAGACATCGAACGATAAAAGATATTAGTCCAAGGAACATTGAGAACTAACAGAGCTACTCATTTATTAGTCACAAAAGTACTTTCAGGACTTCTGTGACTAAAATACATAATGAATATAAATAAGTGTCAGGTATGAGAGGCCGCGCATCTGACACTGGCCACGGGTCCATCAGGCAACCATATCGACACCCAGTGACTAAGTAAAGAGTCACTACGGCCAGTTATAAACTGGAAGCTTGATACCTATAATATCATACTTTTCTTCTATAAATCGACAAACCTATACACGAGTCACGAATCTCGGGCGCTATTCGGAGCACACTTGCTCTGTCACACGATGTACTGGCGTTCCCGAGGTCAATCCATGCCTGGTAAATATTGTTCTCTAATATAAATAACAAAAAATAAGATTGTGAAATCTAACATTTATTTGTTAAATCAACAAAGTCAATACTTAAACGGAATAAATATTTGCATGCGAACAATCCAATGACGAAGGTTTCTCGACCTTGCCGCACGCCGTTGCATTTAAAACAAAGACATGTTAAAAGTTTGCCATAAATCTTGTGCCAACAATAAAGCTGTCTGTGGGAGGAGACGCCCCGGGCCCGAGCAGTATTTATGAGTGAGATAACTGCAGGAAGACGAACAGGTGAAGGTGAACGGCGACACCCACGCGCCCAGGGCAGCGCTAACGACAACATTCATCGAGTCTTGCTGTTTTGTTCAATTTACAATAATTTCTAATCAAAACCCAAATATTCTGAGCGGCACTCCAACTACGCTCGTCACCTTGAGACATAAGATGTTAAGTCTCGTTTGCCCAGTAATTTCACTAGCTACGGCGTCCTTCAGACCGAAACACAGCGATGTTTAAACATTACTGCTTCACCCATTATCTAGCCGGCATCCTGTACAAAGGTGCCTCCCACTGATAATAATGGTACTGGCATTCGAATGTTTGTGAAACATCCGCTGTTGGAACGGAATTCCCACTCAGGCTCGGCGCACGTCACCTGACCGCGAGCGTGGAATAGTGATGAACATGACCTCTGCGGAGATTCCATTGTCACCAACCGTCAGTGAAAGTTCTCACGTCCCACATTTACACTTTCTTCTAAATTCAATGCCAAATATTTAAAGCTTCTTCGACTCGAAATATCCACTAGAAAAAACGTAACCAAGTTATCAACAGGATTTCTTTCAGCCAATATTGAAATGAGAATAGAATGGGCACATGCGATGCACCTTGGACAACATCAGGGAATGGTAGAAATGTATTTTGTTAAATAAAACTCCATTTTAACATTTCGCGTACGAGCGATACGATGGCCCAAATGACACATCCTCAGGGATCAAAACCTAAGATCAGACAACCTCACATATAGCACAGAATACTATATCTAGGTACTCTTTGTATATAAGATAACGATTTGAACTAACAAACAAGCTTTAAAAATCGCAGAACAAATGAAGGAAGCTATTAGTGAGGGAGGCCGCGGCAAGCATCGTAACAAGTAACAAGTCGCGCGTCAGCGGTGAGCGGTAAACACTGCAAGCTGCACTATGAAGTACATCAATATCACATTTAGCACGTCCGGAAGTCAGACGAGCACTACCGAAGGTCGTATCGTTCACTACAATCATCTAAATCTATTTGTAATGGGAAAACAAGATTTGACTCCCACGCGGGCTTGGGCCAGGAGCGAGGAGATTAGCTGCGCAATATTGATGAGCACGGAGAGACGGCTCAGGAAGTTACATCAGCTCTAAAATAGCGATAATGTGGGTGTTCACACTATGAGCGGGCTCATGTTGTGAGCTAATTCAAATGAGTAGAGCTCAAAGTACTTCACAGATACTCTCAATACAATATTGTGATGTGTACTTCATACGGCCTCGAGTTATCTTAGTACGAATTGAAACAATATTGCACTTCCTCTACAGCAACAACCCTTGAACTACAACGGATATAGGAACACTGGCACACAGAAAACGTATTAGAAACTAGTTGAAATATATAATTTAATCAATATTAAGCTATGCATGTAGAACATTGACAAGTAGTAATAAATAGACATAATTAATCAAATTATTATAGTTTTAATAAAACAAGCCCGTTGAAATAAATAATAGTAGTATAAAGCGTCGCTAGCTCCTGGACTATAACCGGTTAGATTGTGATCAAGATCAGCTTTATGCAAATGTTGTTCCTTTTGCGGAAACCGGTACCTGAACTATATGTATATGTATACTGAGGTATATGTGGCTCCTCGCTGGTGAGTGACTACTGATGAGTCAAGAATCATAATGGCTCATCAAGAATACCCAGTTGACTTCACCCCGCAATCACCATATGTCCGGGAAACAATACGAATGTAACTATGTGTTGTGTTATCAGGGCTCACAGATGTTAATATTGAAATAATAGAGACTAAGATGAAAAATGAATAAAACAAGATACTGACATTAAACATAATCTAAAACAAGGTAGCCAAATATTTTCTCAAAAGCTTTTTAAGAAATACCGATTTTATATATCCCTACTATCACCGCTCTTCGAGAACACTTCCCTTAAAGCCTCGCCTAGTATCGGAATACTGGGTCTCGAAATCTCGAGCGATTGCCAATTCCGTGGCCATCTGGAGGGCAAAGCCAAATTGGGTTCAAAGAAACTGGGCGTCATTAATAGAGCACGGCAATACTTCAAGCCGGCCCACATTCTAGCGCTGTACAAAGCGCAGGTCCGGCCACACATGGAGTATTGCTGTTATCTCTGGTCTGGCGCACCCCAGTATCAGCTCGCTCCATTTGACCGCGTGCAACGCAGAGCAGCTCGAATTGTCGGGGACCCAGTACTCTGTGAACGGCTGGATCACTTGGCGTTGCGTAGAGACGTCGCTTCATTGTGTGTCTTCTACCGCATTTATCACGGGGAGTGTTCCGAAGAGCTGTTCAACCTGATTCCTGCCGCCAAATTTCACCTTCGCACACGCCACAAGTTACGATATCATCCCCACCATCTGGATGTGTGGCGGTCCTCCACAGTGCGGTTTTCAAGGAGCTTTCTTCCTCGTACCACGAAGCTGTGGAATGAGCTTCCTTGTGCGGTGTTTCCGGGACGATACGACATGGGTACCTTCAAGAAAAGCGCGTACACCTTCCTTAAAGGCCGGCAACGCTCTTGTGATTCCTCTGGTGTTTCAGGAGAGTGTGGGCGGCGGTGATCACTTAACACCAGGTGACCCGTACGCTCGTTTGTCCTCCTATTCCATAAAAAAAAATCAAACAAGGTATATGAAAATTAAATAGATAGCCCCTCTCACACATAGTAGTAGTTACCACAATTTCATAATCCTGTTGACCATATTTATCAGTTGTTTTAAAATATGCATATTTTATAGTCAATTTTGATGCCATTCTTGCCTGCAAAAATTACAAAAGTTATTAACAATTAACTAAAAAAAAAGGTTCAGTTTTTTGCAAATATCTCATAAACTTAAGATTTTTCAAATTTGCGCAAGCCACGCCCCTTTCGGACCTTTAATGAATAAATATTATTTAAACTTAATATGAAATGAAATATGAAAATTAAAAATTGAATAAATTCAGTTCATTCAAGTTCACCAAAAAGGCACTTGTTGACTAGACTATTAATGTCTTATGTAAAGTTGTTTACAAAAATCTTAACGGGACCGTACGGTATAGGTAATGAGTCTCTTTTTCCATGGGAAAGTAGGTAAAACGATCCACGATGCTGTACATCATACGTAAGCTTGTGCTGCGATGGTGGAATAAGTTGGCTGGGAGCAAGGCATTCAGCAGCTCGTGTAATAAATGTAGAAGACACAATGAAGCCACAGACACGAGGCGCACGTTCACACTTCACAGACTAGTAGACTGTAGAACCTCACCCGAGCAGCTGTGCGGTGCTCGCGGTCAAACAGTCCGAGATAATCAGGCTGAGTGTGCCCGCTCGTGCTGCTCGTCAGACGGCAACTGACTGTCCTGGAGTATTTCATTCACGTGAAAAATAGCTCTCTTGTTTTTTTTTTATGAAAATAAGGGACGAGACGAGCAGGACGTAGAGCTGATTTATTTATTATTGAAAAACCAAAAAATTCTGAGCGGCCCTACAACTGCGCTCGACACCTTGAGAAATAAGATGTTAAGTCTCATTTGCCCAGTAAATTTCACTAGCTACGGCGCTCTTCAGGCCGAAACACAGTAATGCTTACACATTACTGCTTCACGGCAGAAATAGGCGCCGTTGTGGTTTCCCATATCTAGCCGGCATCCGGTGCAAAGCCGCCTCCGACAGGTAGGAGGCTAATTACCTGGCCCCATTTTAATACAGGGCCGACCAGATCGTTGACTGTGGACTCTACATATAGATCCACCTTTACTAACACTTCCCTTCACATTAGCCCACTATTTACTTTCAGTCATCCCTCCATAACGAAGCTGTGCGTAATACTAGAGTGGTTATTTGGCGAGGCCCATTAGCGGTATTAATGTAATTGGTAGTTAATTAAAACAAACTGTGGCAAGTGTAGAGGTGCAACTACGAAGTAAGTTAATGAACGACACAGGCGGTGTGTACGTGGCGGCCATTGAACTGGCGCTCATCGGAACAATCGCCGCAGTCGTGACTGGCCAGGGCTGCCCAGCGGCGAGCTCCGGGGTGGCCGGGTGAGTTACTTTAACACAGTTATTATCAGACTCTGAACGAAATATTGTAATTCAAAGGATTCAAAATCAATTATTGAACGTCAAAAACTACCACCCATTCAAAATAGACTGCCTCAGACCTGAGAAAAACGGGCGCAAGAAACCCAGCGGGCTTTTTTTATATAAAAATCTTGATTACAGTGCAATATCGTACAATAAACATTATAATTAAATAGCCTGAGGGTGCTCGCTTCTTTCCCAGTCTGTGGTGTCATTAAGAAATTTGTTTATGTTATTATATACCTTTCCCACACAAATGCTTTTAACAGTTCTTTTAAATTTTATAACGTATTTGTTTTGTACATTTTCTGGGATCATATTGTATCATGGGTGCATATGCATCGCCAAATAAAAGATTTACTGTGGTGACATTGTGGACACTCACTCAAGTGGTGAGCTACTGAGACATAACATAAGTATGTTGCGCCGTAGTTAGTGAAATTACTGTCTCATGTCTCAAGGTGACAATTGCAATTGTGGTGCCGCTCAGAATTTTTGGCTTTTTCATGAATCCTGAGAGGCACTGCATTGTAATGGGTACGTCGTATTATTTACCATCAGCTGTACGTCCTGCTCGTCTCGTCCCTTAATTTCATAAAAAAAAGAATAGACACCACCTGTGTACTTTATTTAAGCTACGATATAACGATTGACAATACCAGTACAGGTGTACCATGAGTACCTCCGGGCACTGGAATGGTCTGGCCCGTGTGCAGCTTACTGTGTATATCAATCTCTGTGTTCCATATGTCATCTGTGTATGTTACAATTGCTCCGCAAGTAACTGATATAATTAGATCGTTTGTTGTTATTTGCGAAGGCTGGCCGTAGGGGAGGAATGCAAAAAGTAGAGCATATTGATTGATAGGAAACTTGCACGAGCGAAGGCTGCACTCGAGGGCTATTTATATCAGGTCGCGGATGGAGGTGGGCAGACGGTCGGGGGGGGGAGGGATGCCAGGATAGTGTCCGGCAGGCATTCCTCGCTGCCTGCGGTGTTACATAATGTAATGTTATATACAGCATGTTTTGTGTTGCACGCGAACTGGTTTGGACGCGGGAGTCGACTGCAGAAACTTCTTAAACTTGAAGAATAAATATCTAACGAACGTAAAAATTATTCGATAGTGACACAATACAAAAACATCGAATACGGTTCAATTTGTAACATATTATAATATCTTTAGAGATACTAATTTTCCTCTCTTTATCCCTCATAAACACTTAAATAGTTTTAAAGACGTAGGGGGTAATACTCCAAATTCAACTTCAAATATTTTTGATTACAAATGGAATATGAAACCTCTTATTGAAAGTCAGTGGGATGCTCCTTTGCACAGGAAGCCGGCTAGATTATGGGTACCACAACAGCGCCTATCTGAAGGGCGCCGTAGCTATTGAAATTACTGGGCAAATAAGACTTAACATCTTATGTCTCAAGGTGACGAGCGCAATTGTAGTGCCATTTAGTATTTTTGGGTTTTTCAAGAATCCTGAGCAGCACTGAATTGTTATGGGTAGGGTCTATCAAGTACTATCAGCTGAACTTCCTGCTCATCTCGTCCCTTATTTTCATATAAAAAAAGTCAAACACTACCACCGTCATACCGCCGTTCTTCAATGTCTCTCTCAGCTTCGCACCTGTTATCAGAATACAGTGTCTCCTTTCTTATAAGGCTAGCCCACATTCTGGCACTCTATAAGGCGTAGGTCTGTTCTCTTATGGAGTACTGCCCCTATTTAGTTAGCCTTGTGCACACCAGATGATTGAGTACTAGCTCGAAATATTTGATACAGAGCTCGTTAAACATGTATGTAGCATGTATTATTAGATAATATTAAGTATAGAAATATAATATATCATAATAATAATTAGTTATTCGCAGCTTATATAATTTTTAGAACCATTTTATGTTATGTTTGAATATGATTAGGTTATTATTAGGTTATGTATAAAATTAATGAGAGCATTTCGCCGATAGACGTAACGTTTGGCGAGTAAATAAATGAAAGTTAAATGTAAGTAGATATATGTAAATAAATAAAATAAAAAAACTATCGAAGATGCTGTATGTTCTCTGTGAACAGCTCTATCGCTTGCGTAAAGACTTCGCTTCATAGCGTATCTTCCACCGTATTCATCACGGGGAGTGTTTCGTAAAGCTGTTTCATCAGCCACCGCAAGACACACTGTTAGATCAGCATCACGATCCCGATATTTGGCGTTACTTCAGAGATACCTGGAAGCTCGTTTGTTCTCCTACGCAGGAGAGTTCGTAGTAACGTACTATTATACTCTTAGAAACTAAAAAAAAAATAAGTAATGTGTAAGTCCAGATAAAGGACATGAAAGATGTGAAAACTCAAAACAAACCTAAATAATACGAAATAAAATTATAATTTGTCCCATATACATAATAGACCAGTGCCGAAGCCTTTGAAAATGATAAAAAGTGAAACAAAATAATAGTAGGATGAAACCCATTGGAAACGGACGAGAATAAAACAAAAATTAAGGGAAAAATAAATTACGGGCGATCTGAGGTCGGGAAGTGGAAAAGGGGGGGTGTTTTAGGGTAAAAAACGGTGTATCTCAATTTAAGGCAAAACTACAAGTCCTATGGCAAAAAGTTAATGGGCAAAGTTGTAGGTAATAAAGAGATCTACAACTTTTGTAATGACACTTTTTTCACATAACGTCAAAATTTAGGTGAAAAATTCAAAAAACCAAGTTTTTGGTTTTTTATTTCTTTTTCAAAAAAAAAAAATTTTCTACGAAATTTGGTTAAAACTTACCTTATTATTTCCCAAATACACTGTAATTTATTTGATTTATAATATTTATTTTTTCGCCTTATTATAACTTTTTATCAAAAAAGCACCCTAATTTTCAATCGAAATTTCTGACGTCAAAATATCAGCTTTTTTCAAAAAGTTTAGGGCTTTTTGTTCGTTGACATATCTACTTTCTGATGGTGTAAAAAAATATAAATTACGATTTGTAAATGTTCGGAAAATTTAAGTCCAACAAAAGGTATTTGGTACTCACTATATTTTGCGATATTAAAAAGAAGTGGGGTGATAAAGAGAACCGAATCGCTGTGATTGTATTACACAAAGTAGGTATGGAGCCAAATGCAATTTTTTAAAATCTCCATAGTCTTGGTCTTAATAAAATGTTTGTATACCGGACTATTAATAGGTACAATTATACCTCCTCTGTTTGTGACAGACAAAGATCTGGCTGTCCACGTAGTGTTCGTACGAAAATGATGGTCAAAGCAGTAAGGGAAAGAATTCGAAGAAATCCTGTCCGAAAGCAAAAGATTTTATCTCGGGAGATGAAGATAGCACCCTAGAACCATGTCGCGTATTTTAAAAGATGACTTAGAGCTTCCAGCCTATAAGAGACGTCATAGACGTACTGGTCATTTCTAAACTGATAAATTAAATGAGAATAGGGTGCTAAAATCGAAACAACTTCTGAAGCGGTACGCAAAGGAAGGTCATAGAAAATTTTTGTTTACATTTGAGAAGTTTTTTACAATTTAGCACCATTTTAACGAATAAAATGACCGTATTTATGCTCAAAGCTCTAAGGAAGCTTCCCAATTAGTTGACGTTGCACTATCCGACTTCAGTAATGGTTAGATGGGGTATTAGCTATGAAGGAGTGACTGAGCCATACTTTTGTGAAAAAGGTATCAAAACATCGGCGCAAGTGTATCAAGATACAATTCTTGAAAAGGTGACGAAGCCCCTTAACAACATGTTGAATAACCAAGAATGGTTCTTCCAACAAGACTCGGCGCCGGGCCGTAACAACCACATCGAATAAGCTTTTTATATTTTAAATTGTTTTTTAACTTAGACCTTTAATCGATCTAGCTAGGTTTCAATAAAAAAAAATTATCCGTGTTTTAATGAGAAACAGCTACAATAACATTACAATACCAAGGTAAATTTCTCCACTATATACAAGACTATTATAATTAAATTTTTTATATAATACTAGCTGACCCAGCAAACGTTGTATTGCCATCATAGTATCATCATCAACTGTAGTTAATCTATCAACTATAGGTAGCTAAATTTAAGTTTGTTTTTTTAACTCCTGAGAAAGTTAGACAGATACAAAGATTCTAATTAGTTATTTATTTTAAACTATTCTTTCAATTTGATTTCTGAACGACCGGGGACACATCAAGAGAAAAACAAAATTGTTGTTTTTTTTTAAATTCCGAACATTTTCAAACCTTCTCTGGACACTCCACAAATAATTCAAGACCAAAATTAGCGAAATCGGTCCAGCCGTTCTCGAGTTTTAGCGAGACTAACGAACAGCAATTCATTTTTATATATATAGATAATTATAATTAATAATAGCTCAGATGGGACATTGGGTGATCCGGAAAGCAGAAGATCCCGGTTTTAATTCCGATGTCCTATTAGATTTTTTTGGTACAAGTTTTGTACATTTTTAAAAATCTGAGCAAGGCTCGGTCGTCCGGTATTGGTGTATGTATATGTATTAAACTAACAACTAACGCTGTAAAAGTAATTAATGTTATTTGTAATTGAATTATTTTTTCTTTGTTTCAGTATTTATAGCAAGACTAGGTATTATAATAATAAGAGATATTGGATGTTGCTTCCATTAGCAAGCGGAGTGTAGTGTCGCTACATCTGTGTCACTACTTATCCTCACGTTTACAATACAATAGAACCTTCTGCAGCTCGCTGGGGCCGCGGCAGAAGAAGTCTTAATAGGAGGCTGTGTGAGTTGAAAACGTGTTGGGCGAGCGGTCGGCGGCGCGGAGATAAGGGCCGCATTACAAGTGGCGGGTAATATATAGGCAAATATATAGTTTTCTAATGTTGTACATTTACGTATAAACCGGAGCGGCAAACGCCTTTACATTAAGTAGAGGCGTTTGCCACTTAGTTGATACATTAACTATTTTTATGAAAATAAGAAACGAGACGAGCAGGACGTTCAGCTGATGGTAATTGATACGTCATGCCGATAACAATGCATTGTCACTCAGGATTTTTTAAAAACCCAAAAATTCTGAGCGGCACTACAATTGCGCTCGTCACCTTGAGAGATAAGAAGTTAAGACTCATTTGCCCAGTAATTTGACTAGCTACGGCGTCCTTCAGACTGAAACACAATAATGTTTACACATCACTGCTTCACGGCAGAAATAGGTGCCGTAGTGAACTATTAAATTTTATATTATTATGTTCATTGATAACTGCAAAAATTGATGATTATAGAGTAATAAATGAAACAATATTGTTAAGTTCTAGTTTAAATGATTAATATTATACAGACATACCATCATATCAGAACTGTTATCAGTGCCTCCCCAAACTGAGGGATTAATGGGCGTTCCCAATATACTATCTATAGATAGAGATAAATAACTACCTTCTTCTGTCATTAATTAGCTGTCAATAATCTGGAGCTGTCCCAATATACCAGATAGGTCCTTCTTATCGCTAATTCACTGTTGCAATTTCCATACAAACTTCTTTCCCTGGTAAGCTATACGTCCTACCATTGATAGACAGCGTGTAGGGATAAGATGAGTTACCGTCGATCAGTTTATTGGGACAGAAAAGTCAACGATAGTTATGATTTTTTATCTCGAGTAGGCTACAACCGGAGATAGACTGACTATTAGGAATGGCCGTAAAAGTATGCATGTATACTTTTAATACAGTTTTTTCACAAAATACTACTTACTATACATAAGAAAAATAATTGAACTATCATACAATCCTACCGGGATAATGTAGACGTTCTGTTTCTCTAGGGAGTTGTTTCCAGGAGTCTCCCGATCTTAGATAATTTGTACGTCTAGATAGAGTCTCTTGCCGTTAGACAACCGATAAAAACAGGCCAGGAATATTAGTTTAGTGTGTGACAAGCTACTTCTTACACTCGTGATTTGTATGACACTTTGTGTTAGTGTCCGCGAATGGGCTTAAATAGGGGATAGTTCTAAACACAATTTTTTTCGAAGTTTTCACAACAATCACAGTCTATATAGATGCATAAATGATAAAAGTTCCCGATCATCAACTATTAATTGAGTACTTGAAATCCTGTTTAGATATTTAATATGTTAACAGCTGCAGTTACCTGCTTCCATATCTATATATCTATAACTGAATTACTGTTCGTTAGTCTCGCTAAAACTCGAGAATGACTCGACCGATTTGGCTAATTTTGGTTTTAAATTAATTGTGGAAGTCCAGGGAAGGTTTCAAAGGTGAATAAATATGAAAATGAACGGAATTAAATAAAAACAACGATTTTGATTTTACTTTGATGTGTCCTCCGTCGTTCAGAAATCAAATAAAAATAATAGTTTAAAAATGAATACCTAATTAGAATTTTTATATCTTTCTAACTTTCTCAGGAGGTAAAAAATAAACTTAATTTTAGGTTACCATAGTTGGTGGATTACTTATAGTTATAGTTGTCGACTATCTATCAAATTACTTTTACGTAAATTGATAAATTATGGCGATGTCTTGATTTCATATAAAGTTAATAAAGTTTTAAGAAATAAAGATATTTATAAGTACTACGTGCTTATTCATGTGTGTACGCGGACGAAGTTGAGCTAGTTATAGATATATATAATATTGTGTCATAGACACGGGTTCTATATGTGATATGAAATAATCTTTCTTTATTTCTCCATTAAAACTTATTCTAATGTACAAATACTGTGTTATTACAAATATGCCAATATTATAGTAGTAAGCAAAAATAATAATAATGTTTGTAAATTATGAATTAAAATTGCTCGTTTAACGGCCGTTCCCAATATTCAGTCTATCTCTTACTTGAGACAAAAATCATAACTATCTTGACTTTTCTGTCTCAATTAACTTATCGACGGTTACTCACCTTATTCGTACACGCTGTCTGTCAAGGACGTATAGATTACCAGCGATAGAAGTTTGTATGGAAATTGCAATTCACGCGTACCAATATAAGGCGATAAGAATGACTTTTCGGGTATATTGGGACAGCTTCATATTATTGACAGATAATTACTGACACTAGAAGGTAGTAATTTATCTCTATCTGTAGATAGTATATTGGGAACGGCAGTAAATGTATAAAATAAACATCCGCATTATAACTTTAACAAACATATATTTGGATATCATTTTCTATTACAAAAATAAAATAGTTTTTTGAAACACTGTGAAACGATAGCAGACACCCGCTGAATAAATTATAAATATAATTACAACAAAATGTTGATAGTTATTCAAATAAAGTTATTATTCAGTAGAAAGAGACAACTATTCGTTAAAACTTAATTAAATACGAATGTGTTTATTTAGACCGTAACTGCACATTTTATTTATTGTAGAAAGTTTAATATTCGTAACATAAGCCCGTGAGATTAAGATTTACTATTATATACATATATATATATATATATATATATATATATATATATATATATATTTACTAGCTGACCCAGCAAGCGTTGTATTGCCATATAAAGTAATAAAAAACAAAATTGAGGTGTAAAAAGTAGATGCAACCGATTGTCAGACCTACCAAATTTATCGAACTACAATTATTGTAATTATTAATCCATTGCCATCTTGCAACCCTATAGCGCATTTGTGGATGGAACATAATAATATAAAAATCGCGATACAAAAATAGGGGTTGATCGTAGAGGGTTGAAAATTTAGGGTTGTATATATTTTTAATGTTGTATCATAAAAAAATAAAAACATAAATTACATCCAAAAAAATAAATAAATTTTTTTGGGATGGACCACCCTAACATTTAGGGGGATGAAAAATAGATAGTAGCCGATTCTCAGACCTATTGAATATGGATATAAAATTTGATAAAAATCAGTAAAGCCGTAACAGAGGAGTAATGTAACTAACATTGTGACACGTGAATTTTATATATAAGATTTTGAATATAAGAGACGAGACGAGCAGGACGTTCAGCTGATGGTAATTGATACGCCCTGCCCATTACAATGCAGTGCCGCTAAGGATTATTGAAAGACCCAAAATTCTGAGCGGCACTACAACTGCGATCGTCACCTTGAGATATAAGATGTTAAGTCTCATTTGCCCAGAAATTTCACTCGCTACGGCGCCCTTCAGACCGAAACACAGTAATGTTTACACATTACTGCTTCACGGCAGAAATAGGCGCCGTTCTGGTACCCATAATCTAGCCGGCTTCCTGTGCAAAGAAGCCTCCCACTGGTAAAATGATAGCGATAGTCACATTATGTAGGTACAAAAACCAAATCTTACAAAGTGCTGTTATACAGAATATACCTACGTGGAGATAAGGAGATGATGCTGGTGCCTCATCATCACCGCACGAGGAAGCATCAACATCTAGTGCAATTTAGTCATTATTAGCAGCAACGTGCTTACATGTTCTCAAACTTTTATCATTACGGAACATTAACATTGTAATTATTATAACGGGTACTCGCGATATTTATTTTATTAATTTGGTGCCGATTTTTCGATCCAATTGCATGAATCGTGGTCGCGGCGGACCTTTATGCAATTGGATCGAAATATTATTATAATTACAATACATATTCTCACTTCTCACCCCAGTTTAATATTGAATGGTCATCCATTATCGCAGTTGTGCAGATATATTTGAATATTAATTAGCTTTGTTTAAATCGGGCAGTTCTTTTGACCCTGCTCATTTCAGACCTATTTCTGTGCTGCCTGTTTTTAGTAAAACTTTTGAAAAACTTTTCCTTCAACAGCTACAAATGCATTTTTGTAAATTAATGAACAAAAATCAATTTGGTTTCACTAGGGGCTTATCAAAAATTAAACCGGGTACTAGACTCATTGAGCACATCTTGTGATTTGTCCAAAGCATTTGACTGCGTCCACCATGAAACTACTCCTAAAACTAAAGCATTATGGAGTGAAAAATAGAGCCCTAAATCTGCAAAAATCATATTTAAGCGAAAGAGTTCAGATAGTCGATGTAAATGGCAAACGGTCTTTGGGTAAACTTGTGGGAATAGGTGTTCCACAGGGTTCTATTCTCGGTCTTTTCTTGTTTCTTATATATATTAACGATCTACCGTTTGTGGTAGATGATAGCCATGAGATTGTATTGTTTGCTGATGAAACTTCACTTATTTTTAAAGTGAAGCGACGTGCAGATATTGATGACGAGGTAAACAACGCACTCTCAAAGATAGTGCGTTGGTTTGAGACGAATAATCTGCACTTAAACAGTAAAAAAACAAAGTGTTTACGGTTCGTTACACCAAACACAGCGGAGGTACAAACCAACGTACTTATAAATGACCAGAGATTGGAACTTGTGGACACTACGGTCTTCTTGGGTATCACGTTAGATAAAAAGCTTCAGTGGTGTCCACATATTGCCCATCTAGCAGATAGACTCAGGTCTACGGCATATGCAGTTAGAAAGATTAGAGAGTACACGAATGTTGCGACCGCTAGATTAGTGTACTTCAGTTATTTTCACAGCATCATGACGTACGGTATTTTACTATGGGGTCATGCTGCTGACATTGATATACATATACATCGTGTTTGCTCTGCAAAAGAGAGCTGTTCGTGCTATATATCAGCTTAGTTATAGACAGTCTCTCAAAGAAAAAGTTAAAGAAATAAATATTATGACTGTTCATTCTGAGTATATTTATGAAAATTTAATATACGTTCACAAAAATCGTCACCTTTTTGCTCTTAATAGTGTTTTGCTCTTAATAATTTTCATTATTATAACACTAGAAATAAGGGATTGCTTGTAACTAATTCTAGTAGGCTTCATAAGATACATAATAGCTTTAAGGGTAAATGTATACACTTCTATAATAAAGTCCCAGCCACTGTTCAGGCATTATCTATAAATAAATTTAAATGTTTTATAAAAAGATGGCTCTGTCTTAAATCCTATTATTACTCCACTGCTGAATATCTAAATGATCGGACAGCCTGGGACTAAATTGTGATTATTTTATAGCGATAGAAATTATTGTACAATATTGTATATTTTATTTTTATTGAAAAGAGCGCAAAAAAAAGAATGCTGGGAGAGTTTCTTGCGCCGCTTCTTCTCTCTCAGAGCGCCATTTGTTTCTGAAGCGGTAGTAGTATCTAGTAGTTCTTAGAAATGATATTAAAAAGAATTCTAAAGGCATCAAGTTTGAGAAAATAAATGCCTTTTTATCAACAAACATCTTTAACAATATGTAATGTTTATGTTTGCTTGTTTGTTTGTTTGGCAGTAGTGCGATTACGAAAGGAATGATTGTATAACAGCACAGGTAGGACGAGCCATGAGTATCTGCATTATATAACATAATATTGCCCCCGCCAAGTCGAGAAAAACAAGCAGCCACGGCCGTACCATCCTTTTCTCGAAGCAACTTAGGCCATCTTCGACCGCCTATAACTTCGTTGTGGATAAAATTAGAAGTATTAACACGATATATTTCAAATTTCAGTCACTCACTGACTGACTGACCGATCATTAAAAGTCCAAGGCATTTCTAGCAGACATCATCATCAGCCGGAAGACTTCCACTGCTGGACAAAGGCCTCCCCCAAAGATTTCGATCGATCGATCCTGCGCTGCCCTCAGGGCATGCAATGCATTCAGGGCGATCTGTGCATAATTTTGCATTGGCGTACGATCTGTCCCAATTGGTTGAGTCGACAACGCGGCTCCCGGATGTGGATAGCCACATGCCGTCCTTATCAGATCTTCTGCTGACTACACATCCCGATGGTTACCAGGTCATTGTCGACGCCCCTCTCGGAACGTCCGACCATTGCCTGGTCAGGAGTGTAGTGCCTATACGACGCCCACGTCGCAGACCACCAGCGACCCGCCGCGTTTGGCACTACAAGTCAGCAGATTGGGATAGGATGCGTTCCTTTTTTGCATCCTACCCTTGGAGCAGGGTTTGTTTCCCTCCGGATGATCCTAGTGCCTGCGCCGTTGCAGTAGCCGATGTGATACTACAGGGCATGGATATTTTTATACCAAGCTCTGTAGTACCGATCGGTGGCAGATCACAGCCCTGGTTCGATGCGTCAGTTAAAGCAGCATCTGACTGCAAAAAACAGGCGTATCGAACTTGGGTTGCGGCGCTGGGCACAAAGGATCCGAACTGCATAGTTCTAAAGAGGAAATACAACCGTGCTTCCAGATTTTTTAAGCGGCAAATCGCCCGTGCAAAGTCAAAACACGTCGTCAAAATCGGCAAGCAGCTTTCCAGTTACCCGACCGGAACACGCAAGTTCTGGTCGTTGTCGAAAGCTGCTCTTGGTAACTTCAGCCAGCCGTCCATGCCGCCGTTGCACATGAGGAATGACACCCTGGCCCATACGGCAAAAGAGAAAGCCGATCTCCTGTGCGCTCTTTTCGCCTCCAACTCGACTCTTGACGACAACGGAAAAACACCGCCGACCATCCCGCGGTGTCAGAGCTCTATGCCTGAAGTACAGTTCAGACAGAAAACTGTTAGGCGAGCTCTGTTTTCGTTGGACGTCAGGAAGTCGAGCGGGCCGGATGGCATTTCTCCAATCGTGCTTAGAACGTGTTCCCCCTTAGTTGACGCCGGTGCTAACGCGTTTATTCCGGCACTCTTATTCCAAAGGCGTAGTCCCTGACTCATGGAAGTCAGCCCTTGTCCATCCGATCCAAAAAAAAGGAGACAGTTCGGATCCGGCAAACTACAGGCCTATTGCTATTACCTCCCTGCTCTCCAAAATCATGGAGAGCATAATTAGCCGTCAGCTCTTGGTATACCTAGAGGGTCACCAGTTGATCAACGACCGACAATACGGGTTTCGCCATGGTCGGTCGGCAGGTGATCTTCTGGTATACCTAACACATAGATGGGCTGCGGCTATTGAAAGCAAGGGGGAAGGCCTGGCAGTTAGCCTGGATATAGCGAGGGCCTTTGATCGTGTATGGCATTAGGCGCTCCTCTCTAAACTTCCATCATTTGGTCTTCCCGAGAGCTTGTGCAAGTGGACCTCCAGCTTCCTCACTGGGCGCAGCATACAGGTCGTTGTCGACGGACATTGCTCGAACCCGAAGCCCGTGAATGCTGGAGTGCCCCAAGGCTGTGTGCTGTCTCCTACGCTGTTTCTTCTGCATATCAATGATATGTTGGACACCTCCAACATTCATTGCTATGCAGATGACAGCACTGGTGATGCCGTATACACGGGCCATGCACGTCTCTCTCGGGAAATCGTCGACCAGTGCCGGGAGAAACTTGTTTCTTCTATCGAGTCCTCTCTTGAGAAGGTCGCGGAATGGGGTAAATTGAACCTTGTCCAATTTAACCCCCAGAAGACTCAAGTTTGCGCGTTTACCACTAAAAAAAACCCATTTGTCGCATCACCGCTCTTCGACAACACTTCCCTAAAAGCCTCGCCTAGTATCGGAATACTGGGTCTCGAAATCTCGAGCGATTGCCAATTCCGTGGCCATCTGGAGGGAAAAGCCAAATTGGCTTCAAAGAAACTGGGCGTCATTAATAGAGCACGGCAATACTTCAAGCTGGCCCACATTCTAGCGCTGTACAAAGCGCAGGTCCGGCCACACATGGAGTATTGCTGTCATCTCTGGTCTGGCGCACCCCAGTATCAGCTCGATCCATTTGACCGCGTGCAACGCAGAGCAGTGCGAATTGTCGGGGACCCAGTACTCTGTGAACGGCTGGATCACTTGGCGTTGCGTAGAGACGTCGCTTCATTGTGTGTCTTCTACCGCATTTATCACGGGGAGTGTTCCGAAGAGCTGTTTTACCTAATTCCTGCCGCCGAATTCCACCTTCGCACGACACGCCACAAGTTAGGATATCATCCTCACCATCTGGATGTGTGGCGGTCCTCCACAGTGCGGTTTACAAGGAGCTTTCTTCCACGTACTACAAAGCTGTGGAATGAACTTCCTTGTGCGGTGTTTCCGGGACGATACGACATGGGTACCTTCAAAAAAACGCGTACACCTTCCTTAAAGGCCGGCAACGCTCCTGTGATTCCTCTGTGATTCCTTGCAACAGCAAGAGAGTATGGGCGGCGGTGATCACTTAACAACAGGTGACCCGTTCTTGACCAGATCATCGGTCCATCTTGTGGGGAAATGTCCATCTAGCAGACATAGAAGCTTAAAATTTCGAATAAGTATACGCAGTTGGTGTTTGTGTTCCAAGTGTACCTACATGGCACTTTCGAGAGTTAAATGTAAATAATGTCGACTTTGGAAGCATTGAGGGGCAGAAATACTCAATTTGTGAATACTATAGATAATAATATTAATATAATAATAATAATACTATAGACTAAAAAGTACTAACCATCCAGATTGTGAAAAATTGTAACATCAAAGCCTCCGAGAAAAACCCATAGAGATCGATCGATAGGCTTTGAGAAAAACTGTAGCTGAAACTAAATAAGTAGTACCGGAAAAGAAAATGAGGAAGACTACCTACAAAAATAAGATAAGCTCATAAGAAAGTCAGAAAGTGGGCTTTAAGAAAATCCTTTTGTTTCAATTCAAGAAGTAGAAGGTACTGGAAAGGAATAAAGTTAGATTACCTACGAAAAGAAATAATATGCCATCAAATGCATAACTTTAAAAAAAAACAAGTCTCGCAACTCAATTCTTCTATCATAAAATGTTGTGAGATCCATGTAATATCAAGTCAGTGTTACATAATTAGCTAACTTAACAACATCTTATAGTGACCATGTAAATATTAAAAATATTATGTTTTAGATAAATAGATTAACTTGGACATCGCACAAAAAATCTAATTATGTGTAATAATATGTATTACTTGTGAAATACATTGTGTTTTATGCGAAATACTGGCTTATAGTTATGTTATGTTTTGGCTGTTAGAAGTGATAAGCCTAAGCTTATAAAATATATAGAAAAAAAAACAATTTCAAGATCTGAATGTATTGTTTGTACCTTTTCCTGTGATACTGATGGATGAAAATATTGTTATTACTTAACTACTTACATTTCCAATGATATCCATAATTTTATTCACAAGTATTAGATATAACTTATATACAATGTTTAATATGATAGTTTTAATATAATATAATAAAATAAAATTTGTTTTGATACAATAAAGTGTCGTTTTTATTCCTGATTTGTTAATTATGAAATTTGTAGAAGTTCAATCATTAAATAAACAATTATTCCATTGTTTCCTGTTTTTGTAATGAAATGTCAAAGAAGAACTGTCAAAGAAAAGTCATCTTCTCCAAGTGTAATGGACTGGGAATGAAAGTTATGCGAAGCAGTGTTTAGTGCAGCAGTACCTATCGAGCGATACAATTAAAACTCGGATATGTATCACAGTAATAATTTATGTACCAATTAGCTGACCCGACAGACGTTGTTCTGTTCATAATAAAAAAATACTATTGCGGGTGGAATTTCGAAAAAAATCGTAGCTCACCTCTACTCGGTGAAAGGAATATTCCTACCAAATCTCAAGTCTAAGCTTTACGAGCGTCACACCAGTCCCACCAGTGGGAGGCTCCTTTGCACAGGATGCCGGCTAGATTATGTGTACCACAACGGCGCCTATTTCTGCCGTGAAGCAGTAATGTGTAAGCATTACTGTGTTTCGGTCTGAAGGGCGCCGTAGCTAGTGTAATTATTAGTTGTAATTATACTGGGAAAATGAGACTTAACATCTTATGTCTCAAGGTGACGAGCGCAGCTGTAGTGCCGCTTAGAATTTTTGGAGATTTTCAAGAATCCTGAGTGGCACTGCATTGTAATGGGCAGAGCGTATGAATTACCATGAACTGAACGTCCTGCACGTCTCATCCCTTATTTTCATAAAATTAATATAGGTGGAAATCTCTTACATATAGATATATTGAGCACATCATCTAACTGTAAACCCATATTTTGCTTTCAACACTTTTCGAAGATTATATAAAAATGGCTCCTAAAGATGTGGGTGGCCGTGTGACTAGCGTACGGAACAATGTAAATTGTTTCAATAATTTGCAATTAAATATTGAAGGCTAAAAATGACAAAGACGGAGATATTAGAAACGTGGGCGAGTGTTGAGCGCGGATGGCGGACGCAACCTAGTCGCGCTATTAAATTTATTTATCGGTGATTCCTTTCTCGGAAGTGATGGTGGCGAGTCGCTGACGGCAATGGCATGGTGCTCACCAACTACCACCAGTGTATGGATAGCAGCGACGACAGTGACACCTCGACACGAGGTCAATACCATACAGAGGAAGATACCGCATTGGTAGTGATGTCACCGCGAATTTATGTCATAATTACTGAGGTCCTCACCGATGGGCTATTCGCTCATTCCAGATGCGATATCTACAGGTGCTGGTTCGGCCAAAACAGGGATCTGAGGCCCCTTTTGAAAGGCTGCATTCATTTGTTACGGTATAATTGTGCTTAAATATTTGGAAATTTCAGTAAAACTGTGGACTTACAACGGCTACCGATCTACAGTTTAACCAGCTGTTTTCGACTGACAGGTCATCTCCACTTTATTGAAAGTAAATTGACCAATGGCACTATCGTATGAATTTGGAATTTATTCCTGAGAAAAATTAACGCTACTGAAAATATAAACTATCAAGGTCGGGACACAGAGACACACTGGTACTACGTCCTAAATAGTAAGTGGACCTGTTAGGGTCGGGCCTTTTGGTCGCGGGCAATGTCGCGGACTAGAGCTAGTGATGCAGCGCGCGGAGGAACTGACGAGGAGCGGAGGGCGTCACTTATATTGGTCACCGCCGGTTTAGTAAACAACACATTAAAAGGTTGTTTCAATAAATTATTTGTTATGTTCTCCTACTCTGTGTTACGTCATGTTCATGTATATCCAGTTCGATCCGGATCTCTGCCGCCTTCACTAGAATTAATGCTTCAATACTCTTACCATTACTATTTTCTTGATTGACGCGAGTTACACATTTAAATAGAAAAAAAAATGATTAAAACGCGTATGATTCTGTGTTTTTACATTAGATTTTGCGTAACAGTAACATTTTTATTATTGTCGATCACGTTTTAAGGGGGAATACCAGCCCAGCAAAACTCTCTAAGAAAAAAGCGATTTACTCGATTGTATGAAACGTGCAGTCATTGATAGATTGACAGATGACGGCTATAACCTTGTGCGAAACGGAGATAGCCGTAATATATAATCCACTACGTTTTAAAAGCATCTGTTCGCTTTTAAACTTAGCCGGATTATACTTCGTCGCCAATCGCATTACTATAATTATTGCTATTTCAAACTTATGTCAAATGACTGCACGTTTCATACTACACTAAATTTCAATTTTAACTTTCCCGCGTCTTATTAGTAGTATTTACATCCTCTTTGGGGACTGCTGTTGAAATGAGTCAAGATAGTATTTGTCATAGCTCTCATTATGAAGTTTAGCGCCATTTAATAGCTCAAGAAAGTTAGCCGCCCATATTTTTTTTTATTTATTTTTTTATTACATCGTTAGTTCGCCATTTGTTCTTGATTGTTCTCTATAAACATTTGTTTGTTCTCGATTTATTTATTTAAAAAAAAATTGCAATTCATTAAAATTGGTTAGGTTAGGTTATGTTAGAACAGTTAAAACAACGCACGAGCCGAGCGTAGCGTGCCGCGGCAGCGGCCGGCGAGTGCCAGAACCAAATAGTAGGCGTTTCCCCCCATTAACAGGGGGCGGGGGCTAACTAAAGGATATGTTTTTAATTAATTGTTTTTAAATAAACAACAAAAGAACAAACAATTATTTATAGCGAACAATTAAGAACAAACTACGAACTAACGATACCTATGCGATATTGAAAATTCAAAAATAGAAAATTTTTTTTTTGGGGGGCTAAGTTTGATGAGCCCCATTTAATACCATCTGTATTTGCTGTAAACAAAAAAACCATCTGTCTACATTTTAAAACACAATTATTATGTCTTTATATTGAACATCATAGCTTATATAAGTGTGTGCTAACTGCTAGTGTTTCATGAATTACAAGCAACAGGTAACATTATCGATTTGTGCTTCAGCCATATTGGAGATATATTATTACAAATAACTCGAATGAACCGCACCCCGATATCTTTGTCATATACAATCTAATCGATACATTACAAACAAACATACACTTATTATACCTACAACTCGGTTGAATCGAAGTAAAAGACTAATTAACATATATTATATGGAATGTGGACGTTAGACAGTTACTAAATAACTAAAAGGAAATTTAGAGCCGCATCAATGAAACTTATTTATTGTCACAAATATGTAATGACTATTTTTATTTATTTATTAGGAAGTCAACGTGCATACGACTAATAATAATAATAATCTACGGACACATTTAAAAATTATTTTATAATATACATTCTACTTAAAGCAAAAGAAAATTTTGAAAAATATAACAAAAATAAAGCCACAAGCTGATTTAAAAAATATTAGATTCTTACTAAATAAACAATAAAAACAAAAGAAAAAAAAATAAATACGAACAATGACTAACCATCTTGCAGTACTTTCATAATTTTTTCCCTTTTTTGTTTAAAAATGGGGCAGAGTGCCGAAAACTATCTATGCCAGCCCTTTTAACCAAATTGTTGTAGGTGACAACTATTCTACACAAGGGGGCGGATCTGCCTAGATTCGATCTGGCTAATCTAGTAAATAGGTCATCACGAAACAGGCCAAAGTAAAGCACCGAACTTACCAGGATATAACGACAGGGGAGAGTCCAGAGAACAGTGTCAGTGTGTGGAGCGAGCCGCGCGTAGGATGGTCTAGCGTGAGTCCGACTCGGTGCGGACTGGTGACTGCAGCCGGCAGACCGGTGTTGCCTCTGAGGAGCCGGAGGAAGCAGCCGAGGTGAGGAGTGAGGGTGGGGGGGAGCGACCCACGCGTGATACACGTCGCACGCTGGAAACCACCACTGTCTACCATCATCGTCACCTGCGATGACGCCATCAAGCGCTGGCACTTGGGACATTTACAACTAATCTGCCATTCTACGCTTAGTCAACAATCACTCTGTGTCTTGTCCGAATATATCATTAAACATAATTTCTTACAATTCAGAAAACCAATATAATATGCTGAAAACCTACGGACTTCTATAATCAATTTGAGTTGTCAAAATGTATCGGTGTATCGTTATGTTGATCTATATTTTCGATCTATTTATGAGGAGTCCGTATTTGAATTTGACAGATTACTCGTATTAATGTGTCGTCACATTAAAGTGCAGATTTAGGATCGATTTACGGATGAAATCTGGCTAAATGTTACTGAAAACTGATTCGCTTCGGTCTTACCTACACCAGTTTGCAAGTTTACATGTTTAGCTCTCACAATTCAGTCAATTGAATGAAATATTTGAATTATACGGTTGTCTTTAAAAATGAACCTCATATGTCACTCTGAATCGAAAGATAAATAAGTAGGTAATTGAAAGTAGCTTTTTGTGCAATAAATGACAATAACTAATAATATTAGTAACACCTGAGAACACAAATAAATTTTTAAAACAAAATTTTATGAACGATGCGGGAATCGAACCCGCGACCACTCGCGTTCCGTGAGAGAGCTCTGCCCACTGAGCAAACCGTTTGAGTGACGTTTCGTTGACAAAATCTTGTATACTTTGTTGAACTCTTAGATTGTGGCTTCATCTACAGGATCTACTTTACAGATGATAACCTGCTCAACCGCATCGTTCATAAAATTTTGTTTTCAAATTGTATGTGTGTATTAAATTAATTAATCCCAGAAGTGAGGGTTATCACTTTAAAAACATAACAAATTGTTAAGATTTGCAAGTGCGACATCTCAAGTCAATTTTCTAAATATGCAAATATTGGGGTTGAGCAAGTTATCATCTGTAAAGTGGATGTATGATGAAATCCTGTAGATGAAGCCACAATCTGAGATCACAACAACAAAGCATACAAGATAAGATCTAGATAGATCAACGATACGGCACTCGCTAATTGTTAACACTCCAGAACACAAACAAACATTATGAGTGATACGGGAGTAAGATTGAAATTTATCGGGGAAATAGATGTCGGCTGACGTGGGACATTCACTATGACTATCACCGGTTCCATGACATTAACTAATCATAAAGGACTACTTGCTAATATTAAATGCTCTCTCCTACCGCGGCAACGTACCCCTTGCTTCATATTAACTTATCCTGGTTCTACATACAGTTTCGTTAAAAATAGGGGTTGAACAACATTAGATACTGATAGGTTTGTTTTATGATAACATTACAATCAGAAAGCCCTTCATAACGGAAATCAAAGCGAACCAAACATGACAAGCACTGCACCTCATCGATAAACATTTCCTCGCAACTCCTTGTATCGTGGGAACCGAATGTTGGCGGACGAGACGCTGAGAAAAAGAAAAACGCACGGTCGGGAACGAGACAGCTCGTATTATATAACTTGAATGAATAATTATAATGTACGACGCCTCGTCAGGAGTCAACGAGTGAATCTGACAGTGTTTGATGACAAACATTCAAATCTCTCAAATTTCAACTTTCTTTATTGGTACCAAAGGTTATTACTTGATATAATTGATCTGGACCTTCTTTTAGCTGACAAAAATCTGTCAGAAGTTCCTGCTCTTCCATATCTATAATCATTAAGTAGGTACCTACTAAACACTAATAAGGTGTGTGTGTGTGTGACGACGAATGTGTTTGTGTGAGTGAGTGTGTATGTGAATGTGTATTGTGTTCGCTAATACACTGGCCTTCAAAAGTAAGTATCACACTTTTAAAATTGGGATAACGTTTTAAGTTCACAAGATATACTTTCGAAATAAAAAGGACTCCAAAGAGAATTTAATTTTGTACATAAAAACTTTATAGTCGGTAACCTTCTTTTAAGAATTGGCTGAAAAAAAACTTCAAAAACAAAACCATTCCTTTTTCAAAGTGGACGTTTCCGAATTACAATGGTGGGTGTGACGGTACGAACGGTCCAGAAGGTATAGCGAAGGTACGAAGAGACTGGACACCATCTGAGGAGACCTTGTAATGGCAGACCCAGGTGTACCAGTGCCCGAGAAGATCGTTATATTATTTCCACTGTGTTAAGAAATCGCCACCAAAATGCAGTTGAAGTCCAGCAACAGCTACTTCTGACCCGGAGGGACTACATTAGTCAGTACAGTGAGAAGGAGACTTGCTGAAGCAAATTTGAAACCCCGAAGACCAGCGAGTGGCCCAAAACTCGAGAGATAGCATCGAGTAGCGAGACTGCGATACGCCCGTGAACACATGCAGTGGGATGAAGAAGAATGATCAAGAAATTTGTTTGCAGATGAGTCTCGATTCTCCCTTTACACTTCTGATGGAAGGCGAAGTGTTTACAGGCGACCTGGTGAGCGATACCTTCAAGCCTGCATCTCAGAAAGAGTCCAATACGGTGGAGGCAGTGTACATGTATGGGCTGGCATATCTTCAGAAGGTCGCACAGAGCTAGTAGCCATAGAAAATAGCACCCTCACTGGGCAAAGATATGCTCAAGAGATTCTCAATGAGTATGCAGGGCCGTATTTAGCAAATATGGGTGATGGATCGATGCTGATGCATGATAATGCCCGGCCGCACACGGCTCATATCGTACAAGAGTATATTCAGGAGGTCGGTATCAGCGTGATGGCTTGGCCATCAAGAAGTCCTGATCTCAACCCGATTGAACACGCCTGGGATGAGCTTGGGAGGCTAGTCAGAAATCGCAGACCACCACCTACTACCCTCAGGGCACTAAAGCAGGCCCTGGTAGAAGAATGGGAGAATATTCCCCAACATCGGCTCAGAAACCTAGTGTTCAGTATGCCAAACCGGCTCGAAGCTGTAATCAGAGCTCGAGGAGGCAATACCAGTTATTAGAAATTAAATAACATGTAATACATTTTAGTTGAATTTTTTTACACTAAACTAAAAATGTCTATATTCATTGTTTTATCTTTTTTAAGTTAAAAATGTTACTAATGTATAATTTTAGTTTCTTAGAATTAAATAAAGGCTATAAAATTTGTAACAAAACATTTTTAATCTTAAATGTGTACCTTCTATAGTTAAGAAAAAAAATTAATTTGAAAAGTGTGATACTTACTTTTGCAGGCCAGTGTATATTGTATAATAAGCTTTATAAATACATAAAGAAGAAAGTTCTGAAGCTTTTATTATGTCTGATTTTTGGTAATCAATACAAAGAGATAATGAAGTGATAAATTAATACATATTATAGAGCAGGCAGATAGATATAAACTGTTTTTTTTTGTTTACTTTAAAATACATAAAAGGGCCTCCGTCTACACATATTTTTTGGTCATTATACATCTAGTTACAAGTTTTTACAGCCATAATAATTTTGCCCTGTGCTGCCCCGGGGCGTAAAAAGAATAGGGTAGTCCCAGGTCCAAGGGTGTCGTAAGAGGCGACTACGGGCTTTTTGAAAGTGGGAGAGTCACGCTGCTGTCTCATGACGTCAGCACAATCGGGCCAGACTCGTCCGGGTTACTTACCACACTCGCACAGAATACCGGCGTGAAGTAGCGGCCTAGTGCCGCTATGTTTCGCATAGGTTAGTGTCGAGGACCGGAGGCCATTCCCCCCCGTCCTTCCCAAAACAAAATATGAGAGCGGTATTCAAAAAGAAATTACCCCAGGAGGGTACCAGCTCTTGTAGAGCCAGAGAATCCCTCCCCGAGTATTCGCGCTCGGGCTGCCCTTCGTATTCTGGGGAGGGCACAGTACCGTGAATGTCACAGGACAAACAGGGCAGCAACACCACGGCACCCCGCTCCACGCTTAATGTGGACTTTTGTAACATCCGGGGAATTCACTCCAACTTAAACGCCGTCCACCACCACCTTGAGACGTCGCAGCCGGCCTTGTGTTTCCTTACGGAGACGCAGATATCTCGACCTAGCGATACGTCATATTTAACGTACCCCGGGTACAAAATTGAGCATAATTTCATGCCTCATGCCGGGGTATGTGTGTACGTTAGGGAGGATATCTGCTGTCGCCGTCTCGGCAATTTTGAGGGTAGGGGCCTGTCTACTCTCTGGCTCCGCGTAGATTTAGAGGACCGCGTCCGTATCTATGCGTGTGTCTACAGGTCCCATAGTGGTAACGCAGAAAAGGATCACCTCATGGGCTGCGTTCAAGCGGCATTTGATGACGTGCTTGCTCAGATCCCCTCCGCTGAAATCGTAGTCTTGGGTGATTTCAACGGGCACAATGCCGAATGGCTTGGATCACGTACCACAGACTACGCAGGGCGATCTGTGCATAATTTTGCATTGGCGTATGGTCTGTCCCAATTGGTTGAGTCGCCGACGCGGCTCCCGGATGTGGATAGCCACATGCCGTCCTTATTAGATCTTCTGCTGACTACACATCCCGATGGTTACCAGGTCTCTGTCGACGCCCCTCTCGGAACGTCCGACCATTGCCTGGTCGGGAGTGTAGTGCCTATCCGACGCCAACGTCGCAGACCACCAGCGACCCGCCGCGTTTGGCACTACAAGTCAGCAGATTGGGATAGGATGCGTTCCTTTTTTGCATCCTACCCTTGGGGCAGGGTTTGTTTCCCTTCGGATGATCCTAGTGCCTGCGCCGTTGCAGTAGCCGATGTGATACTACAGGGCATGGATATTTTTATACCAAGCTCTGTAGTACCGATCGGTGGCAGATCACAGCCCTGGTTCGATGCGTCAGTTAAAGCAGCATCTGACTGCAAAAAACAGGCGTATCGAACTTGGGTTGCGGCGCTGGGCTCAAAGGATCCGAACTGCAAAGTTCTGAAGAGGAAATATAACCGTGCCTCCAGATTTTTTAAGCGGCAAATCGCCCGTGCGAAATCGAAGCACGTCGTCAAAATTGGCGAGCAGCTTTCCAGATACCCGACTGGAACACGCAAGTTCTGGTCGTTGTCGAAAGCTGCTCTTGGTAACTTCAACCAGCCGTCCATGCCGCCGTTGCACATGAGGAATGACACCCTGGCCCATACGGCAAAAGAGAAAGCCGATCTCCTGTGCACTCTTTTTGCCTCCAACTCGGCTCTTGACGACAACGGAAAAACACCGCCGACCATCCCACGGTGTCAGAGCTCCATGCCTGAAGTACAGTTCCGACAGAAAACTGTTAGGCTAGCTCTGTTTTCGTTGGACGTCAGGAAGTCGAGTGGGCCGGATGGCATTTCTCCAATCGTGCTTAGAACGTGTGCCCCTGAGTTGACGCCGGTGCTAACGCGTTTATTCCGGCACTCTTATTCAAAAGGCGTAGTCCCTGATTCATGGAAGTCAGCCCTTGTCCATCCGATCCCAAAAAAAGGAGACAGTTCGCATCCGGCAAACTACAGGCCTATTGCGATTACCTCCCTACTCTCAAAAATCATGGAGAGCATAATTAACCGCCAGCTCTTGGTATACCTTGAGGGTCACCAGTTGATCAACGACCGGCAGTACGGCTTTCGCAATGGTCGGTCGACTGGCGATCTTCTGGTATACCTAACACATAGATGGGCGGCGGCTATTGAAAGCAAGGGGGAAGGCCTGGCAGTTGGTCTGGATATAGCGAAGGCCTTTGATCGTGTATGGCACAAGGCGCTCCTCGCAAAACTTCCATCATTTGGGCTTCCCGAGAGCTTATGCAAGTGGACCTCCAGCTTCCTCACTGGGCGCAGCATACAGGTCGTTATCGACGGTTATTGCTCGAATCCCAAGTCCGTGAACGCTGGAGTGCCCCAAGGCTGTGTGCTATCTCCCACGCTGTTTCTTCTGCATATCAATGATATGTTGGACACCGCCAACATGCATTGCTATGCAGACGACAGCACTGGTGATGCCGTATACACGGGCCATGCAGGTCTCTCTCGGGAAAACGTCGACCAGTGCCGGGAGAAACTTGTGTCTTCTATCGAGTCCTCTCTCGAGAAGGTCGCGGAATGGGGTAAGTTGAACCTTGTCCAATTTAACCCCCAGAAGACTCAAGTTTGCGCGTTTACCACTAAAAAAACCCCATTTGCCGTATCACCGCTCTTCGAGAACACTTCCCTTAAAGCCTCGCCTAGTATCGGAATACTGGGTCTCGAAATCTCGAGCAATTGCCAATTCCGTGGCCATCTGGAGGGCAAAGCCAAACTGGCTTCAAAGAAACTGGGCGTCATAAATAGAGCACGGCAATACTTCAAGCCGGCCCACATTCTAGCGCTCTACAAAGTGCAGGTCCGGCCTCACATGGAGTATTGCTGTCATCTCTGGTCTGGCGCACCCCAGTTTCAGCTCGATCCATTTGACCGCGTGCAACGCAGAGCAGCTCGAATTGTCGGGAACCCAGTACTCTGTGAACGGCTGGATCATTTGGCGTTGCGTAGAGACGTCGCTTCATTGTGTGTTTTCTACCGCATCTATCACGGGGAGTGTTCCGAAGAGCTGTTCAACCTGATTCCTGCCGCCGAATTCCACCTTCGCACGACACGCCACAAGTTAGGATTTCATCCCCACCATCTGGATGTGTGGCGGTCCTCCACAGTGCGGTTTTCAAGGAGCTTTCTTCCTCGTACCACGAAGCTGTGGAATGAGCTTCCGAGTGCGGTGTTTCCGGGACGATACGACATGGGTACCTTCAAGAAAAGCGCGTACACCTTCCTTAAAGGCCGGCAACGCTCTTGTGATTCCTCTGGTGTTGCAGGAGAGTGTGGGCGGCGGTGATCACTTAACACCAGGTGACCCGTACGCTCGTTTGTCCTCATATTCCATAAAAAAAAAAAAAAAAAATAATAATGTTTCGGATATATATTTCCATATGTATTAACAATGTTGTAAACATTATGATATTGTTTACGGAGCCGCGGCCTTCTCTCACTCTGGTAGCCTAGAGCTAACTATAACACTTAGCAAAGAGCTCTGATACTATTGTTGTTAATAATGTGTGTATGAATGGCGTTACCAAGCTAACGACCAAAAAGAACGGACAAAAGCAATATCATTCAGGATAATCAGGATGAAGTTCAAATGATGATAGAATTCCGAGCTAGGTTTCACGCAGTCATATCTCCATCACATTAGTCGGACAAATATGGTATGGAATGCTTTACTATGAAACGTGAATATCCAAAGCTATCAGAAAGGGTCTCCGTGGACGATCAGCAATCACTCCAAGAGGGCGACATGGTTGAGAGGCCGCGTGACCTCCGTGTGAAATAACTCTATCTTACAATGGTCCGCCCTCTGTTCGAAAGGGGCCACTGTTCACACTCGTCCCGAGACCTGGTGGTGTGCGATGTAATTGCGGGAGATATAAAGCGGTCCAGGCAATTAGGATAGTATGATGTGAAGATGATGCTGTTATTGATCAACAAGGAGTGTATTACATCATGTATATGTTTTACACAATTAAAACTGAAAACAAAATAAAAATCCAAAACATAACAAATTGTGTGTGTTTTACGTTTATTATTTTAAAACTCGGTCATTTATGCACATATTTCATTTGATGAAATAGGATATACCTATTCCAAGATTATGTCCAAGATACAAATAATTGAGATTTAATGATGCAATTGGGGGATAATCCTTGAAGTGTACCTAAGTGTTTGGTTTTTTTTGTCAACTAAAACTTAAGCATTTATACACAGAAAGTATCATTAACTTATAAAGAATACTACAAGTGACTACTCAAAGTTTTCAATGAACAGTCCAGTCATTCCTTGAAACTGGTTGTAACTTTTGTCTTTACAACAAAATTATAAGGGTAAGGAAAACCAAAATTTAGAACATATTAGATTGTCAATTAAGTAAATAAACATATGTATATATATATACTTAATGTAATTATACTAATTAAGTACATATAAATAAAATTGGAGTGTCTGTAATATTGAAATAACCGTTTTTTAGTACATCTATATGAATATATATACCTACGGTACATACAACAAAATATATTTTTAACAATTTTTGTCTGTCTTTCTGTTTGCTTCGGCTAATCTCTGAAATGGCTGGACCGATTTTGACGGGACTTTTATTGGCAGGTTACTGTTTTTTTTTGATAATAAGGGACGAGACGAGCAGGACATTCAGCTGATGGTAATTGATACGCCCTGCCCATTACAATGCAGCGCCGCTCAGGATTCTTGAAAAACTCGAAAATTCTGAGCGGCACCACAATTGCGCTCGTCACCTTGAGACATAAGATGTTAAGTCTCATTTGCCCAGTAATTTCACTAGCTACGGCGCCCTTCAGACCGAAACACAGTAATGCTTACACATTACTGCTTCACGGCAGAAATAAGCGCCGTTGTGGTACCCATAATCTAGCCGGCATCCGGTGCAAAGGAGCCTCCCACTGGTAATAAGGAGTAACTTAGGCGACGTTGATTTCAGAAAAAATCTTTAATTTTAGACAAATAAAGTAAAGTTGCAATGTGAAAGAAACGGTCTAACTCTAAAAACAATTTATATGGCAAAACAACGTTTGCCGGGTCAGCTAGTTATAAATAAAGTTATAAGAAGCATTATTATGTTATAAATATTAATCGTGTTTACAACAAAAAAGTAACTGTCTTATATTTGAATTGAAATAAAAATGTATGAGATGAAATCGAAATACATAAACTTGATCCGTTATTCTAGTAAATGTAAGCACCGTTAGTAAGAGTTGGCAATTGGTTGCTTGACGAAAATAAGCTTTATATTGTTTTAACGTTTAAACAGTAAATATAATTAAATTATTATAACTTTCGTGAGTCATTATTCAATTATCTATTAATACGGCTTTACTCACGTTTTTGTCTGTGTCGGTACCGAGCTCAAGTCCGCAGTAAAAGGTGGGACGTTATTGCGAACCCACCACACTCACCCTGATGAAGGACCCCCGAATGGTCCGAAACTAGTCGGTACCGACACCGACAAAAACGTGACTAAAGCCGTATTAATAGATAATTAAGTAAATATAATAATTAACGATAATCGGAAGATTTGTATACAAAACAATCAATGACAATAATTGTAGGTTTAAACTTGAGGGACTTCTTTTTTATGACAGTAAGAGGGACGAGACGAGCAGGACGTTCAGCTGATGTTAAATGATACACCCTGCCCATTACAATACAGCAATTTATACATATAGTATATAGAGTATCTTCCCCATTTAGAAAACATAGTAAAACGTGCTTCTAAAATGCTTGGGTTTGTTATACGAAACACAAAAATTTTTAAAAGCTTAAAAATAAAAAAGCTCCTTTATTTCAGTCTGGTTAGGAGTATCTTGGAGTATGGTTCAGTTGTCTGGCGTCCTCTCATCCTAGGACTGGAACGTATTCAGAAGCGATTTCTGTGGCATGTGGCATTTAGGGCCGGTAAAGCCAAGAAAATTTCTTCTTACAAAGAAAGGCTGGCCAACTTTAAAATGACCACTTTGGATGAACATAGAGAACTTCTGGATCTTCTGTTTATAAACTATTGAACGGCTTTATCGACGGCCCCGAACTGCTAAATAAATTTGGTCTAAGAGTACCAGTAAGAATTCCACGTAAGCCTATTACTCCACTTTGTCCTCCACTTCGTCGAACGATCCTAGGTACCAATTCCCCAGTCCCACGATTATGTAAAATTTTAAATTCTTATATCGTAGCTGATATTGATATATTTGCTGATTCCTTAGCCAAATTCCGCAAGACCATTTGCAGCATCATTGGTAATCTTTAATAATGTTATAATTGGAAAATTTAAGTAACTGTGTAAAAATTATTTATTAATTTAAAAAAAATGTTTTATTTGTAACTTATTATATATAATTAACTTAATAAAATTAATCACTTCTGTGCATGCTGTGTTTATTTGTAAGTAATCACTACATTTAGTTCTACTTTTTTTAAATATTTGTGTGTATTATTGTAAGTGATTGTAAATAAACCTAATAAATAAATAAATAAATAAATATAGTACAATGCAGTATTACCAGTGGGAGGCTCCTTTGCACAGGATGCCGGCTAGATTATGAGTCCCACAACGGCGCCTATTTCTGCCGTGAAGCAGTAATGTGTAAGCATTACTGTGTTTCGGTCTGAAGGGCGCCGTAGCTAGTGAAACTACTGGGCAAATGAGACTTAACATCTTATGTCTCAAGGTAACGAACGCAATTGTAGTGCCGTTCAGAATTTTCGGGTTTTTCAAGAATCCTGAGCGGCACTGCATAGTAATCGGCAGGGCGTATCAATTACCATCAGCTGAACGTCCTGCTCGTCTTGTCCCTTATTTTCATAAAAAAAAATCTCATTTAAAAAATTGTGAATCTTTTTGAAGTCAGTCGATAACAAGCTGGGTATGTAAGGATGGTGGTCACGCCGGCGAAACGATCACAGACCTGTCACGATAACTCATCTGACACCTGACACTGGCCGGTATAACAACCTACGCTCTGTCACACAATAACTATATTATTAATAAAGACGTGTATAAATACCACTGGACAGGCTGTTTCATATGTTGGACTGCAAATTTTTTGTGCCTATTTGAAGCGCCACTCGCGAGCGTCTAGAGAACTAATTTTGACGTATAATAGAAATGGCTGCGAGAGAATCGTACAATACTCAGAAATGTTTTTGGATTTTGAATTGATTTCGGTCGTTTTACTTCGTCATTTATACTTCAGGAATCAACGTAATAAAGTACACAATGTTTATTTTTTAAATAGTGTTCCAATTGATGTTTGTTTAGCTGTGGTTGTCATCACTAGTTTTAGTACCACTACATCACCAACAGCGCCAAAATTGCGAATATCAAACAGGCACAAAAGCACTTTGTCAGCCGCCAGTCCAGTGGTATATAGTAGAGGTCAGTGGCTCTCTCACTCATTTATTAATTTTGTAACATACGCTTCGTGTTATTTTACATTGAATTTAATGAAATACAAAATATTTACTCATGATATGTGATCCCAGTGTCTATCTTATTTCTTGTAGTATTAATTTTACAAAGTTTTACTACGTAACCTATCGGAATTTTAGACTCATATATTAGCAAAGTTTAAACAGAACATGTTAGCACGTTAACGTCATACATTAGCTAGTTGGAGGGCAGGGAAGACCAATCCTTAATATAAGCTCCTAGCATATATCTTCAAACATGAGGTGTGACGTGTATCGTGGTCCGTGGTCCACGGTGAACAGCGGAGATGGTGATGAAATGCATATACCAGGGAGGCTCCTTTGCACAGGATGTCGCCTAGATTATGGGTACCACAACGGCGCCTATTTCTGCCGTGAAGCAGTAACGTGTAAGCATTATTGTGTTTCGGTCAGAAGGGTGCCGTAGCTAGTGAAATGACTGGGCAAATGAGACTTTAATAATATATTACTTTAATAATATATTAATATATTATTAAAGTCTCATTAAGATTAAAGTTTTCTAAAGACCTAGTAGAAGAAAAAAAACCACGAATGTGAACGTTGGCGGGCCAACTAACCTGTCCGTGTCGGGGTATGACTCGAGTCTGGTGCTCGCTACGCGCGTTATTACATCATAAGTTCTTCTAGTCGCTTTACTCATTGTCATTTCACGGAACGCGGAATTTGTTTAGAGAAATGATGGGAGAAATGAAGAAGTTTGGGAATGCAGGTCATTATAATAATATAACAAAATATATATTGTAATTGAAATTATTGCGTATGTAATTGAAAACGATGAAAATGTAAATTTTGATTTAAGAGAGTGGCAGTAGTTTCTTGCTACTTCTTCTCACTAGCTTAACCCTTTACGAAGTAGCGGTAGATTCAATAAGAATTTTTTTTTGTCATTTCCGTGACCTATATAAATAATGTGATTTTGATTTGATTTATACAAGACAACATTATATTTATTAACATAATTGTTGAGTATTCGGCTGAATCGCTCAAGACGTATGAGACAAAAAAGACGTGTCATTTATACAGTTTTATGTTGGGAACTTAAAAAACTATAATAAGCGTATATATACCAATATATAAAGAAAGAAGATCAGTTCCACATGGAGCAACGGTCGGAAGAACTGTTTCTAGGAAGACATTAGCAAGGTTGTTAAATTAATATTCTGTTGTTCTGTAAATTATTAATAAAGTGATGTTTTTTTATGAATTTGTCAATATTAACATAAATAATTTTTTCGTAAAATATTTTGCTCCCTTTCGTAAATAATTGCTCCCTGAAATTGTTCCACTGCAGAACTGTCAAACCATGCGTCAATAAATTCTCTCATTTATACATCTAAATAAAATTGGAGTGTCTGTTTGTAATATTGAAATAACCTGTTGTTACTATATGTTTATGAATACATATAGTATACACACAAATATCATTTTTTACAATCTTTGTCTGTCTGTTTGTTCCGGCTAATCTCCGAAATGGCTACGTTTATTTTAGAAAAATAAAGTAAACTCTAAAAATAATTAATATGGCAAAACAACGTTTGCCGGCTCAGCTAGTAGAAAATATGTCCATACAATACAAATATTGGAAATAAAAATAATTATGGGTCCCAAACAATCCCAAATCAGAATAAAAACTATCCTATCTCTCAACTTGGAATAAACTACATTCCTTGACGTAATCCCCATTAAAATCCGTTCATTAGTTTAAGGAGTTCACTGGAAACAAACATCAGGACACTAGATTTATATGTATTAAGATATTTCATTCAAATATTTTGAAGCTACTGATAAGTAAGTGTTGGCCCTCGGTACCCCAGTTCCCAGCTACTTTCACTGACTCCAAATATGTTCGATAAACAATTATTTTAATATAGTTCTCGATACGTTTAATGACAGTTACAATAATTAACCTCGAACTAAATGAGACGGTTTGTTTTAATTACAATTACTCGTACACATTCTTGGAAAGTTGACGATAACGTATCGTTATGTGTTGCGACAGCTCACATTACCTCATCATGTTATTGTTATTGTACTGTTAGCTGTACTCTATATATATTAGGATGTTTCCATTATTCTGTGGATCGGGTATGACGTCATGTGACAAGAATCCTTGTTGGAATTGTAAAGATAGTAAGCAGTTACAATAAATACACGTAGAGGATGGAATGTACTGATAAGGAAGATTGAATTAACAAGAATGCAACTCTTTTACTAATAAAAAAACGGGTTGCACTGCGGGACTGCAAACTTAAACATTAACATTGTGCATTTTTAAATATTTTGGAATAATTTCGCAAGAATTGCTTTATTTATCAGTATAAAAGTAGATACTAGCATTTAATATGTAGTTAAATACAATATTCATTTATACACTATTTTTATCGTATTTATTTATCGTACACAAAAATGACAATTTATTTTACATAAAAAAATTAAGTCTCACACAAATATTACAATTATTTTACATTAAAAAGATTATCTCTGAAAAAAATCAACTTTCATCCATAATTTCAACGACTTTCTTACGAATTTTCGATCAGGTCACGTGTCCTGACGCGAGTTATCATTTTATACCCATCACAAAGAAAGTGCTCAACGCCGCTAAAGAAGTTTTCACTACAATATAATGAATGTACGTAACGAAAGAATATGTAGCAACGAAAGAAGAGATTTAGGTAACGTATTGCTAGTCAAACTGGTATTTAAATATTAATAGGTGGCTAATTTGCTTTCATTGTCGAACCTGTGGCAGGCTCCTTTGCACAGAATGCCGGCTAGATTATGGGTACCACAACGGCGCCTATTTCTGCCGTGAAGCAGTAATGTGTAAACATTACTGTGTTTCGGTCTGAAGGGCGCCGTAGCATTGAAATTACTGGGCAAATGAGACTTCACATCTTATCAATGTGACGAGCACAGTTGTAGCGCGGCTCAGAATTTTTGGGGTTTTTCAAAAATCCTGAGTGGCACTGCATTGTAATAGGCAGAGCGTATCAATTATCATCAGCTGAACGTCCTGCACGTCTCATCCATTATTTTCATAAAAAAAAATATTCGTTAGATAAATACTAGAATGTGACAGCTGCGTATTGTGTCAATGCTACCAGTGTCATCTGTGGTGGACAGAGATCGAACTGGATTTAACACTACACTATCTCGTCACAGTCATAGAAAGTAAAAATAAAAGTGCCCGATAGCGACAAATTAAAAGTAGGGGATCCTGTAGTATCTAGGACACTTTTTTAGATATTAGTTTTTAATTTTTGTTTGACGAACTGTACTTAAACCATTGTTGCATATTTATAAAAGGTCAATTATTTGGGTATTCACCAAAATATCAAAAATGTATATTGCATACTTACAAGTGTTTTAATAATGAGAACGAAAAAAGGGATTAATGGCCAAGGTACAACATACCCTATGTTCCTAGGCCAGTACTACAACAGTACCTAAGAATTGCGGGTAATTTATGGAAAATACAACTATTCTTAACTAAAACATTTAAATAACATATTTAACAAAAAGATATTCTGAACAAAATAAAAATGATGATATGGTACACATAGTGCCAAGGTACAACAGGTTCCTCTACAAAGGGGAGTATCTTACGTAACATAATTTGGACAATCCTGGGACGGTTAGTGCATTATAATTGTATGGAGCAACATACAAGACAGCCCTTTGGGAGAGAGCAATGATATTGTCTGTAAGCATTTAACAGTTGCCAGATATCCACATGTTATAAGTTTATTCAAACAAAACAAATCTTATTACTATATTTATTACAATACTATAATTATATAAATTTTAACTCATCGTCACGGGGAAGTGTACCAAGAATACTGGCAGCATTTGCACGTTGGATAGCTAGGCTGACCCGTTGACCGAAATTGCTGCCAGCGCTTGGGTTGCCAGTAGCCTTATTGAGGCGAGAAGATAGTATTTTGTACATTCTCCGCGCCTCTGGGCCCCACGGGCCAAGTGTCTCATCACCAAATGGCACAAAGATGTAAGACTCATTGAGACCGACATATTTGCGACGCTTGCTGTCTTCGGCAGTCGAAGCAGCAGCCCCAGCACCAACTGACGTCACTTGGACATGGGAAGGAGTCAGAGTGTCGACGCAAGTCGTGTCCCAGACCAGCTCCGAATATACAGGTTGCAGAACAATAAACAGGACAGTAATTTAATAAGGAGTCGTGTTCCGTGTCGTGACCGTCGCGTCGGCCGCGGTGTCTCGTTACGTGAGGTGTTATGTGTCTCCGTCATCCAAGTGTACTACGCCCGCCTTGTGTTGTTCAGGATTGCTATTACTATTATTAATTATAACTAAAAACAGTAAATTTCGTTGGAGGGGATAGTAAATTATTACCAAAAGCTTGAAGCACTTCCTGTGTGCTGAAGTCACAACAAGCACTTCGCGGTCCCAATATATCATGTCGTGAGGTGATCACAAACCACTGTATCTGAACAGAGGAGGTCTCATTGTACCTATTAATAGCCCGGTACACAAACATTTTATTAAGACCAAGCGTATGGAGAGTTTTGCAAATTGCACTTGGCTCCATACCTACTTTGTGTAATGCAATCACAGTGATTCGGTTCTCTTTATCACTCCACTCCATTTTAAATTCGCAAAGTATTGTATAATGTATTGGCGCCAAAATGAATGATAAACTCAATGAATGTTATATTTTGTTTATTTTTAATTGTAACAGTATTTATGGCTAGACTAGTACAGCGTAGAGCTATCTAATCTTATTCGTACAAAAATTTTTTTTTTATGGAATAGGAGGACAAACGAGCGTACGGGTCACCTGGTGTTAAGTGATCACCGCCGCCCACATTCTCTTGCAACACCAGAGGAATAACAAGAGCGTTGCCGGTTTTTAAGGAAGTTGTACGCGCTTGTTTTGCCGGCCATTTTCAATAACCTATCTATTTTCACTTAATAATATTTTAACTTACTAGACGTAGACAAATCTATCATTCTACGCTTACTTATATTTCAATAACCTATTGACAGATAGCATTGGACTATAACTATATTGGATATAACTATGGATAGATAAAATCTTGTCATTAAACGGTGACAGCATTGTATCCGTAAGTTAAACTAAGGGTAGATAGGTTATTGAAAACGGCCAACAGTCAACCGCTGACGTATCTGTTTACGATGTTCGTGTATCGATGTTCGTGTATCGATGTTCGTGTATCGATGTTCGTGTATCGATGTTCGTGTATCGATGTTCGTGTATCGATGTTCGTGTATCGATGTTCGTGTATCGATGTTCGTGTCATATCCGCGAGAGATCATGACTGAGGATCGTAGTCATCAACAAGTGTTCCAGACTCGGAGTGAACTATTTGTTTCCATCGGCTTCTGTCCAACGCGGCTCTAAAGCGTAGGTAGCTAAACCTCGGGGACCTGGAGTCTTTTATTTGTTCGGTCCATCTGGTAGGAGTTCGGCCTCGGGCTCGCTTGCCATTTGTGTTCCCAACTACGATCAATTTCTCCAGGCTCTCACTACTCCTTCGCATTATGTGGCCAAAATACCACTCTCTACGTTGACTTATGTTATGTTCATCTTTTAATTCCTATTAAACAGAATCTCTCGTTAGGTCCAAATTCAATCGGTCTGCATTGTTGAGAAATTTTAAGCAGATGACGCTGTCCAATTATTTATCTATCTATATATATAAAAATGAATTGCTGTTCGTTAGTCTCGCTAAAACTCGAGAACGGCATGACCGATTTGGCTAATTTTGTTCTTGAATTATTTGTGGAAGCCCAGAGAAGGTTTAAAAGGTGAATAAATATGAAAATGCTCGGAATTAAATAAAAACAACAATTTCATTATTCCTTTAATGTACCCCCGTCGTTCAGAAATCAAATTGAAAGAATAGTTTAAAATGAATAACTAATTAGAATTTTAATATCTTTCCTTCTCTGAGGAGGTAAAAAAGAAGCTGAATTTTAGCTAATTATAGTTGCTAGATTACTTACAGTTGTTAACTATCTATTATATTATTTTTATACAAATTGATAAAATATGGCGATATATAGATATCTTCATTTAATATAAAGTTAATAAAATTTTAAGAAATAAAGATGAAATGAAATGAAAGATAAAGATTTTCATAAGTACTACGTGTTTAGTCATGTGTTTACGCGGACGAAGTCGCGGGTATCAGCTAGTTCTTACATAATTATAACATGACTATCTCAACCTATATAAGTATATAATATAATATTTTGACATTCAGGGAAAGAAATGTTCCCTTTCCAGGGGTGTTAGTGCCGCGTTCAGTAAATATATACATACATATAAATAAAATTGGAGTGTCTGTTTGTAATATTGAAATAATCGTTTTTTACTACATGTATATGAATTTATATACGGTACATACACCAAAATAACATTTTTTACTATTTTTGTCTGTCTGTTTCTTCCGTCTAATCTCTGAAATGGCTGGACCGATTTTGACGGGACTTTTATTGGCAGGTAGCTGATTTAATAATGATTAACTTATGTAACGTTTGTTTTAGAAAAATAAATATTTTAGAAAAATAAAAGTAAAGTTGCAATGTCCAAGAAACTGCCTAACTCTAAAAATAATTTATATGGCAACGTTTGCTGGATCAGCTAGTATAAAATAAGTTTATGTAGATTGTACATTGTATGCTGTCTGTACTGTATATGGTAGTGTAGGATTTGTGACATGAACTCGCGAGAAACTGTTTTTAAACATAAGTAACTGGTTGGTACGATGTTATTAATTTCCAAAACAATGCAATGTTTACAATGCAAGAGCTATCACATCGAGTTTCTGCATTTTTTATTTAGTAATCATTTATTCGCTCACATAATCATATCAAACCGTAGCGAGGACAAAAAAATTGGGAAACTACTGCCGGGATTTTTAAAGTTATAGTTAACTATGTATATTCTATCGATTGTAGCTTAAAGACCCAATCACTGACGACCCAGTCATTATCTATAAATTAATTTGAATATTTTATTTAAAATTGGAAATTAGTACGAGTAGTAGGACTTAGGACAGTAAGTCCAACAACTCCACAGCTGAATATCTAAGTGATCGGACAGCCTGGGACTAGATTATGATTATTTTATAGCAATAACAATGACAATACAATAAAGATCGCAAAAGAAGAATACTGGAGAGTTTCTTGCGCCGTTTCCGAAGCGGTAGCTATTAGAAATGACATCAAAAATAATTCTAAAGGAATCAATTTTGAGAAAATAAATGTATTTTATACCTTTAGTGAACATACATTTGTTAATCTGGTACACATTTGGTGGCCACTCAAGCCTGAGTGAAATCGAAGGTGGTATTTTATATTTTATATGACTCACAAGAATCACGTTGATACTTCATTAAGGCCGCTATTCCAATTAATAGCCAAAATAGCGCCTAATAGAAACAATGTCTTGACGGTTGATATAAAGCTTATATTTTTACCAAAAAAGAATTGTATATCTTTACAATATAAGAAGAACATTTCATTTCATTTCTTGTTAATAACTTAAGCTATTGATGAACATAATTAAACCAGACCCCAAGCCAATAATCCACTGTTTTAGCAGAAGTCTTCTGAACCTAGGGCATATTGTTATGATAACGTAGTGTTCTTATTTATGTTATGAATGTTTGGAGACGGAACAAATAATATTGTAATTATAAGTATGTGACTCACGCGAGGCGGTCGTACTGCTGTCTCCCGGTCCTGGCTGCTGGCTTCTCGCCGACGGGAGCCGCTCCTCATCAAAGCACGCACACGAGAATAAGGGTCGCTATCACTAGAGTTATTAGTAAGACAAGCGCACGTGTTAAAAGCGTTTGTTATCAGCGGTTAATCGCGTTCGTTTTCGTTCGGAGGTTTGACCGAGTCGTGACGAGCGTGGGGATGGAGGAGCGACCGAGCGCTCCGGACAGTGCTCGAGTGATCACTGAAGGCTCTAGCGGAGACCGCGAGCCTGGCGACCGCCCCCCCGCCCCCCGTCCGCCGCTGCCCTCCGATCGCACCCGCCTGCGCCCGCGCCAGACGCCCCGAGCCTTCCAGGATCACTTAGTGTTGACTCTTGACGCCACATTGTGGTGACACACACAACGATTCTGAAATATTGCATCGTCGGTACAATACCTCTTACAACACTCTAAGCAAATCAACTTGAAACTTTATTTTAAAAGCGAAGCGCAATTAGTTATTCTAAAGTATTCGACAATTATGGTGAACATAAAAATTACAAAAATATTCCCTAATTACTTTTGAAAAATGGAACTAATACTATGGAGGACAATAAAAATAAAATAAGAAATAAAAGTACAAATTATAAATTTAACCTAAATGAAAGAAAGGAGAAGAACAGTAAAGCTACTACTAGTGTTAAACAACGCTTTCTCTAAACCTGACCAGCCCACTACCGAATATATCAATCTCTGAATTGGTATCGTCTTATTGTACTCGCGTAGAATTCGAGCGAGATGCGCCTGAAGTCCCAGGTTGGTTTTTACAGAAGGAATTTGAAAGATTCTCTTGATTTGGAACGTTGGGAATGAATATGGGACAGCAAGGTTAATATTCTGTAAGAGGTTATTACATTGTATTTGACTGTTTAAGAGTTGGTATACAAATATTATTCCAGCAAGAGATCTCTGATCGAGCAATGAAATCATATTAAATTTCCTGAGGCGCTGATGGTACGGGTGGTATCTGTGAGAGAATCCAGTACTAATGTATGCAAGGTGTCGTGTGAATGCTCTTTGGATACTCTGAATGCGTTGCGAATGGATCGCATAAAGGGGATTCGATTGAATGCTACTATATTCTATATGACTGCGTACTAGAGCGGTATATAAAATTCTTTTCGTTTTGGAGCCGGAACGATTTGAGTTTCACTTTAGAAATCCTAACATTCGTGTGGATGTGTGTGAACTTATTAACTTGTGAAATAAAAGTTAATTTGCTATCCATAGTAAACCCAAGTCACGAATCGCCAGCACTTCTTTTAATGGTGCTTGATCATACACTGTAATAAGCGGTTTTTTTTTCTAGTATATTTAATATAAAAATATTTGCTTGAGTTGAGGATCATGACATTTAATAAGCACCAATCTTTTATACCATTGAGATCACTTTGAATAATAGCCACATCAGAGGCAGAGTTGATCACTTAATAAATGTTTAAATCATCGGCGAATAGAGATAATTTACAATATTTGATATAATTCCTAAAGTCATTCACAAATATTAAAAATAGCAATGGTCCTAGGTGGGATCCCTGGGGAACACCAGATCGCGCAATGTATGAAGTAGACTCAGTGCCTCCAACAACTACTGGCTGAAGTCTATTATGACTCGAACTATTTCAGTAAGTTTCCTCCAAATCCAATATTATTTAGCGTCTGAATCAGTATAGGGTAACTGACTTTATCGAAGGCATTGCAGAAAGTTTGTATATATTCCATCAATCTGGCGCCCATTGTCCAATTCCTGTCATCAAGAATTCAAAAAATCCCGCTAAGTTTCTTGCGCCCGTTCTTCTCAGGTCTGAGGCTGTCTATTTTGAATGAGTGGTAGTTTTTCATGTTCAGTAGCTAATTTGAGAGTCCACAATAGGCGTCAGTGTTTCCATTGTTTGCATACCGCTCAGCGTCAGTGTGTATCTGTATAATATGATCATAACATTTACTGTTTATGATGTAATTAGATGTATGACAATATCAATAAAAACAGCATTTCTTAGTTTCTAATGCCCATCATTTATTTATTATTATAATGTACCTACTGGACGAGTGCTGACGTGATCGATGAGTCTCAGACACCGCGAGGTAAGTGCCGAGTGATCACATTACGCTGAGCTATTTATTTATTCGGGACACAATACTTTTAAATATGTTAACACAAGTAATATGTGCGTAACTATTCTTAAATATTTAAGAAAGTTTGTGAGGAGGCCAAACTAAAGACTCATCTTCATAAGACTATCATTAGGAAGAATTTTGTTCTCAATTTAAAATAACACATAAGTTACAAAATTTGAAAGATGCCATTGAGGGTCAAGATGCCACGCACACAAGCATCTAATACTTGCCGTAATAAAGAAGCTATTGTTCTTAGGTAGTGCAGTATCTAGTCGGAGCGCAGTGGAGACCAATTCTTAATCTTAGCTTAAATAATTGTTTTCAAATTATTTTCTTGTATTAGCATCGAGTTTTTGAAGGCTAGTTTTAGATGTACGCCTTTTGGCCTCTCTACATATAAGTAAGTAGTTCCTTCGTGTTTTATATGTTATTTCAATAATTTTATATTAGGTACTTTCAGTCCGTAGAGACACAACATACTATTTATTTACGAGCCTAGCGAAACTAAGAAAAAAGCGATTCACTCGATTGTATGAAACGTGCAGTCATTGATAGATTGACAGAAGACGGCTATAATCTTGTAAAAAACGGAGAAAGCCGAAATCCACTCCATTTAAAACATCTGTTCGCTTTCAAACTTAGTCGGATTATAGTTCATCGCCAATCACCATACTGTAATTAATTCCATTTCAAATTTATGTCGAATCACTGCATGTTTCATAATTAACTAAATTTCAATTTTTACTAAGGCAATCCCATCTATTATTACGTAGTATTAACATCCTCTTTGCTATTTACAATAAATGTTTGCTACTCTACTCTACTTAAACTACTACAGTTCTAAGAACTGTGTCCTCATTGGTGCTACCCTTCAACAAAAAGTGCACACCGTTGAAAGGGTCACCGTCCTTGAATGCTGAAGCACTTTTGGTATTGTTCTGAGCCATCGACCGCTGTTTATACACTCGTATTTAAAAACACGTCGGTACAGTTTCATATGTTAAATTATGCTGACAAAGTAAATAGATTGACGAGAGATTTTGACTACATATTAATGAAATGAAATTGAAATGAAATAAATTTGTTCTTAACAATTGGTAGATGTAGAGCACAATTCGCCAATGTATCGGCATACAAATATTTGATTGCCAACACGGACTAGTATAATAACAAGGACTCCGTGTCACCTTGCATAACAGTGTAGCACCAAAACAAGCTGATTAACGTGTAAATACATAGCCCCACGCACACACTTACACTACTACAGGCTGATAGGCGGCCATTATGAGAAATATCATGGTCTCAATAAAATATTTTAATATTTATAATTTAATATTTATTTTGCCGTCGTGCGTTGTGAAAAAGTGTAAAAACGATGCTATATAAGTATTTGTGGCCATATATGATTATTTAAGGGAGAAAAAATTGTGTAACTAGTATACCCCGTAACCGAACACACACTAGGATAATGGTGCTTCACTTGCTAATATCACGGCGCGGAGTCCTTCTTTTTTACTCGTCCGTGATTGTCAATTTGGGATTTTTTATAAATAGGTAAGTATAGGCTACATACTGCAGACTGATTTTATTGAATACATAGGTACGTAGTGTATTATAGTTATTAATAATTAAATATAATCATAATATTATTAAGTATTGTTAATTAAGTAAAAAACATTGTTTTGTTTTGAATGAATAATATATAATTACTAGCTGACACAGCAAACATTGTATTGCCATATAAAGTAATTAAAAAAATTTTGGAGTATAAAAAATTCTCAGACCTACCAAATTTATCGTACTACAATATTATTGTATTCGATTGCCATCTAGGGTTGCACCCTATAGCGGATTTGTGGATGGAACAGAATAATAAAATCGCGATACAAAAATAGTTGTGGATCGTAGAAGGGCAAAAATTTGAAGTTGTATCTATTTTTAAATGCTGAATCTTAATTAAATTAAATTAAAAAAAAATGTCAATAAATAAAAAAAATAATGGGGAGTACCCTTAGCATTTAGGGGGATGAAAAATAGATGTGGTTCAATTCTCAAACCTACCCAATATGCACACAATATTCGGAGAATCTTCACAGAATCGGTGAAGCTGTTTCGGAGAAGTTTAACTACAAACACCGCAACACGAGAATTTTATTTATAAGATATAATATTTCTTAGTAATATTACCTAATCAGTTCTCCCCTAGTTCGGGCACGTTTATTTGTCATTATTATTACAAACAAAATATAAATACAATGAAATATATTTCAGACATCTGAAATAAAGGACTCAAAATTATGTGACTAACAATGCTATTTTGTATTTTCGTCGAAGTAAATGAATATGTAGTCCCAAAACCGAAATATTTTATTAATCTGTATTTTTTTTATGGAATAGGAGGACAAACGAGCGTACGGGTCACCTGGTGTTAAGTGATCACCGCCGCTCACAATCTCTCGCAACACCGGAGGAATCACAGGAGACTTGCCGGCCTTTAAGGAAGGTGTACGCGCTTTTTTTGGAGGTACCCATGTCGTATCGTCCCGGAAACTCCGCACAAGGAAGCTCATTCTCACAGCTTTGTAGTACGTGGAAGAAAGCTCATTGAAAACCGCACTGTGGAGGACCGCCACACATCCAGATGGTGGGGATGATATCCTAACTTGTGGCGTGTCGTGCGAAGGTGGAATCTGTTCGGAACACTCCCCGTGATAAATGCGGTAGAAGACATCGACATCTCTACGCATCGCCAAGTGATCCAGCCGTTCACAGAGCACTGGGTCCCCGACAATTCGAGCTTCTCTACGTTGCACGCGGTCAAATGGGTCGAGCTGATACTGGGGTGCGCCATACCAGAGATGACAGCAATACTCCATGTGTGGTCGGACCTGCGCTTTGTAGAGCGCTAGAATAGTTTGTAGTGCTAGTAAGGATAGCTGAGCGGGCGAGGATAAGTCAACAATATTGGCTGTCGATATGTACGACTGTGTTGTGAAGGCTGCTGGTGGGCACGTGGGTGGGAGGCTCCTTTACACAGGATGCCGACTAGATTATTGGTACCACAACGGCGCCTATTTCTGCCGTGAAGCAGTAATGTGTTAGCATTATTGTGTTCGCTCTGAAGGCCGCCGTAGCTAGTGAAATTACTGTGCAAAAAAGACATAACATCTTATGTCTCAAGGTGACGAGCGTAGATATATTGCCGCTTAGAATTTTTGGGCTTTTCAAGAACCCAAGCGGCACTGTATTGTAATGGACAGGGCGTATTAATTACCATCAATTGAACTTCCTGCTCGTCTCGTCCCTTATTAATTAAAAAAAAGTGTGTGTGTACACGTGTGTGTGTATGCACGCAAAAAATTATACTTCTTTGGCCTAACAAAGCATAAATCCTTAAAATTATTTATTCCTCGTACTATTCTACGTTTGTAGAAAGAACAATAATGTAAAAATCTCGCAACGATGTCTTTGACAATTAATTATTAAATAACGAATACGGCTGTATGGGCTTGAACCCTTTGTCTATCCTAATAATGGAAAAAGAAACCAAACAAAAAATAACGAATGTCGCAATAGTCAGAAAATTTTAAGAACCAACTTCACTCTGTTACTTTTATGTTACATTGATGCGCGCGCATCTGAAAATTTCACTCTCATAATTTTTCGTAACACGCCTAAAGAAGGATAAGTTCAAAAAAAAGTTTATTTTAATTGCTTTATTTTACAATTGAATTTAATTCATGAATATTTTTACCAATTCTTTGTAATCACATACTTCGCCCACGAAAGGCTTGTTAACATGTCGTTTGCCGATTAGTAGGCATAAAAATACAAAAATTATTAAAGTTTTACGTCGAAATAATAACAATTTGCACCAAATACAACCTTGGTCCAAATTCAGATGTGGAATTTTAATAATAAAAAGTTTTTAATTTAAGTTATCTGTTGGTAATGTAAGGCCAACGCGAAACGAAAATATACCGATAATTATTGAAATAAACACAACATGAGGTTATACGGCGACGCTCGCGTAGGCGCGCCGGGTGACGTCACCATCCTTCGAAGCCTTATACGGGATCGTGTCGGCACTCGGCTCACACTCGGCTCACACTCGGCTCACACTCAGCTCACACACTCCTAATTATTCATAAGATTTAGTGTTTTCTGAATATAAATCTTGTCAGACGTACGCAGTTAAGTTTAAATAATTAATGACAACCGAGAAGGAGTTTTCGTATTTTATAGTAGATATCAAATTATTTTAAAATTTGTTTTGTACGAATGATATTATAAAAATTAAAAATAAATAATAGTTTAAAAAAATACGCTTTTATAGAAAATCCCACTAAAAATAGTAAATAAATCTTAGGAAATTTGAATTAAAAATAGTGTTAGAAAAAATTATTTTATTGTAAAAAAGCGCGGGGTGCATAGTATCAATAGTAATAAGTATTTGATGAACAGATATCATAATAATACCCTGAAAAGCACCCCGTAAAGCGTATTTTTTAAACTATTATTTATTTCTCATTTTTTAGTTTTTTTTTGTTATATTGAATTGTCATCGGTCCTTAATATGCCAAATTTCGAGTTAATCCGACGTTTTGAATGGGGTCAAAATCATGTCCAAAGATTCCGCTACATACTAACATACTTATGAAGCTAATAAAAGCGTATTAAATGCCCAAAAATGTTGGTGAACGTAGTGGTTAAAGTATATTTGAATTTTGGTTATTTGGTTATTTAGAAAGAAAAGATCAAACAAAAAGACAAACACAATATAAGACGATATTTAAAGATTTTTTTTTCCAATTTAAGCGGTAACACCAAATATCCTTCAATTTTCAGAGACAGTCAATCTGTAAGAGGTGGGACGTTATCACGAACCCACCACACTCACCCTGATGAAGGACCCCCGAATGGTCCGAAACTAGTCGGTACTGACACCGACAAAAACGTGAGTAAAGCCGATTTAATAGATAATAGATAACAGTCAATCTGACTAACACATTTGATAAATTCATAATTTTTATTAATAATTATAATAAAGGTAGAAATTTATGTTTCTAAACACGATGCAGAGTCAAGTCTAATATCCTTATCCTTTTCAGTCAGCTTTATCGTTCCAAAGTTGACCCATATATCTGAATGGTTAGTGACCCTGACTGCTAAGCTAGAGGTCCCGGGTTCGAATCCCGGTAGGTGCAATTATTTATATTATGATGAATATGGAGTCTGTTTGTCTGTTTCCGAGTTATGGATGTTGATATGTATTTATGTATGTTTAAGTAAGTATATTGTATTAAATATTACGTTATCTGGTACCCATACTACAGGTTATGCCTAGTTTGGTGCAAGACAATGTCTCAATATTTTTAGTATTAGTTACGTTCAGTGTATCAACAACTCCTGAGGATGCCTGAGTTCATCGTTGATCTTGGCGGACATTCAATATTGTTTATTTTAATTATTGACTACTGTTTTGTACAATCTATGACACATAACTGAGCATGACTGTGGGTCAAACAATACTTACAAATAAATATATCATTTGTCTAAGTATTCTAGATTCCTGGTAAGCGTTGATTATGTTGCGGCTTACAAGGTATATGAGGATAAATTTATTCTTCATTATTGATAGACACAATGTGAACATTGTTTTGTAGGCTACCTAGGCTTTGCAAAAATGTGTTTGGTATTTGAATATGGACCTTCCAATTGTAAAATTGAGCTTTTACTAAAAAGTCTACAGTCAAAACAATTTGTTATGTTTTTGAAAGTGATAACTCTCACTTCTGGTATTAATTATACGAATAAATCTGAAAACAAAATTTTATGAAGGATGCCGGACTCGAATGTGCGAGCGCTCTTTCAACTGAGCCAACCGTTCGAGTGACGTATCGTTGATAAAATCTAGTTTGCTTTGTTCAACTCTCAGGTAGTGGCTTCAACTACAGGATCCACTTTACAGTTGCTAACCAGCTCAACCCCAATATTGAGATATTAGGAAATTGACTTGAGATGTCGCTCTTGTAAATCTAAACAGATGTTCATAACATTTTGTTTACAGTTTTATTCGTCAACAGTCAAATTTTTATTTTTATTCAAATAGGCCTTTAATAAAAGTTTTGAGCCGTTTATTAATTTATTTTTCTCTACTTTTTAGGATAAACTTTATGATGATTCTTTATAATAAACAAGCAGGAGCTGGTGACTTTTCCCACCTAGACACTTCATGGCAATATAAATATTGAATCGGAATTTACGGACTTTTGCAAAAAAATATACGCTGGACGTATAAAAAGAAAACACGAAAGATTTCTCCGAGCTATGTACCTCCAGTGAGGTTGTACGGTGCAGAGCTGGTGAGGGTGCACAAGTCCACATACCTGGGTCATGTGGTTACAGCAGACATGAAGGATAATTGTGACATTGATAGGGAGCGGAGAGCGTTGGCGGTTAGAGGGAATATGTTGGCTCGCAGATTTGCACGTTGCACAAAAGATGTAAAGAACACGCTATTCGAGTCATTCTGTCAGAGCTTTTACACGTGCAGTCTGTGGGTTGAGTATACCCAAAAATCTATTAATGCTCTCCGTGTCCAATATAATAACATCTTCAGGATAATGTTGAGACTGCCTCGGTATTGTAGCGCGTCCGGTATGTTTGCGGAGAACCGTGTCGATGGTTTTTCCGCAATCATACGGAAAATTATCGCCTCCGTCGAAAATAGGTTGGAGAGGAGTCCCAATATTATTTTGAAGGTGATAGCAGACAGACAGGACAGCGCATTCAAAGCGCACTGGATGTCTGCTTTAGTTTGTAAGTTTATTAATTATATCAACTAATACAGAATAAGTTTGTTACTAACATATATGTAATTTATTATTGTATTTCCTAACATAGGTTAAGACTATTTCACTAACATTTATATATGGACCTTTTGTTGTCTTAAATAAATAGTAAAATAGATAGTCCAAGATAGTTTGGGACTGAAAACCCTTTAAGGCTGCTATCCCAAGAAAATTCCAAAATAGCGCATAGTTTTTTTTATGAAAATAAGGGACGAGATAAGTGGCACTACAATGGCGCTCGTCACCTTGAGACATAAGGCGTTAAGTCTCATTTGCCCAGTAATTTCACAAGCTCTAGAAATTGCCAAAATAGCGCGTGGTTGAAACCATTTTTCGACGGTTTATATAAAGCTTGTATTTTAACAAAAAAATAATTATATTTCTTCAGAATATGCGAAAAAAAAATCACCAAATTCTTTTACAGTTGGAGCCATGCTAATCATTCAATTTAGAAAAAAATATATGAATTGTACACCAATACTATTCAACATGATATAGTTTTGCTAGTTTTTTAAAGAGAATTGTATTATGTTTGTTATAAATTAAAAATGATTCTAACTCCGAATTAAAACTATGGTGATCTTGTACGGGAGAGGTAACCAAGCTCCGCTCGATTCCTCAAGGCTATCGGCTCGGTTCCCAGCCTTAATTAGAGACATAATCGAGGCAGGTGATGATATCGAAGAAACACCAGACTTGTTGACTAGTTGACTTAATTTGAGACACTGGTGAATACATTATTTTAAACCTATTGTCACACGCAACGTGTTGGATCAAAATCAAATCCTCAAACTACAATTACTGTAAATCGCCCCAGCTTAAAATTACAGCTTTAAAAATTTTTCTGAAGCAATTAACGTAGAATGACATTTGTATTTATGACTACCGTACTCTATAGTAAGCGGTAAGCCCTCCCAAAGGTAGATCAAAGTTGAAGATATAAATTTGTATCTATCGCAGTTTATTGAAACGCAAAGATACGGCTAAGGCAATTTATGGTAGCTAATTGAACAAACTGTTAAAGATAAGTAGGTTATTGACAACGGCCGTAAGAAAAAAGCGATTCACTCGATTGTATGAAACGTGCAGTCATATATAGATTAACAGATGACGACTATAATCTTGTAAAACACCGAGATACCCGAAATCCACTTCACTTTCAAACTTAGCTGGATTATATTTCGTCGCCAATCTCAATACTTTATTTACTTCTACTATTTCAAACTTATGTCAAATGACTGCACGTTTCATACTACACTAAATTTCAATTTTTACTTTCCCTCCTCTTATTACGTTGCATTTACATCCTCTTTGTAATGTGGACGATATGATCCAATCCAGAGCTCGACTGTATCATTTATGTCTAGTGTTTCCGGGACGATGCGACATGACAAAAAAAGCGCGTACACCGTCCTTAAAGGCTGGCAACGCTCCTGTGATTCCTCTGGTGTTGCAAGAGAATATGAGCGGCGGTGATCACTTAACACCAGGTCACCCATACGCTCGTTTGTCCTCCTTTTTCATAAAAAAAGAACCGAGCAAGTGTTTACTGATTTGTACTAGGTACTATGCTTTCTGTTTGGTGTTTTCGGTAACGTGACAGAAAACATAATTTTGCAGAATTTAATTTAAATCTTTATTCTTAGGGGCCTTTACCGCTAAAGACGATATCCTTATATTGATAGTAACAACTAATAATACCAACAAATTACTTTTATATACAACAAGTAATAATAAATATATAAACAAGGTAATACCTAAATGTTTGGATATAAAGAAATATAGCTATAAATATATAATAGACAGGGCTCGCTTCTTACATTGGCCACGACAATATCTCTGGGGTTTGGGCGTTGACTGCTGGTCTTCGTTAGTCGTATCTCCTGGATTTGAGAAGATAATCCTAATTGCCATTGCCTGTGTATAAGTACTTGACGTCGATATATATAGCGTTTGTATAGCTGGTAAGGAAATATTTATCCGGTGGTCTGGTCGCGTGGAACGCATTGCAGACAATCTTGATTCAATGTTTAATATTTGTTTTGTACATATGTACCAGCAGTCGGAACGGAGTACAGTTGGTGACGGATGGCTCCGAACGAAGAAGGACGACCTCTCGGGGCCGTGGCTCATTATTAATTATTCTCATTAAACAATTATCATAAAATAACATTATTATTTATAAGTAAGTACTGAGTTTTTTGTCTGTATTAACCTAAATTACGATTGACCAACATAGTGAAAGAGAACCTTAGTAATGTGGATATGTCACTCGACGGTCAGCGGCCACTTGCGATGGCTATCGACTGCGTGTCCCATATTCCATCGCGGGATCGAACCGGCTACCCTTGGCTCAGCGTGCATTATTCAGACGAAAATGTAGGTCGCCGAGGCCGACCACACAATACATTCTTGATAATTATTTACCTCTAAATGGGAAGACAACGTTCTCAGCGCGACCTCATCGGCTGAAGGATATGACATGCGTAATGCAAGCGACCAGCACTTGTACATGATTTAAGAACGGTTTGCGTTATTAAATACGATTTTTTAGTGATAGTTGGAGTATTTTACAATAAAAACATTTTAATTTTGAACTGAATCTTCTTTAGGCGCATGAGGGTTATTTCTTTACAAATGAAACGGAAATGGAAGCCTCACGGAAATCTGAGACGTTTTTGTTCAAGAAGAGGGGGAGATTTTTGTTCAAGGGAGAGAGCGATTGACACTGATTGAGGAAGAGTATTTCTTACTCTCGGGCTTCCCTACTAGCCTTGTATCGTTCAGGTTTAGCGCGTGGCCGCGAGTAAGTAGAATATTAATATCTAATATTGACAATAACATTTGGCTTAGAGAACAGATTAGGATAATTGATATAAACGAGATTTAAAAATTAGTTTTGCAAAGAAGTTTCACTTCTGACATGTGTACTTAGTACGCACGCCATTTTTTTTTAAGTTTGTTTCAAGTTTAGCCTTGTTTACTTACTTTACTTAGCCAGGATCAGACATAAACATATAATGCCTACTACTCGGCTAAGTTAGTAAGTCTTGGTCAAAACAAAAGTATTCCGTTATTCAAAAGAATTGTTAATAAGAAACGTTTGTGTGGAAAAGGTTACTATCACATAAATGACTCTCTTTAACGATACCACAAATTGGGAACGGAGCGACCTGACCGGCTGAAGGATATGACATGCGTAATGCAAGAGACCAGTACTTGTACAATATTTACGAACTGTTCGCGTTATTTAATACGTTTTTTTAAGTGATAGTTGGAGTATTTTACAATGAAAACATTTTTTTTAAGTTTTGCCTTAATAGCCATGTTTAGTTACTTTACTTACCCAGGAACAGGCATAAACATATCGTACCTTGACAAGAACAAAAGCGAACAAGAACAAAAGGAGAGCGAAAAAAACTCTTCAAATTGGTATATCTTTTTATTTTGTAATCTGTCGAATCCACTTTTTTATTGAAAATAGTGTCAAAAAAATCTTCTTTTCACTAATTATACAAGCTATTAGTAAAAGTTAATACTTAATTAGTAATTATCTATTTTGTAAATTACGCTACTCTTCATTAGACAGTTTTTTTAACATGTTCGTTACAACATTAATATTTACAGAAAAAATAATAGTGAATACATCACCGTGCAATGCAATGAGACTGAAACGGAAAAGTAATATTACTTTTATTGAATTATAAAAATAAGTACACGTTATGCCATTCTTCTTTTTGAAAAATATAATGTGTAATCTGGTCAAAAGCATTAACAACTTTTCTCTCTAGATATTTTTTCTTACGGCAGTACTATGAGTTGTTACGGGAAAATTACATAACTAATTAATGAAATAATAAAAGCATATTATTTTTGAAATAATGGAGTTCTTATTTAAATAAAAAAACAATGCTGTTTTTTTATTTGACAACTTATGTTTATACTTATCTACTATTTTAAAAACACCAATGAGATAAAATCTCACTTAAAATAAAATTATAATATTAAAACATTAATAACGGTATATTTAGTCTGAAATGAACTCACAGAAATCAAAAATATTTATTAATTATGAACTGCTGACATGGAATAAAAGTTAGTAAAATTTATAAGTTTACCAACAAACTCATCCAAATTTTTCTAAATCTTAAACTGCAACTCTTTTAATGCTTGGATCTGATATATACATTTCTTAATCTCTTATTTTTCTTATAATAGATTTATTTTGACTGTTATAGTTATCCTGTTCTATAATCTTACTTTCGTTATCAACTCTATAAATATTTGGCACACATGATTTGACATGCTTCTTTGGTCAATGGAGATAAAGATTAATTAATTTAATATTGAATACTCCAATAATACAGAGAGTAGTGCTTGCTCTAATCGCCATGATAATTTGGAGTCCCTAACACAATCTGTACATTGGAAGTGAAGAATTTTCTCATGGAAAGAGTGCGTGCTTCTATTGATAACTGGCCTCAACGTTTAAAGGACTGTATTGCAGCCAATGGAGACCACTTCCAATTAGCTTTTAAATTTTATGTGAATGTTATTATTATGTTATTATATATTATATGTTAATTTAGAGTCGTTTATGATGCCCAGACCGCGTATTTCATCAACACGGTGTAGTTCGTGGTTTTTAAGTTTATAATTATATTGTATCGTTTTCTCCTTTCGACTAAAATCATGTACAAACATTTCGAAACATTTAAATGGAGCTTATTTAGTTTACAAATATATTAAAAAGGAGTAAAAAGAGAGGCCAAGGAGAGATCCCTGTAGAACGCCAGAAGGAATTGTGAACCACTTTGAAAGGTAGCCATTTACCGCTACAGCCTGTGATCCTCTATCAATATAAGAATGTTCAATTGCACTGTATTTGGATGCAAATCGAGGATAAATTCATACACGAATTATATTAGTGCGGCCGGAAGCGCTGGTCTGTATGCCGTAATCACATTAACTCACTACTTCAATAAGCACTATTATTGCGTACACGCAACGGTGACAGCGGTGATAGCGGTGACAACGGTGACTACGGTGACAACGGTGACAACGGTGACAACGGAGAAAACAGTGACAACGGTGACAACAGTGACTACGGTGACAACAGTGACAACAGTGATAGCACTGACAACGGAGACAACGCTGACAACGGTAACTACGGTGACAACGGTGACAACGGTGATAACGGTGATAACAGTGATAACACTGACAACGGAGACAACGCTGACAACGGTAACTACGGTGACAACGGTGACAACGGTGATAACAGTGATAACACTGACAAAGGAGACAACGCTGACAACGGTAACTACGGTGACAACGGTGACAACGGAGAAAACAGTGACAACGGTGACAACAGTGACTACGGTGACAACGGTGACAACGGTGAAAACAGTGACAACGGTGACAACGGTGACAACAGTGACTACGGTGACAACGGTGACAACGGTGAAAACAGTGACAACGGTGACAACTGTGATAACAGTGATAACACTGACAACGGAGACAACGCTGACAACGGTGACTACGGTGACAACGGAGAAAACAGTGATAACACTGACAACGGAGACAACGGTGACAACGGTGACAACGGAGAAAACAGTGACAACGGTGACAACAGTGACTACGGTGAAAACTGTGATAACAGTGATAACACTGACAACGGAGACAACGCTGACAACGGTGACTACAGTGACAACGGAGAAAACAGTGACAACGGTGACAACAGTGACTACGGTGACAACGGTGACAACGGTGAAAACAGTGACAACGGTGACAACGGTGATAACAGTGATAACACTGACAACGGAGACAACGCTGACAACGGTGACTACGGAGACAACGCTGACAACGGTGACTACGGTGACAACGGTGACAACGGAGAAAACAGTGACAACGGTGACAACAGTGACTACGGTGACAACGGTGACAACGGTGAAAACAGTGACAACGGTGACAACGGTGATAACAGTGATAACACTGACAACGGAGACAACGCTGACAACGGTGACTACGGTGACAACGGTGACAACGGAGAAAACAGTGACAACGGTGACAACAGTGACTACGGTGACAACGGTGACAACGGTGAAAACAGTGACAACGGTGACAACGGTGATAACAGTGATAACACTGACAACGGAGACAACGCTGACAACGGTGACTACGGTGACAACGCTGACAACGGTGACTACGGTGACAACGGTGACAACGGAGAAAACAGTGACAACGGTGACAACAGTGACTACGGTGACAACGGTGACAACGGTGAAAACAGTGACAACGGTGACAACAGTGACTACGGTGACAACGGTGACAACGGTGAAAACAGTGACAACGGTGACAACGGTGATAACAGTGATAACACTGACAACGGAGACAACGCTGACAACGGTGACTACGGTGACAACGGTGACAACGGTGAAAACAGTGACAACGGTGACAACGGTGATAACAGTGATAACACTGACAACGGAGACAACGCTGACAACGGTGACTACGGTGACAACGCTGACAACGGTGACTACGGTGACAACGGTGACAACAGTGACTACGGTGACAACGGAGAAAACAGTGACAACAATGATGTATATATAATATCTGTTGACGTAAAAAGTGCGAAATACTACAGTATTTTAATGTAAAACTGTAATTTAATATATATTTAAGGAAACTTGCAGAATGTATGTTTATGATTATGTACTATGCCAATTACTACGCCAAGTTTTTTTGCCAAAGTACTTCGCCAGGTACTTTGCCGAGTACATTTCAATAAAAAAAAAAGTAGAAGTGCAAGTGCAAGTGCAGATGACAACGGTGTCATCGGTGTCATCGGTGACAACGGTGGCAACGGTGAAAACGGCGACATCGGTTACAACGGTGACAACAAGTCTAATTTGCCCAGTAATTTCACTAGCTACGGCGCCCTTCAGACTGAAACACAAAACAATGTTTTCACATTACTTCTTCACGGCAGAAATAGGCGCTGTTGTGATACCCATAACCTAGCCGGCATCCTGTGCAAAGGAGCTTCCCGCTGGTACTTAATAAGGAAAAACCAAATGAATAAACTTATTTGTGACAAATACTTTTAATATTTAGTTTAGTGCGCAGTTTCTTATGCTTCCTTTTTGACGTTTCCATTTACTCAACCAATTTAATGCAACGGGGTCAATGTTAAGATCAAATGAGGCATCATTGGCGGGAGTTAATTCCTTGGTACTTTGATGTGAATTGACTTCTACCATCGCATTCAATCATCATAATTTACCAAACTAGCGACTGGTTGGTTTCCTTGGAGCACATTCTTCAAGTCGAAGTTTCCTCTACGGAAGCCTTAGATAATTTATTCGTTTAGATAGACTGTGACAGCTGCGAAAACATCGAAAAAAGTATTCTAAGGTAAACAATTTTGAGAAAATGCCTTTTAAAAAATAGCGGTGAACTGTCAACCTCAATTTTCAGCAACGCGCGCACGCTAAAACAATGTGACTGACGTATCGCGAGTGTAAGAGGTAGCTGTCTTTCACACTAAGGTAATAAACCTGGACTATATTCATGCATTGCCTCACAGCAAGAGGTATTTTATAGGTCTATCTAGACGTATAAATGATTTAAGTCGGAAGCGATTAATTTTATTTGTTTGATATTATTTATTTATTGTTATGAAATTAAGTGTATGACTGAACTTAAGCCATTCTTAATCAATGTTATGAGTTCAATAAACTTTTTAATTTGATTCGATCAACACCGTGTGTATATTGGCCGTATCCTCTTCAAACACAGTATTGATATTGCGAGCTGTCACTGCTGCGGTAATTCCATCGGAGATTTTATTAAAAATATTTACTTTTCAATTTATCAATACTTATTTTTTAAGCCAAATTTAAAAACCATTCTAAGTCTTAACTAAGCACTTTGTAAGCAAAGAGGATATAAATACTACGAAATAAGAGGCGGGACTGAAAAAAGTAAAAATTTTAATTTAGTTTAGTATGAAACGTGCAGTGATTTGAAATATTAAATTTGAAATATGAGTAATTACAGTATGGAAATTGGCGACGAAGTATAATGCGGCTAAGTTTGAAAGCGAACAGTTGCTTAAAACTTTCTGTATTTCGGCTATCTCCGTTTATTTTTTTCAAGATTATAGCCGTCATCTGTCAATCTATCAATGACTGTACGTTTCATTAAATCGAGTGAATCGCTTTTTTCTTAAAGAGTTTCGCTAGGCTGCCCAATTTTGTATATTATTTCTGTCATGTCAAAAATTTACTCTGAAACGATGTTTTATTTTATTTCAAAGTAGCCAATACTCGAAGACGGCAATTTCATTTATAAACCCCTATTACTAACAATCTTTAAAGAAACTAATATAAAATTATTGAAGTAGGCGTTAGTTTGCGGAAATCCATAACTATCCAAATGTTTTGAGTTTTCTTTAGTGTTGATTCCGCCAATATTTGTCTTTTAAACAATTCGACACGTGTTTGAGTGTCCTGCTAAATTTTGGCGAGTCAACATGTCCTGAAGATGCCTGGAGTAGAGGCGAAACACGTGTCGAATTGTTTAAAAGACAAATATGGGCGGAATTAACACTAAAGAAAACTTAAACCATTTGGATATTTAACGTAACTTAAGCTTGACTGAAGGTTTATATCCCCAGTGCGCAGCTGTATTAGTTGCGACACTGTGACGGTACATCGGTGGTGACGGTGTCGTGTCGCAACTCGCTGGCTGGCTACAGTTACCGGTGGACACCGCAACACCAACTGTGAGGAAACCTCGTGTCAGCCTCCTTGATACGCTATACAGCTGGTGTTTTATGTAACATACACCAGATTATCTTACAAGGCTTTCCTTAGGAAATACATCGTGAAGCAACTTGTCACTGGAACCAACTTTTTTTTCTGACAATGAGGGACAAGACGAGTAGGACGTTCAGCTGGTGGTAGTTGTAACGCCCTGCCTGTTACAATGCAGTGCCGCTCAAGATTCTTGAAAATCTCAAAAAATTCTGAGGGGTACTACAACTGCGCTCGTCACATTGAGACATAAGTTGTCAAGTCTCATTTGGCCGGTAATTTCACTGGCTACTGCGCCCTTCAGACAGAAACACAGTAATGCTTACACATTACTGCCTCACGGCAGAAATAGGGTTGCGGTACGCATAATTCAGCCAGCATCCGTTGCATAGGCGCCTCCCACTGGTAAATTAACTAGATCTTTTATCGTCAAGCATCCAGATTGATTTGAAAAGTTATATTCTTTAAAAAAAACTTTCTCATAATCGCCGTTATAATTCGTCTAGTGTTGCAGAGCGTAACGACCAGCTGCTGTTATTTAGATTCAATCTGCTGTCTTGCCAGCGCAGTCTCCCACTACGAAGTACTCGTCTCGTCTCTTCCACTCGCATCTAACATTTCATACATGCTCTCTGGTTTACTTACATTTATTTATTTACAACTGGACTGGCGGCTGTCAATGTGCTTTTGTGCCTGTTTGATATTCGCCATTTTGGCGCTGTTGGCCATAGCGAGAGTCTGCGGTACTAAAGCATGACGACCACAGCTAAACAAACATCGATAGATGGTGGGAAACTATTTACAAAAAAATGTTTTCTTTATTATCCTGAAGTATAAATAACACGGAAATCGAACGAAATTAATTCAAATTGCAAAAATACTTCAGAGAACTGTACGCTTCCCTCGCAGCCATTTGAATTTTACGTCAAAATTAGTTCTCTGGACGCTCGCGAGTGACGCTTCAAATAGGCACTAAAAATTTGCTGTCAAACCTAAGGAACAGCATACGTTATTTTTTTTTATTTATGGGGTAAAAAACAGTTTAACATTAGATCTTACTAACTAAAATATATTATAAGGTAATAATAAATGTGCCACCAGCACGGTTAACCACAGATTAATTACAAAAATTGAGAAAGTTACACATTACAAGGTTAAAATTTAATAAATACAAAAAAGAGAGTTTAAAAAGTGCAACAAACTATAAATCTTTAATTATTTTAATTCTTCTACTATTTGATTTTTAAACATTCCAGCTGACGTGCATAAAATATCAAGATGATTAAAATTTACATCATAAGCTTCATTAAACAAATGATTTGAGTTTTCTTTAATGTTAATTCCGCCAATATTTCCCAATATATATAGAATATATTTAGACTCGGTCTCGTGCCAGATTTTGGCGAGACAAGACGTCCTGAGGATGTCTCGTGTAGAGGCAAAACATGTGTCGAATTGTTTAAAGACAAATATTGGCGGAATTAACACTAAAGAAAACTCAAATCATTAGTTTAATTATGGATTTTCGCAAAGTAACGCCTACTTAAATTTTTTTATTATTATAAGCTTCACCAATTCGATATAACGGCAAGCGTTTGCCAGCGAAAGGTTAGCCTTTCTCATCCATGCTCTCCACACGACCAAACCACTCCAACATTTCCCCACTGATAACTGTCAATACTTCTTCATAATCACCACATCGCTCGCACTGTTTCTTAATCTGCCTTAGAACACTTTCGCACTACGTCCGATCAGAGTCCAATCCGTATCCGTAAAAACACGATAGTACAAAGTTCTACGACTACTCCGGATCGTGTTTTCACGGATAAGGATCGGACTCTGATCGGACGTAGTGCGCTCTTAATGTAATCCTTCAGTGCGATTAATTCGATATCATTTATTAATACTACCAGAAGTAAGCTTAGGAAAAGAAACCAGTTTTCGAAGTCATACTTCTTTTGGCGCGTTTATCAGAGTGAATTTTTTAGATACGCGTGCACACCCACATTCTACACCTTCAGCATAGTTGGTGTCGACAACTAGTCTTATGAAGAAGCTCACTGTTGCTCAGCGGGCAATGAAGAGGGCTATGCTTGGAGTTTCACCAAAGAACCAAAGTCATCGACATAGCCCAAATGAATGCGAAACTGAAGTGGCAGTGGGCAGGGCACATAGCTCGGTGGACAGATGGCCGTTGGGGCAGTAAAGTCCTCGAATCGCGAACACGTGTTGGTAGGCCTACAAGATGGACCGACGAAAATCGCCGGAGTTGGTTGGATGAGGGCAGCGCAGGACCGAGCGAATTTAAACAAATAAGTTTAGGTTACAATATTATAAAACGAAACCACTGAAATATTTGCATGTCTCTCAAGACGAAACATTTGCCTACTCTTAAATTTGTAACGACTTTACTTGTGAATATTTCTGGCAAATAAGAACAGGACAAAGAAAAACGTCGTTTATAACTTATTTTGATGCTAATAACCGTTATAGATGGGCTGTATCTCCATTCCTTCCTACAGAACAAGTCCGTACAAATTTTGATGTTCCGGATGATTTTGAATTTGGTTTTATTTTGGAAGTAGACCAAGAATATTCAATTGAACTGCATGATTTACATTCTGACCTATCCTTATGCCCCGAGAATAAAAAATGTAAGTATTGATGATACAAAAAGCATAAAATTTGTTCCAAACCTTCGTAATAAAAATACATATGTTATTTACTTCAGAAATTTAAAGCAATGTCTCACACACACACACACACAGAAAAAACAAAATATTACATAGATTTAAATACAAACATGCATTAACAAGCTACCTACATCTGATTTCGAAAAGATTTTTATAAATTAATAAATAACTCAATGTATAAAGAACAATGGAAAATATTGAAAAAAGAGTAAATGTAAAATTGCACTGTATGATTTAATTGCCAAGATAGAATTCCATAGTTTATCTATTTTAAAATGAAAATTTGGTTGCAGTTCTATTACGAAAAACTAAATTGTTCTTCAATAAACATATTTAGTTGGGATTTTATATATTGAAAATTTCTAAAACTCTAATGCGATGACTTTCACTAGTTAAATAAGTTTCGAAATAAATTAAAATTATTATACACTGATACTGATAGTTTAATATATAAAATTTTACACAGATATAAAACCTGACTTACATTTGCGTTTCAAAACCTCTGACTGCAGAAAAAAATTTTTTGCTACCCAAAAGTCAATAAAAAGAAGTACGGTACTATAATTATAAAGATGAAAACAAAGTTAACATATTTAATGAATTCCTAGGACTTAGATCTAAACGCATGTATTAGATGTTGTGGGAAAATACGCATTCAAATTTAATAAAAGTGTTACTAAGTAAGTATATGAAAATGGAAAATTATAAGATATGCCTATTTGAAAATAAGAATGAATATTGTTCAATGCATAGATTTAAGTCAATAAAGCATAATACTTTCACTCAACGAATAAATAAATCTAGTTTGTCATACCAAACTGTATATCTAAGCAAATTATATTGATACCTTAGCTTGGAGTCATCATAAAATAAGATAAATATTATATAAGTTTTAAGGTTGAATTATTTTTTTTGAAAAGAATAGATTAGATATATAACTTGTGGAGTAAGTTATGATGTAGGTACTGTATATTGTTTTATTTATAATTTTTTATATTTAAATATAATCAATAAATGGTAGTTTAACAATAAATCGTCTCATTATAAAAAAATCACATTATTTTAAAATTCAAACAAAGCGCATGGCTACAAAATTACATAGATTTAAATACAAAGATACATAAACAAGCTACCTACATCTGATTTCGAAAAGATTTTTATAAATTAATGAATACCTCAAATATATAAATAACAACTGAAAATATTGAAAAAAGAGTAAATGTAAAATTGCACTGTATGATTAAATTCCCTAGTTTATCTATTTTAAAATGAAAATTGGTTGCAGTTCAATTACAAAAGACTAAATTGTTCCTCAATAAACATATTTATTTGGTATATTGCAGGTATATTGAATATTTCTAAAACTCTAATACGATGACTTTTACTATAACTATATGTTAAATAAGTTTCTAAATATATTAAAATTATTGTACACTGATACTTATACTTTACTATATACATTTTTAAAGAGTTATAAAACCTGATTTACATTTGCGTTTCGAAACATCTGACAATGCAGAACAAATATTTTGTTATCTAAAACTCAATAATAAGAAGTTAGGCTATTTTGAAGATGGAACAAAGTAAACATATTTAATGAATTCCTAGGACTTAGATCTAAATATATGCGTAAGATGTTGCGGGAAATTGCAACTCCAAATTTTATAAGTGTTACTAAGTAAGTATATGAAAATGAATAATGCCTATTTAAAAATAAGAATGAATATTGTTCAATGCATCGACCTAATTTAATAAAGCATAATATTTTCACTCAACGAATAAATAAATCTACTTTGTCATACCAAACGGTATATTAAGCAAATTATATTGATACCTTAGCTTGGAGTCATCATAAAATAAAATAAATGTTATATAAGTTTTAAGTTTGATTTTTTTTATTTTTTGAAAAGAATGAGATTAGATACATCGTTTATTTAGATATATAACTTGTGGAGTAAGTTATGATGTAGGTACTGTATATTGTTTTACTTATAAATAGTCCTATTTAAATATAATCAATAAATGGTAGTTTAACAATAAATTGTCTCATTATATTATATGAAACCTTTTTGTAGTAGAGGGTGCACTGTGTGTGGGTGTGGAAAATCAGTTTTCGTAAATAATTTTATAATATTTTTGAATGATGTCAGTGACACAAATTGTATCTAAATCACCTGATGCTTTGATGAAATGCAACCTTTATACAATCTCAACCATGTGTATTAGTTTCAAGATATAACAACCTGATCTCTATAATATGTTTGGCGAAAGAAAAATCTTAAACTAATACTAAAAATAATTAATGACCCGATGAGGAAATCTGATGGTCGAATTATTGATATATTCGCGAAAGGAAATAATCACAGAAACTAAAGTGTATTTTATTTATCTCAAAATTTGTTACATTAAGAAAATGACAAAGAGCTTTATTACTTAACTCAAGTTGTACAATAAAATTGATAAAAATCATAATATTTCAGTAGATTACCGCAGTTATGTTTATGTTTGATCGTTTGTAAGGGTGTGTAATAGTTTTAGTTAAACTTACTACTATATTACCTTATAATATTGAAATTAAATATGTACTTAAAATGATGTTTTGTTTTATTGTAAGTTGTAATCCAATAACTTTTAAATACATTATTCTACGGTACGGTACAATCGAGATACAGAATTATTTGAAGAAACTTGATCTCAGTATTCAAAATAATGTTTACGCAGCAAGCCGATTGTCGATATACGTTGTAACGCCCTGTTATATTGTCAACAATGTAGATAGTGAAAATAAGCCAGGCTCTCACTGGGTTGCAATACACATTGGTGAGCAGGGTATTGGACAATACTTCAATTCATATGATCGGCCAAGTCAGGGATTCCAGCTGAGGTTTTTACAAAGCAATTGCAGAATGTATATCCACAATACTACAAGAGTAAAGAATTTATTTACCGCAGCATGTGTTGCGAGTACTGTTTAATGTATCTATACTTTAAGTTTAATAAGAAGAGTTTGAATGATTTCATCAAATATTTTTAAAATGATACAATCTGCAACGATGTTTTATTATATACTTTATTTATATCATCTGTTAACTTAATAACAAACACAGCACAAAACTGTCGTTTTAATCGTAGTAACGAATGTGTGAGGTAATTTACTAATTACATCTATCACTTTCAAAGAATCGACATTGAGTCGCTCACCAATCATTAGGTTAATTACCACTGATTAGTAATGAGTATGGATCTGTTTAACTTAAAAAGCTAACTTTGTAACTATAAGAGATATCGAAAAACGGATCGCTCGGAAATACATCAAAACCCCCAGTTTGACACCAAACTTTTTTTTTTTTTTTAGTAGGCATCACGAACAAGTGAGCCAGAACCGGGGAGGCAGAACCGGCGAATCCCCACTACTGTGAGCCAGAACCGGCGAATCCCTACTACTGGCGCCAGGCACTGGGCAAATGAGACTTAACATCTTGTCTCAAGGTGACGAGCGTAATTGTAGTACCGCTTAGAATTTTTGTGTTTCTCTAGAATCCTGAGCGGCTCTGCATTGTAATGGGCAGGGCAATTACCATATCAATTACCATCAGCTGAACGTCCTGCTAGTCTCTTTCTGTATTTTCATAATAAAAAACCAATTTTGAGAAAATAAATGCCTTTTATGCCTTTTTAATAAAAAATCGTGAATATAAGAAGATAAAACTCCTGCTTTCAATCTGACGTTTAGAATTCATATTGGGATCTTATCGGGCTGGTGAGTGGTTGCTGGTGGCTGGTGGCAGGCAGCTCGACGTATAAGGGCAATGAGGTCCGGCAACACACGCCACGCCATAACTATCGACAGTTTTTGCTACAGCGACGTAAGTATAGGACATAAGTTTCTAATGTTACGTAATATGTAAGCAGGTTCTATTTAACACGTAAACGAGCAGAATATAAGTACCTTTCCTGAGTACTGGCTTTGCTTCGTGTGTGAGTACTATTTATGAGATGAAATGCAGGGACCAGCAACACGTTAACCTGGTGGTAAGTAATACGCGCTGCGCGTTAAAATGCAGTGCCGCTTAGCATTCTTGATTGAAACCCATATTCTGAGATATATTTATACCGGTGGGAGGCTCCTTTGCGCAGGATGCCGGTTAGGTTTTGGGGTACCACAACGGCGCCTATTTCTGACGTGAAGCAGTAATGTGTAAACATGACTGTGTTTCTTCTTCTTCATATTCTCAGTAGTCCATTAATGTCACCAGCTACGGCGCTCTTCTCACCGAAACGCAACAATTCCTGCACATTACTACTTCACGAAATAGGAAAAAGGCGCCGCTAAAGGAATAAGCCACGAACGAAAGAGTGGAACACTATTTCTTGGAAGTTCAAGGGCGCGACTTCCATCGACATCTGGCTGCATCACAAGTCCAAGTGACGTCAGTTGGTGCTAGGGCTGATGCTTCGACTACCGAAGACAGCAAACGTCGCAAATATGTCGTTCTCGTTGGCCCGGTGGGCCCAGAGGCCCGGCTAATATACAAAGTAAGTACTATCTTCGCGCCTCAATAAGGCTACTAAAAACCCGAGCGCTGGCAGCTTTTTCGGTCAAAGGATCAGCCTTGCTATCCAACGTGGACATGCTGTCAGTATTCTTGGTACGTTTCCACGTAATGATAGTTTTTATTTTATGTAGTCATAGTATTGTAAATATAGTTAGAGGATTTGTTTTGTTTGAATAAATAAATTGCTATAATTTATATTTTTATATTATGTACCTAGTACTTCGCGCGACACGCCTCAAATTATGATATCATCTCATTAGTTATGTATTAGTAATAATAGTTAAGAGATATTGTCCTCGCAACACCGTTTTGTACAATTAATTTTCCTCATAAAATGAGCCGGTGGGCATCTACTGGTAGCTGGCTCAGTTTTACGAGAACTTATCCATATTTAGTTGTTGCGTAAAAGGGCTTAATGATTCAACAGCTGTCTGTATTTGTAAGAGCTATATATGTCTAATGTCGTCGTTGTTATCTTAATGTTTTGTTGTAACTTTGTGCACGTTGAGAGTTAAGTGTTGACGATATTTCAAATGAACAACATTAGGTGAAGGATAGAATTCAAACTACATTATGTATGGAAGCAGTACGTTCTATAAAATCTCATGTCTTACTGGCCCCTGGGTTAATACAGAATAACGATGAATACTTATAAAAAAAAACTATGTTTTATGCGTGTAGGTATTGCTTCCCAGGTTAATATAATATTGAATTTGCAACTTTCCAAGACTATTCGTGTACGCTGTCTTGATTTCATTTAAATTGAGCTAAATATTTTATAAAACTATACCTAAGAAATAATCTATACTTATAACAAATCTGTAGAGATCAAATTTCTGTACAAAGAAAAAAAATGAACTGAACTGAAATGAACAAGTCCCGATTTTTTTGGAATTTCTTATTTCTCTGTCTGTTTGTACGGGCTAATCTGTGAAGCTATTGGACCGATTTAATTGAAATTTTGCATGATGATACTTTACATCCCCGGTCAACATCTTAGATACTTTTAATCACGGAAAATCAAATAGTTCCCGTGGGACAGTTAAAAAGCTCTACTTACTAATATAGCATAGTAAACAACAACGTATGCACATAATTGGCATGTTGATATCTTATATTGCTGGTCAACATCTTAGATAGTTTTCATCCCGGAAAATTAAAGAGTTCCCGAGGGAAAGTTAAAAACCTATAGTTACTTATATAGCGTAGTACACAACAACTTATGCACATAAGTTAATAAATTTTGGCATGTTGATACCTTATATTGGCGGTCAACATCTTAGATACTTTTCATCCCGGAAAATTAAAGAGTTCCCGAGGGAAAGTTGAAAATGTCTACATACTTATATAGCGGAGTACACTACAACTTATGCATGTTATTTAATAAAATTTGGCATGTTCATACCTTATATTGCCAGTGAACACCTTAGAGGCTTAGATAATTTTAATCCCGGAAAATTAAATAGTATCTGTGGGACAGTTAAAAACCTCTACTTACTTATATTTTGTAGTACACACAACATTATTTAATAGAATTTGGAATGTTGATATGTTTTATTGCCGGTCAACACTTTAAATACTTTTCATCCCAGAAAATTAAAGAGTCCCCATGGGATAACTCATTAGTAAAGTGTCTTATATAGCTTAGTACACAACCACTTCATAAAAGCGACGGGTTCCTGCGAGAAAGTAAAAGATTACAAAAATATAGCCCAGCATAGCGTCATTCATATTAAATCAATTGAGTGTGACGGACATCATTACCACCTGAGGCAAAAATTGAGAACGACAGGTCATTTAGGTCAGACATAATATATAGGATTCATCGATACATACTAAACTTAACCTTACAACCCTGTGAAAATCTCAGCCCTACCTTCTGGCTTTCCAAAAAAGTACCTACTCACATAATAAATACGAAAGTTGGATGAATGTATGGATGTCTAGATATATGAACCTGTGAAAATCTCAACCCTACTTTCTGGCTTTCTAAAGAAGTAACAACTATTATTATAAATACAAAAGTTTGTAAGAATGTATGGATGTCTGGATGTATGGACCTGTAAAAATCCCAGCCCTACCTTCTGGCTTTTGAAAGAAGTATCTCTAATATTATAAATACGAAAGTTTGTAAGAATGTATGGATGTCTGGATGTATGGACCTGTAAAAATCCCAGCCCTACCTTCTGGCTTTCGAAAGAAGTATCCCTAATATTATAAATACGGAAGTTTGTGAGAATGTATGGACGTCTGGATGTTTGTTGCTCTTTCACATGAAATCTACTAAATGGATTTTATTGAAACTCTACAATAATATAGCTTACATATCAGAATCATACTTACATAACAGATAATATGTAAAGAAGATAATCTCTGTCTATACTATATTATTTGAAGAATTATTGGAAAAGTTATGACGATGACAATAAACAACCGAGTGCGCGATATTGTGGTGCGGTCTGGTGGCAGGCGATGGGACGGGCTTGCGGGCGACCGGACGGCTGTGGGTTGAGGGGTTATTAATTTTAAACGTCTGCAGTTCCTATTAATTTGCATTTTCAATGACTATCAACAAATCGCAGGGTCAAACCCTAAAAGAAGCAGGCATACATTTGGGCATGCCATGTTTTTCCTAAGGCTAACTCTACGTGACTTGCTCAGGCGTTTTTAAATAGTAAAATCTGCATATTTATGCTGACTGAAATAAATCATTTAAAATAATTTAGAAGAACATAAGAATATATTGCAGTAACTACCTTTAACTTTTGCATTACTATCAATCATCATATATATACATCCGACCTATTTATCCTTACAAACTATAGCGTTTATAATACCTGTTGGTGAAATCATCATACAAATTCTTAGTACAAATTAACATACATTACACAAAATAGTTGTTCGAACACTTATATCTGAAGAACGGCTGGACTGATTTTCATGATTTTTTATTTGTAGGATTTGCCTCCGTCCCGAATCGCAGAATAATAATAAATCATTGAAAAATTGACGAAATAAGAAAATACTTTCTTTTATTTAAAATCATGATCACAATTTTTTAGAGAAATTTTTTTTATGGAAAAGGAGGACTTAAGAGCGTAGGGGCCACCTGGTGTTAAGTGATCACCGCTGCCCAGAGAATGTTCTCTTGCAACACCAGAGGAATGACAAGAGCATTGCCGGCCTTTACCTCTAGATCTACTAAACCGATTTTAAAATTCTGTTACGAATAGAAATTCAAAATTTTGTGCATGTCATATATATATTAACCCAAATAACGAAAATACTTTTTCATCGTAGTTATAGTTAAATACGTCGGAAAAAACAACGTTTGCCGGGTCAGCTAGTATTAAATAAAACTATACCTAAAAAATAAAAAAGGATTGTGTGGTTTTATCAAACCACGGTAAAAGTGAAACTTTTTTTCACATTAAAGACATTTAACTAAAAATTTTTGGAATAATATAAATCGCTTTATCAATCTTAATTTTATATTTGGAAAATTGGGATGATAATGGGAAATAATAAAAGTAGACTAAGTCTCCGACTAATATTTTTATTGAACTCTAGCCCTGGTTAAAAATGATGAAATTTGAATACTTTTGAATACTTTCAATTCTTTTTCATGTATACATATATAGATATACAGTTTACATGGGATGACTGATTCCCAATACTTTTCAATCAATATTTTTAATCAGGCTGAGTATGACATACATAATACTTAACAATTATTTAGATTATATACACATATTAAAAAACAAACAAAATAGCGTGGAGCACTGGCACAAATGAGTAATAGTCTATACACTACACGGTCAGCTGCTGCGAACTATAAGCGCGGCCCGACCGTCACGCGACATGCAACACACAGACGAAAAATTTTGAGACGATGTAACAATAGTAATTGTATTTAAATCGGAAAATTATGATTACCGACGATAGGAAGTCCCTTCGTTGGACATATTTTTATTGCAGCTATGATCTACAGTCAAAATGGCACAATAAGGTACATTTGTATTATTTTAAGAGATAATTATGCTTCACTTGACATCAAATGACTCTCACTTGAGGTGAAGGTCTCACTTGAGCCTCGACTCCACATGCCACTTCCACTAGTTTTTTCTGTTACGTGATTATAGTAGTAGATATGTCATACTTAGGTACCATTGTGGCATTGACACGTTTTAAATAAAACCCGAAGAAATCGTTACTCGGTGCTGGTTGAATTACTTTAAAACGAGCTGACCCGGCAAACGTTGTTTTGCCATTTAAATTATTTTTAGTATTTGACCGTTCTTTCTTACTTTTTAAATCCAACTACCACGATAAAGTCTTTTAATTTGTCTGATTAGTATAATGTAGCCACTTTGTGAGTGATGTGGCTCTCTGTTGGTAAGAGAAATTTCTATATCGGTCCACTAGATACAAGAGATTATCTCCTAGAAAATTGTGATAATGATGATAGAAATTATTATATTTTTTTCTCAATATTTCAATCTTTTTATATTATTCTGCTGTTCGGGACGGAGACAAATTCGACAAATTAAAATCATGAAAAGCTGTCCAGTCGTTCTGCAGTTATAGATAAGTGTTCGAACAACTAACCACCTTAAACAAAGCATTGTTTAAGGTGATCTCACTAATTGGTATAATAAATCCTATTGTTTGTAATGATGGATATGTACGAATGCATATGATGATTGATGGTAATGCAAAAGTTGTAGATAGGTATACTCCTATAAACTTACTATATATACGTATAAACATGCAGATTTCAGGATTTAGAAACGCGTGAGCAAGCCACGTAGAGCTTGCCGTGGGAAAAACCTGGTATGCCCAAATGTATGCCTGCTACCTTTAAGATTTGAGCCTGCGATTTGTTGATATTTATTAAAAATGCTACTTTTAATGGGAACTGCAGGCGTATAATCTAAATATGTATATTGTAGCTGCCTATAAATGGGATTCTATATTAGCTTAGTATCTAAGACTTAAATAATGTAAAATTTTTGTATGTGTAATTCTGTTGTTGGTTCGAATAAAATAAAATAAAAATAAATAAACATAAAATTAATAACTCCCCCGCCTGTAGTCGTCCGATCGCCCGAGTGCCCGTCTTATACGCCCACCTGCGACTGCAACATAATATCGCGCACTCGGATGTTTATTGTTATCGTCATAACTATTTAAATATTTATCCATATGATGTAGTGCAAAAGACAAAGTTTATCTACTTCAAATTGTGATTCGATAAAAGATTTGATGTAAGGATCAATTTCTACCAAATGTGCGTTAGAAATTAATTAATAATTTTATTGTATGTATGGTTCACTATTTTGGTGGTAATGGCTTACACATAAAAGATAGATATATACTGTGACGGGCTATTTTCTAGGATTATTTAAGATAAACAATGGTATTATACATTATAATATTTGTTACTCCTGCAGTTATTGCAGCGCACACACAAACAGCTCGCAGATTGTAGGTTTTTTTTTCTGCTTACTTGCCACTTATCGTATTATTTTGGATAATACCTTTATAAATTATAGCCTATGTGATATTGTGATGTGTAAGCTATATCATTCATCAAAACCCATTCAGAAGGTTTTTCGAGAAAGAGTAGTATTAACCATACATCCATACATTCTTACACATTTCACGTTTATAATATTAGTAGGATCTCTACGTTCACACATTACCAGCCGTTACAGGACATCTTATAACATACAGCGAGGCGCTCGGGCAAGGGCGCTGGCGTAGGTTCGACTTGCGTCAACACTTGGCTCCATCTCAAGTGACGTCAGTTGATGCTATGGCTGCTGCTTCGACTGCCGAAGACAGCAAATGCCGCAAATATGTCAGTCTCACTGAGTCTTCTTTATGCTGTTGTCGCATAATATTGCCATAGAATTTTGTACAGCTTTCCAAGACACTGTAATACTGCACTGCGTATATGGATCGGTTTGATTGTCTAGGATTAATACAGACAGTAAATGTAAATGTAGTTGATAGAGAAGTGATGTCAGGCTTCTTAGTGAGTACGATAGGATAGCAATGTGTCTATTGTTACTGTTATATTAAATAATACATAGTAAGACTAAAGAAGTGATTCTTACTCTACATCATCTAAAATGCTTGCCACTGCATCACTGATGAACTTATGAAGTCTTCACTCATGTCTTTCATCGATTTATTAAAATTTCAATTAATTAAAATTCTTTATTAAAATATTGGTTGAAACTCGATTAAGAAAATCATTTAACTACTCGTTTAAAAAAACAAATTTTTCTTCACCTTATTTAAAGTACCTAAATGCATTTTTGAAGACCGTAGGTATGTACCGTATGTATGTATGTAAAAAGTTCACATGGAATTTCACATTTTGACGTAGTGTCCAGCGCTGTTGGCTGCTCTCCTCAAAACTCCTCTGACATTATTCTTGATAATGTTCTATATGTTCATAAACACATTAAAGAATTTGCTAGAAACTGTGACAATCATAATGTTAGCACGAGGACCAAACATAAACTTGTCTATTGCTCGGTTAAGTCGCGTTAGTAAGTCTTTCATTGAGCGATGTATATGCCTTTACAATATGATGCCATAAAATGTACAAAACAAATGTGTTTGTGAATGTTCATTGCATATTTTTATTAAAAGCCCACTGAGTTTCTTGCGCCCTTCCTCTCTGGTCTGAGGCATCTATTTTGAATGAGTGCTAGTTTTGACATTCAATAAGTGTTTTTTAATCCTATTTTAAACAAATCAAACCTACGTCAAAGAACTAGTACCGTAAAATTTAGACATCGACAGATACTGTTTGGACCACCTTACGGTCGTTCCCAATATACTATCTAGAGATAGAGATAAATTACTACCTTCTACTGTC